>NC_134643.1:42679553-42982583 GCF_030463565.1 Pelecanus crispus | reverse complement strand
CAGCAGAGTTATCAAAACAAATTAAATTTTAACTATTTGCACCATGGCAGTATGTGGTATCAAGCAATGTTATTTACATATTTTGTATATGTTTTTTTCTAAAGTAATCTAGCTTTCGAGATGTATTTGGCTTCTTTTGAGATATGAATGATGAAAATATATGTATGTTTGTTTTAATTGATGTATTTACCCTGTGTTATATTAGAATCACCTTTGGCCCCAAATCCTTTGAAGCAAGCATCTGTCTCTTATTAAAAGGGTTTCTCTAAATGTTGATATGTTTGAGATTACAGGGGAATCTCAGATCTTCTGTTAGTCAGAAGAATATCTTGTATCATTAAGAGTCTGTACTACAAGAATATGGTAAGGTCCAGTGGGTACAGAATACCCATGTTCTTTTTGCAGTTAAACTATGCAGCCCTTGTCTGACTTTGTTCAAAGAGCTTCACATCTTTCTACATTAGAGTGGTTTGTATACTGTTCTTATCACCATAGTTTTGGAACAGCTGCCAGTAAGACACTAAAAAAGTAATTATACATCTGTTTCTCGTCCTTTGAGGAGTGAGAAGTATGTTAGTGGAGTGTTTGCTTTGCATTTTTTATATGCATATTTCTATAGGTTTGTGTTAGAAGGGATAAAGTCAAAGAAGTGCTTTGTGCTTATAGCAAAGTTGTGAAGTTTGCCCCTGAGAGTACATTTCCAGGTCTCAAACTCTCACTGAGAAAGTTATTTAGTTTGACTATGAGTTCATCACCATTATTGTAGAAAGTTTAGTTGTACTAAGTAATGTCATTGTGGATGATGGTCTCTTTCAGAGCCTGAGGTAATACTGGGGTATTTGATGCTTTAAAGATGAGGGTTAGGAGCTTTCATTTGATTCATAATTAAATGATAACCCAGTGTGAGAAGGAAACAATTCTGACGTGTTCATGGTTCTTTTAGATTTGTTCCAGTTTGCCATTGTATGGGCACATCTATTGGGCCACACCAGAAACCCAATTCATATCCCTTACTATTAAAAAACCTGTTTTGTTTTAAAATGTCATTGATCTCCAGTGCATGGATCAGCTGTCTGTCTTTGCCAGACACTGCTGACCCACTACCTGTAGGATCTGTCTTCTAACGCAGATCTGGCTTCTCTCCCTACAGGAATTTACTAAATGGTTTGTATCAGAGCAAACCCAGGGTGCACCCATGACTAAGTAGAACAGGGTCTTTCTTCATTTGAAGCCATTTGCTTTTTACCTTTTAGCTGATGGAAACTGGTATTTGAGGAATTCTTTGCTAGAGACTTCTGTTGAAACTAAGTCTTCTAGAAATCTGTATCACTCCAATATAGGTACAGATTTCTGGCCATACAGCTGTGTCAGAAACAGCACTGACACAAGTAAAAATCCAAAAGCAGAACCAGAGCTCTTTTCACCTTCTTGGCATTTAACTGTCTTGATGTGTGTGCGTGTGCGGAACTGTAGCTGTTTCCAAAATAATACGTCCTTCTGCCGAAGTACCTAAGACAGTGCTGGAGGACTTCAGGATGAAGGGTCAATACGTTTTGTTACCATATTTCCCCATTAATGACAGGATACTCCACTTGGCACTTCAGTGTACAGCTTCCAGCTTGGCTTTTCCAGGAGAAGAACCATTTGATTTTGACTGGCAGTGTAGATAAGGGCATTACAAGTGTGCATGCTGGGAAGTGCTGCATCTTGAAAGAACCAAGACTACACATGGAAGCACCCAGAGATACTGCAGAGACACCCCTAGGTAAGGCAGAAAGGGGCCAAATTGTTTTCTACCACTTAGAATTTTCTAAACTCTGCCGTTTTCATTCTTAAGTATATTACACTGGTTTAGTCCTGCTGGGAAATGTCACTGAGTACAGTTTATCTTTCACCGGGCTGGGACAGTCTAGAAACACAACACAAGAACAATAGAAAGATTAACTTTTGGGTGCCATGTTGAGAGAGATTAGGGGAAGGACTTGCACAATGGACTGAGTACAGATGGGTATTCACAGCCAAAGGAAATTTATGCCACCCTGTTAGAGGGCCTCAGTACATTTTGGCACAATACTTGGAACAGTTGTCGTTACCTTCTCACCCAGCAGTAACGTTTTATGGTTGACCATATCAAATGCAATGGAGAGGCTGAGAACAAATGTTTGGTTGGGGGGAAACTATCTGTCAGTGCTACTATAGCAGTTCCAGTTGGGCAGTCTGGCTTGAATGTAACTCTAGTTGGATCTTGGGCTGTTCCTCTGTGAACTTTTTCAGAAGGTTTTACAAAGGCAAAAACCACCTAGAATTGCTGTACTTGTCTAGAATAACTGGCCATTAAGTATAAATCAGGGTGATGACAGAAAAAAACAAAGGTTCTTTCTCATCCATTTTTTTGTTTGCTTGCTTGGGTTGTCAGTTCTCTACAGAAGCTTGTGACATAACTGCACAGTAATTAACGCAAATATATTCTCGTTTCAGGTGGGCTGCACCACTGCTGTTATTTTCCTTCCTTGAGTGTCAGGTGTTGCTGAGGTAACAAACAGACTCTGACACTTTGCAGATTAGAGAATTCTGTTCATAGCCTTTATGTTGCTACTTCCCTTAATTTTCCCCCTCTCTGACAACATTTGACTGTCATGTAAATTTAATTCTATTGCAACAGATCTATATTTCTAAATTAAATTATTGCATTGTCTACATGACATGGCTTGGGTCTGGTAAATCCAAAGGGACAGGGAGAGTGGTTTCAATCTGTGCATGAAGATTGTTTGGTAGAAAAAAAATAAAAGCAACTGAATTTTATCATTTGCTATGTCTTGATGAAGACTGCTAGTGTCATAGAGCAGTGAAAGTCAGGCAGGCATGACAGAAATTTGAACCCCATGCTAGGTGTTAAATGAGTACCAGCGACGAAAGAAGTGTGAGGTGGAGAGCCCATTCAGCCATGTGGATAGTGGAGGCTCAGTCCTGCTCAGTGCTGTGAGGTGCAGTGACAGCCTGACCCGCATATCTGCAAGGTACTGTAAGGGACAGGTTGCAGACAGAGAACAACCTTACAGCAGGAGCTTGGTCTGGCTGGTCCCTGAGTACCCAGAGGACCAGGGAAAGCTAGCAGGAAGCCCAGCTTCCTGCTAACTGGTGCCTTGTGTGTAGCTCTGAAGAGGCAGAATTGATTGATGGTCTTTCCTAAACTACCAACTTTTCTGCTTAGAAATTGTAGTGAAAACAGTAATTTGAAATTCCAGTGACCTGTCGGTGCATGAGTGAAAGCTGGCTTGAACTGCAGTGAACTCACTCCTACCAGTTTTGTAAATCTCTCTTTAACAAACACTCTGACAGTCACGGCAATGGTCTTCTGTGTTGTTTCACACACCACCACTTTTCCCATTAACCAAAAAGACAGATGTGGGGGGTCACTGTCATGCTTTTCCTTTTATCAAAGATGTTTTCAAGGTTCTGTGTAGTGCCACAGTCAGATTTTTCACACTGTTGGCACTTTGTTGTTACTTGTAATGCTGCATTTGCCAATAGCTGAGGCAGTAGAGTGAGGCTGTAATAGTGCTTTTTGGCAGTACAAACATATTTGAACTTCTAGAGACGCTTTCTTTTATCTTATGGTTGTAATTATTTGCTGTGTTCCTTTCATATTGTTTTCAACCCCCTAGTATCTGATTAAAATGTTTTTGCTGAGCTTTTCTCTTATCATCTTTACTTTTCCTCTGTATTTGCAATCACAATAATTCTCCCAGACCTTGCACTATTTCTTCCCTTTCAACTGATACCATGTCTTTGGAAATATCATCAGCTGTGATAATCATTGGTTTATGTTACTTTAAATTATGCTAGCATAGATCTCTACTCAGACATGAGATATCTTCATAAACCTTTGAGCTCATCCTTTATTTTTAGGGGGAAAAGATAGAGTTTGCTGCTGGTATGTACACGTTCTGCTTCTCTTCCATATGAAAGACAAAATGAATTGTGAGATCTTCTTCTACTAGACTGGTTCCTGATATTAGGTCTAATTTAGCCTTACCTCCAGATTCTTCATGGTATGCTACTCCAGCTGATGGCACTCTTAAAAAAAAAAAAAAACCACACCCCCCCCCCCAACAAAACCAACCCACAACAATCCAAACCCCTTTACTGTATACCATTTTTTAGCTCTTCTTATGCACAGCAAGCACTGAGAGATATTTTTGCCTTTACGCATCATAGGGTGGCCTCATAGCTGCTAGCTTTTATAAGTGGTATGGTCAGAAGGAGAAAAGAGGTTATAAAAATTAATCAAGTAAAAATACCTCACTCGTGTCTCATTTTTTGGTTCAGTTGCCCCATCTCCATTCTTCCTTCCTTCTCTAAATCCACTGGATATGCTACCTCGGACTGGTGTCCTCTACTTCTATCCTAGATCCTCCCCAGTCCCACAGCTTTCTCCCATGCTATCTAAAAACATTTATTCAAAGATTTCTAAAGACTTCTTTCTAGAAGTATCTCAGAATCACAATTCAAGTCCTTCTTGACTGGTCACTAACCTCTAAATGCTCTGACCCTTTCTTATAGACCCTTAACTCCCAAATGTAGGCAGCTGGTGAAGCATTGATATCTGGAAGGTGTTGCAAAAACCAAGAAAGAGTACTGAAGGAACAACAGAAGCAACACAGGGAAAAAAAAAATACAAGAACTTCCATTCTCTATGGTCACAATGCCTGTGAATTTATAGTCATGAGCACATGAAAAAAGGCGGTCACTGTGTCCCTTCGTGTGGCAGGCATCTTGCTGGGAGACATGATTCCTTGCTAGCTCATGGGAAAGGAGGAGACAGCAAGCAGACAGAAGGATGCTGTAACAGCCATGCACAAATCTTCCAGGAGAGCTGAGCAGTTATGCCCAAGTTCCCCAGCAGAGACACTGGCTTTTTATCTCTGCAGCAGCCCTCATCCTGAGGAACTGATAGATTATGCAGAAGTAAATGAGGAGTATAAAGTTAAAGGGCATGATGAGAGTTATGCAGTCCCCAAGCAGGGAGCCAGTCTAAATGCTGCAGTAAAATAATCCTCCACGCACATGGGGACCAGAGCAATTCCCAAAGGGTCTGTTTGTATGAAGGGGGAAAGTTATTTTACACTGGATTGTCGCCTGTTCCTGCTGCCACAACTGAGACACCACTTCCACACTAATCTGGGCCATTCTCAGAGTAAGAGGGGTGGATTAAAGCCTCATTCTTATCCATCTAAATAAATAGGACTGTCATTTTTATCAGCTTCTATTGGTCAGCCTCCCCCCTCTTCTCTTTTTTTCTTTCCGTGAGTGACTTAGCTTGCTAAAATAAATCAACATGCTTCTCAAGTCTAGTCCTCCACAGTTAGCATAGCCATTTCACATAGATTTAACCCAGAAAGTTTAAACTAACATTTGCTGCATGCTCACCAGACATTGCAAGCTGCAAAACCACCATGGATTTGTAGTGATTTTGAAACCAATTGATGTTACAGGAGAAAAGCAGAAGTGAGGAGTTAGCCTACCTGGATCACACTTTCCTACCATGGGACATGATATAGCTGGTCTACCTGATTTCATGAACTGCTGATCAGCTACAGTTTTGGATGGAGTTATGAGGAGGGGCTATGATTCTCAAAAGAGCCCTGCAAGAAGGCACACACTATAGCTTCGGGCTTGAAACACAGCTTGAACACGAAATCTTCTTGTAAGGAGGGATTTAATGAAGCCCAGACATCAGAAGCACTAGCTGTGTAACCAGCATTGCTCAGGAACAAGAAAACTGAGAAATCTATGTAATGCCAACCTCAAAACAGGGATCACAGTAGAGATATGAGATGATTCTCTCCACAAGCACTACAGGAGAGCAAAATAAAAGCAACAAATGCCAGCAGATAACATGAACAGGCCTGCAACATCACTTGATGCATCTAGGGAAATTTTCAAAGTCTGTCATATTCCAGATAAGAACATTATAGGCTGCAAGTGCTTACCTTCAAGTGCATAGTAAGCACACTGGAAGTTGCTTCTGTGAGTCTCATGTTACTCAGGCATTTAGGATAGCTAGACTCCTATCAAAAGTATCTCCAACATAGGCAAAACAAGAAAAGGGCCAGTATAAAATATACAAAGAATTTGAAAAGAAAAATTTTAGTTTCTAGAAGTATTGAGGAACTGGCATTAGCAACAGGTTTAAAAAATTAGTAGAAAACAAGGCTTAGCATTGAGACCTTTTCCTACCTTTTAAAAAAGCTTGTTCTGATAGTGTTCATGGGTACAGGACAGATTGTTCTTAGTCTGCAGCCTGTGTATGGTGATCCTATCTACCAATGACAACAAAGAGATAAACTATGAAAGTCAGAATTTGGGAGTAAAACTTAACTAAGCACCATCACAGATGACATAGGGAAAAAAAAGGAAAAAAAGGAGAAAAATTATCAGTATAATTTTATAGCCTTTTGGGTTTTTTTTGGTTTGCATAAGGCCTTGATTCTCTCATGTCAGTTTTGCAATCAAAATCCGGCAGCACCACAAGGTGGCAGTAAAAAATAACTTATTGCATCATTTTTTGACACCTGGTTATGTAAACAGTAAATACACCTATTATCCCAATGTTGAACTTATGCAAATATCGAACCAATCTCATCTGTCATAAAAATGACACATATGGTCAAGTTCTAATATTTGTGTGAAAAAAGCACTAACATTAGTCAAACAATTAAATCATCTTAACTCAGGAATTACGAATTTTAATTTGCAATGTACACAAAGTTGTTCACAGTAGAAAATTCTATAAATATTTAGAATAATCAACCATTTCTCTTCCACCTGGCAATCAAAATTCTTGAAATGAGATAGAAAAATTGGAACTTTGTCCCATTTACTTTACCGTATGGTACAGAAAAATAAGAGTGAAAATGAGAATGGATTGTGATGAATCTGCTTGCTTCTACCAAATACAGTAGAACTATGTGCCAAGCAGAGTCCTCTGCTGAACCAGTTAGTGGTACAATCTGCCTCTTCAGGACTAAGAGTGAGTACCTCAAATGTTGCTTGTGTCAGAGGCAGCTGAGATTCATTCAATGCATTTGATATAAGAATCAGCTCCTAAAATGTTATTGGCTATAAATGATTGCCCAAGCAGAAGGACATGGTGAGGGTCACACTGCAGAGAATTTTTTTTTTGCTGAGATCAGCCAGAATTTCCTCTTGTATCTTCTTTGTTGAGTGCACAAGTGTCAACTCATCCATCATTTCATTTTTTCCTATGCCTAGCCACCTCTAGTAGTCAGAAGTAGTGTGGGGAGGGATCTGACTTTTCCAAATCCCAATCTTCAGTGTTAACTTCAAGTGTAGCTACCCTCTCCCGTAAGGGCTGTCAGGTAAAGAATCACACTTCCAGACAGAGGTTTGCTTGGTAGCATGCACAAGTAGATATTCGTCAGCCTCATATCAAGAGTACATTACATGAGTTTCTCATGCATTAGTTACAATTTCCATAACCTAGGCTGTGTCATTTGCTAAATATTATCTCTGGTTTTGCTCAATAGATGTTTCCACATCATAGGACTACAGAACGGTGTGCTTCGTCTGAGGATATCATAGCATACTAAGAAGTTGCTCTACACTCTTATCTCTGTGTTTGTCAGATAAATTATTTTACATTTAAAAAATCTTTAGATGTACAACAATACTAAAAACTTATCTTCAGTTGAAATCACCATCTACGGTAAATGTTATTATTTATAAAGAGCTAGAAAGACTGTATTTCCCAGAATGCTTTAACATACAGGAGAGGTCTATTCCTCATTCTGCTGGCATTGGCATGGAGATTTGTGCTCCCTTCCCGGTATTTAGATCAGGTCTGAGAAGTGCAGGTGGCTTTGAGTGGTACTGAAGAGCTGTCCTTCTAATTCTGCTGGTCTGCGCCTGACAGGCTGCAAAATGAGAGTCAGGTACTTGGCTGCCCTCCCCACAGGGCTGCTGCTAAATGAGCTACAGCTCTTTGCAAGGACCCATACAGCTGGTTCATCTGTAGCTGCTAACAAACTTTGTTTCAGGCTTGCCAGGACTGTCGATGGTGCAGACCCTTTGGACCTCCTACAGGATGTAAAGATCAGCATCAGGCCCTTTGGGACAAGGCTGGCTTCATGGTCTTGAAAGCTCAAGGCACATCTGCTGAAGATGCTGCCAGCTCCAGACCACAGGGACAGATTACGAAGACAAGTGCACCAGCTTGTCCAAGGAGTGTCTCTGCTTTGGTCTAGAGGAATAAGAGAGTTATTTTCTGAAATTAAGGATGCCAGAATGGTCTGTGGTAGAGCAAAACAAGATAAATAAAGCTGTGTTGTGGTTTAGCCCCAGCCAGCAACTAAGCACTATGCAGCCGCTCGCTCACTCTCCCTACCCCAATGGGATAGGGGAGAGAATTGGAGGAGTAAGAGTGAGAAACACTCCTGGGTTGAGATAAGAACAGTTTAATCATTGAAATAAAGTAAAATAGTAATGATAATAATAACAATACAATAATGATAATAATAATAATATTAATAATATACAAAGCAAGTGATGCACAATGCAATTGCTCACCACCCGCTGACCAATACCCAGACAGTTCCTGAGCAGCTGTCGCTGCTCCTCGGCCAACCCCCCCCAGTTTCTATACTGAGCATGACGTCATATGGTATGGAATAGCCCTTTGGTCAGTTTGGATCAACTCTTCTGGCTGTGCCCCCTCCCAGCTTCTTGTGTACCTGGTAGAGCATGGGAAGCTGAAAAGTCCTTGACTAGCATAAGCAGTACTTAGCAACAACTAAAACATCAGCGTGTTATCAGCATTCTTCTCCTACTAAATCCAAACCACAGCACTATGCCTGCTACTAGGAAGAAAATTAACTCTATCCCAGCCAAAACCAGGACACCTGAACAGAAGAAAAGCTGTTCAAAAGGTGTGTAACTCTGCAGTGCATTTGGCTACTGCCTTGCTCAGAAGATAAATGAAAATACTATGGAGAAAAGGCTAGGTTGTTTAATTTTTTTTTTTCATTTTTTTAAGTTTACATTGGGGGAGGGGGTGGTATTAAGAGAGGAAGTACAAATATGCTCCAAGGAACTGCATTTTAAATTTTTTCAAAGAGAATCCCCAAAACTCTAAGGCCTTAAGCAGAGTAGTTTCCTCTGGGTTTGAATCATAGGCAGCTAGAGATTAGAATTTGCATGTCCTGAAGCTGCTTTCCTCTCCTGATGGTATATAACATAATAAAGGGGGGGGGGGGGGGCCTTGGGTTTCTTTCCTAAAAATTCAACACCTGGGCCTGGGTTGCTAACTGGGACATCCCATGAAGCTGATGCACACCAGGGATGGTTTCTGAGAGGGCAGAGGAGCACAGGGACCTTCTGAGTACAGCCCTGAGTCAGTCCTCGCAGCAAGCTCCTTCAGGGCCAGCAGAGGAAAGCAGAGCTGCCGCATACTGAGGGAGTGCAGGAAGGGAGAAAAAAATGATGAAACAACTGATACTTGAGAACCCTGAGGTTTTGCAACAACCAGGTAATCTGTGGCAGAAGTACTGGGACAGAACTGGAAGCTGCAAGGTCGACTGCACAAGTGTAGGTCTCACCTTTAAACTAGCTTTGGTTGCCCTTTCCTCCGAACTTGCAGACTGGGGGACAGAGGTTGATGGTTCTCACTTCCACACGCTCATCTGTGACAGCATGGATCCATGCTCCTCTAAAGGATGGTCTGCAGGTGAGCTGTACTGCATACAGTGTCCTGGAAAATCTACTACTACTCTTTCATATGCAATCATCGTAGCAGATTTTGTCAAACACTTCCAATGCAGCCCCATGAATCCCAGATTACTACTGATGCCTTTGATTCATACAGACACCAGATGAAACAAATAAACAGGATTTGGATTCTATTATAAAAATGACAACTTCTCCTTTCAGTGGGGTGTGCTGAAATAAGTAGCTTTTTATCTTAATAGTCAGGAGCTCTTCCATGTAATATTTATGAAAGGATGTGTTTTAGGCTATTCTGTACTCACAGATGAGAGGTACTTGACAAAAATTAAAAAGTAATTATGTGCATTGTCACCAGGCATTTGGGAATTTAGTATGTGTCACAACAAGCAGAAAACATGACTTAACCCTACAATAACTGACCTTCTTCCCCTGCATGAATAATACCTTTGCAATAAGAAGAAAATTTGAGATAGAGGATAAATTTAAGGATAAATGAAAGATGTTGACAATTTATGTATGTTCTATGAAAGAAAATAAAATTTTCTATGCTAATATCTTCTCAAATGCATAATTTTACTGCTGATGAAAGCTTTTATTAGTAGTATTTTTTTTAATATATTTCCAGGTGTTTCAAAATGCTTCTTGTCCCCCTGGCAATGTTAACAAGATTCTTCCAGATGAAGATATGTAACTTCTACCTGGACAAGATGTGTCTCCTTGTAATGCTGTGAAGAACCAGAGAAGGCCAGAAGCAGATGTTGTGGCTTAACCACAGTAGTCAGTTCAGCCCCACACAGCCTGTTGCTTGCTCCTCTCCCGTGAGACGGGGAGGAGAATCGCAGGAGTAAAACTGAGAAAACTCGTGGGAAAGCAAAAGCTGCACACACAAGCAAAGCAAACTAAGGAGTTCATCCACTACTTCCCATGGGCAGGCAGGTGTTCAGGCATTTCCAGAAGAGCAGGTCTCCCTCACCTGTAATGGTTACTTGGGAAGGCAGACATCATAACTCCAAATGTCACCCCTTCCTCCTTCTTTCCCCCACCTTTTATTGCTACGCACAACATTATATTGGTGTGGGCTATCCATTTGGTCAGTTGGGGTCAGCTGTCCCATCTGTGTCCCCTCCCAACTTCTTGTGCACCCCCAGCCTGCTCGCTGGCAGGGTAGCATGAGAAGCAGAAAAGGCCTTGATGCTGTGTAAGCACTGCTCAGCAACAGCTAAAACATCCTTGTGTTATCCACACTGTTTTGGTCACAAATCCAAAACATAGCACCATGCAAGCTACTATGAAGAAAATTAACTCTATCCCAGCAAAAACCAATACAATGTGGTCAAGAGATATTAATGTTATTAATATTTACTACTACTATTGCAGCTTCAGACCACCACAGACAAAACTGACTAGTGTCACAAGTCAGGAATAGCTACAGCTGTGACTCTTCATAGCCTCCTTCAAATGCATGTCCTTCAACATGCATGTCTTTCATCTTTGCTTATGTGCAATCCTGTGGCTCTTTCAGTCTCTCTGTCTGCATTACTGTCTGGTTCTGGCAGCTTCATGAAAAGCCTGAGAATATCAAAACCCAACATGGATGTGGGCACTTTATCCCATGACCAGCTGGTGAGTTCATGCTGCCCAGCAGGTCTGCAGAGGCTCAGGATCTCCCTGTGGCTTCTCCCCATTTGTTGCATGCAGCAGCTTCTGAAAGAGTAGTGCCACAAAATGCCCATTACAGAAGCAGAGCAGGGAGTGGAATGTACATTTTCTGTCCTGGGTTTTGACTGAAATCAAACCAAATTTCAGAGCAGCAAAGTAATATTAAATAGATTCAGATGATGAGGGAACAGTACTGAAGCCAATTCTGCTACAAAATGTTCATCTAGACATAGCCTGAAAACACATCAGACTATGCTAGGATCAGATTCTCCATTTCTGTCAGAACAAGAGTGCTATTTACTAGGCAGCTGATTTTGAGACCAGGCTAATTATTGAACAAACTTTGAGAAGAAAGACAGATGACATTTATCCTGGTGAAACACAGGCTAGGTAATTGATTGCAGAACTGGAAACAAAGGAAAAAGAGAAAAGAAAGGGAAACAAAAAAAACCAAAACCCAAACAAGTAGACAAAACAAAACAAACAAACAAACAAAAAAGAAATAAGAAATAAAATAAAAAAGAAGAAAAAAAAGAAGAAGAAAAAATATAATGAAGTGCCTGTCAGTTCTGACCTGAGATGATAGCTCTGTTCTCCAGCTTCCCTTCAGTATCCTTTTCCAAGACATCAGTCAGATATTTGGTTGAAGAGGGCTTCAAGCAAGAATTTCTCTGTCACAGTGTTACCACTGAGAACTGACTGTTTCTTTTGATTAAAAGTCTTATTTATACTACTGCTCAATAAAAAATCAGGGGTACAGATTGGTAGCTGCTGGTACCATAGTGCTCTATGTTCCTGATATTCAATTTGGAGAGAGCATTCCATCCCAGTATCAAATGATTTCATTCCTCTCCTCCTATTTTAGTCAGAAAAGTTATTCTGTTCGTTATATGTGTCAGTAGCAACACAAAGAAAACACTGACAAGTTTGTTTTCGTGATCAGGCAGCCTGGTTCTGACTGATGCATAGGCTCTAATGCAAATGCACAGAGGGTATTTCTTTCATTAGACTCCATACATCCATCATGCTGGCTAACGTAGTCCATTCTTTGCAGCTCAGACAATTCCTTTAGCTTGTTACAGAATTTCAGTAATCACATATTTTGCAACACAAGTAATACCTAAACACCTCATTAATACCATGGTAATCAGCTTGTACACTGAATTCACAGCCAACAAATGTGATTTATAACTAAATGGACTGGAGAGTGGGAGGACTTAGATTTTATACTATGTTCATTTTAGGGGGTACTTAAACAACCTTCGTATTGGGAGCTGGCGGAAGTGCTCACCAAGGCACTTTCAATGATTTATCAGCAGTCCTGGATAATCAGGGAGGTCCCAGTTGACTGGAAGTTAACAAACATGATGCCCATCTACAAGAAGGGCTGGAAGGAGGATCCAGGGTACCTACAGGCCTGTCAGTCTGACCTCGGTGCCAGGGAAGGCTATGGAGCAGATCATCTTGAATGTCATCATCCAGCACGTATGGGAGAACCGGGTGGTCAGGCCCAGTCAGCATGGGTTTATGAAAGGCAGGTCGTGCTTGACTAACCTGATCTCCTTCTATGACAAGGTGACCTGCTTAGTGGATGAAGGAAAAGCTGTGTATGTTGTCTACCTAGACTTTAGTAAAGCCTTTGTCACCATTTCTCACAGCATTCTCCTGGAGAAACTGTCTGTTTATGGCTTGGATGGGCATACTCTTTGCTGGGTAAAAAACTGGCTGGATGGCTGGGCCCACAGAGTTGTGGTGAATGGAGTTAAATCCAGTTAACGGTGGGTCACTGTGGTGGTGCAGCCCCCCAGGCCACTCTGAGTTCCCAGGAAAAGCCCTATTGTGCTGTTATCTTGGTCATCACGACTTGGGCTTCAGGGAATCTCTGTCCACACCTGGACTATCTGCTGCCTGAGTTGCATACCAGAATGACTGAGCGCAAATTGTGGCCAGAATGTAAAATACTGACCAAAGTCAATCATCTCGGGATCCTATAAATAGCGATCCAAGAGGGACACCTCTTTGAGCTCTCCGGGACTGCAGCAGACTGTGTGACCCAGTATCTCCCCCTGAGCTGAGATGCCTCTCAGGGTACATTTTGCGAGGACTGAAGGATTGTCCATCAATTTTGCGAGGACTCAAAGGACTGACTTCATGAGGTTCACCGACTGTCCATTGATGAATGCCAGCACATAAAAGTGAGTAATTCATGAAACTCACGAAAAGGGAAATTTTGATTACAGGTTAACCTCTGTGTGTGCATGTGTGTGTGCAATTTGGCTATATATATATGTCCATACATACTATCCCTACTCACATAAACCATTGACCAAGTCTGAGACTAAGACTGGACCTAGCCGCACCTAGACTCCTCTCTGAAGGAAGTGTAGAAAGCAAGGGGGTCTATTCTGAATCTCATGACTCAATGGGAGAGTCCCCCTTATCCCCTGCACCCACGATCTCTCTGTGAATCATTCTGACTCGAGTGTAGCTGAATTTTCCTTTGTGTACTCCTTCCACATAAGTAATAGAGTGAACCTTGCCATTCTCAAATCTTTAACTAAGTCGCTGTCTTGATTATAACAAATTCCATCAAATCGCTGTTTCAAATTAGCTGATGCTTAAGTGTTGTTAAGAATTATACAACCTGATACTGTGATCACTCTCAAAAATATTAATAAACGTTAAATTGCTGCTAACCACAGCCATGTAAAAAATCATATTTGCGACAAATTGGTGTAGTTGGCAGGATCCACAAATCTGTATTTGCAACAGTCACAAACAATGTTCCCCAGGGTTCAGTATTGGGGAAAATTCTGTTTAATATCTTTATCAATGATCTGGATGAGGGGATCGAGTAAGTAAGTAAACTCAGCAAGTTTGCAGATGACCCCAAGTTGGGCAGGAGTGTTGATCTGCTGGAGGGTAGGAAGCTTCTACAGAGGGATCTGAACAGGCTGGATTGATGAGCCAAGGCCAACTGTATGAGGTTTAACAAGGCCAAGTGCCAGGTCCTGCACTTCGGTCACAACAGCCCCATGCCACACTACAGGCTTGGGGAAGAGTGGCTGGAAAGCTGCCCAGCAGAAAAGGACCTGAGGGTGTTGGTCAACAGCCAGCTGAACATGAACCAGCAGTGTGCCCAGGTGGCCAAGAAGGCCAACAGTATCCTGGCTTGTATCAGGAATAGTGTGGCCAGTAGGAGCAGGGAGGTGATTGTTCCCCTGTACTCGGCGCTGGTGAGGCCATACCTGGACTAGTGTGTCCAGTTTTGGGCCCCTCAATACAAGAAAGACATTGAGGTGCTGGAGCATGTTCAGAGAAGGGCAACGAAGCTGGTGAAGGGTCTGGAGAACAAGTCTGATGAAGAGTGGCTGAGGGAACTGGGATTGTTTAGTCTGGAGAAAGGAGGCTGAGGGGAGACCTTATTGCTCTCTACAAGTACCTGAAAGGAGGTTGTAGTGAGGTGGGTGTTGGTCTCTTCTCCCATGTAGTTAGCAATAGAACAAGAGGAAACAGCCTCAGGTTGTGCTAGGGGAGATTTGGATTGGATATTAGGAAAAATTTCTTTACTGAAAGGATTGTCAAACATTGGAACAGCCTGCCTGGGGAAGTGGTTGAGTTGCCATCCCTGGAGGTGTTTAAAAGACGTGTAGATGTGGCACTTCAGCACATAGTTTAGTGGTGGACTTGGCAGTGTTAGGTTAACAGCTGGACTTGATGATCCTCAAGGTCTTTTCCAACCTAAACAATTCTATGATTCTATGATTCTCTATACTCACCCCTTTAAAGGACATGGAACAGGCAGCAGGATATTTCAAGTACTCCAAATACACCACAAGTACATGATGAAAGGAATCTCCATTACGTGGAATCACAGTTGTTCTTGAGTGCACTGGTTTAGGCATTACAAGAGAATTGGAACTACCATTGTCCATGTGTGCCTTTTTCCCTCCAACATCACTTCCATCTTCTGTTTTTTTTATGAAAAATAAATTCATGAGTATAATCTGGTTAAGAGATATGTTGCACTTCAAGTGGGTTCCCAGTCTGTCTGACTACTGGGAATTTAGGATCTATTGATCTTTTGCAGAGCAGTTTATACAGCATCAGAGGACCAGCTTGTTTGATTGGTCTTTGGATCAGGGTCAGGATCTGTCCCTTAGCAAAGTTATAAGCCTGTAATGAGGAATAAATGAGGGCTCTGAAGTCATCTACTCTAATCCAAAGTATCGTGATTAATTCTGCACAATAATTTATTTGTAGTTATACATTTTTGTCAGTTAAGTTAGGGAGTTAGCTCTCTCCAGAAGACTGTAAATTAGGGATTTGGGAATGAAATCAGTATAGGGTATTAATTCACTGCAGCACTTCAGAATGAATCTATGTATACTTTGAGAGACTCAGTTGTAACTCTCTAAAGTCAGCAGGCCAAGTTCATCTACAGTATGATCTTTCATTTGAAATGTCATCTCTGGAAATCAGTGGTGATGAGATTTGAGCCTAAACAGGTGGAATTGCTTTAGATGAAGCATACGAAACCTGTGGAACTAGAGGTTTCTGATCCTCTTAAGCTGTATTAAGACTTCCTAAAAACTTTTTGCATTTCAGCTTCTGTATTCCTATCATTTAAATACACATTTCATAATGGTGATTTTCTTTAAAGAAAACAATATAGTGTAGCAATAAAAGTTACAGTTGTTTTTGTCATTTGGTCTCCTGGAGCGGAAAAACTTTTGACCAGAACTGGGTGAACACATGTTCAACTGCCTATGTAAAGTAGGGTCAACACAATTCAGACTATGTGGCTCAGAACTTTTTCCAGATGGGTCTTAAAAAACTTCAAGCATGGAGAGGCCACAGGCTGCTCCATTGTAGGTTGCTCTCTGGGCAACCTGCTGCACTGCTTGAGTTTTCTCGTGGAGAAATTTTTTTCCTTATGTCCAGTTGGAGTGTCCCCTGTTTCAGTTTATGAATACTGTCTCTTGTTCTCTCACCATGCACCTCACTAAAGACCCTGGATCCATCTTCTCACTAACCTCCCATGAGGTGCTCAGCAGCTGCTAGTATGTTCCCCTGAAGCCATTGCTTCTCCAGGCTCAGCAAGCCCTGGTCCCTCAGAGTCTCCTCATAGGGCAGGTGTTCCATCCCTGAACACCTTAGTGACCCTCCACAGAACTTGCTCCAGTTTGTCAACGGCTGTTGTCAGCACTGCTTCAAATGTGAATTAAAAAGTTTGTACCCTTGTGGGACATTTGTATTTCAGGTAATTTTCATGCTGAGAAAAGGATTAGAAGTGTGAAGAGGCTTTTCCCCATTAGTGCAAGATTTGGTTGACTCACTTTATAGAGTAGCAGTTCAGATGGCCACCAAGCCCAGCCTCATGTCATGTTTCTACTTCAGCTATGCCAGGCCCTGTATTGGCTGAGTATTACTTCAGCAGGTTTCTAACCTGAGCCATCAGAAACAATATCCTGACTGCTATATGGATGGAGATGATCTAACTACAATTATTGATTTACATACACAATGAATGGCAATGTAACTTTATATTGGATCAGAACTTAGGTCCATCTCACCCAATATCCTCTCTTGAACAATGTCCCCAAGCAGATGTTTAGGAAAGGGTTCAAGAATGGGGACAGAACATGAGAAATCCTTAGATCATTGTACATACCTTCCCTGCTTCCCACAGTTCATGGGTGAGGGTCCTACTGTGATAGAGTTAAGCTCCAGATCCTTGTGTTTATTAAACATCAGTAGATTCTTCTGAACACATTTGTTTTTTAAATGGCCTCCACAATACTGTCTGGCAACAAGTTCCAGAATTTAGTCATGTCATGGGAAAAACAACTTCCTCTTGTTCCTCTAAGTCTACTGTTTCTTCATTTGACTGGATGTTCCCTAGTGTTGTGAGAAACAGTGAGCAGATGCTCCCTGTTCACCATCTCCACGTCATTAATGATCTGATAGTCTTTTCATGTATCTTTCCCTATTCTTCCTTATGCTCTCTTTTTTAAACCAAATTGTCAAATTACTTGAGTTCCACCCAGATGGAAGCCACCCTATAGGCTGGATCACCCTTTTTACCCTCTTCTGTGCAGTTCTTTGTTTCAGTTATACCTCTCCTAGATCTTTTTTGAGATACTTTGTCTGGAGCTATATTCAGCTGTCACTGAAAGCCTATAATTCAATTTCAGTGACAGTTCTTGTGGCAAGCTATCAAACTATAGTTTAGCAGGTATCCATCAAAAGTGGACGACATGCAAATTATCTTCTGAGTCTATCCCAAAATCAACCATCATGAAAAGATTGCCATCTAAACAGTGAGACGGAAGCACAGTTCCAGACATGCCTCAAGCGCAGTATCCAAAGTATATGGCACATTAATATTTTACTAGTAGGGTCATAGTGTGGCTTCAGAAGAAGTTCCTAGGTCATCCTCTAGCACTATGCAACGTATTGCAAATCCTTCGTTCGGACAGGAAGGAAGCAAACTGGGAACATACCATGCTCCTGAGACTGCTCTTCCAGTGAGGTGTAGTCTTAGCTACTATGCGGAAGATCTCTGCTGGGTATGTGTTTGTCGTGATTATCCATCATTAGCTTTGAAGCAGGTTGCTATGTACTAATACTTCAGCAGAAAGTAGATTGAGTTCTTTATTAGTATCTGTGGTAAACAGCATGCAGTTCGGAGCCCACACTGTATTTCACAAATTTGGTAAATAATACACTTCCATTCAGCTCATAAAGCAAAGTGCTATCTAACTTTGAAAAAAAAAATAGAACAATACAGCTTATCCATTGCCACAATGCAGTGAAACTTAAAATATTTTCATCCAAGTGAATAACAAATCACTTTTTAAGATAAAAATATGAACATTTTGCAAATTAAGTGTGCATATCTTGCAAAAAAATAAGGTGTACCTTAAAACAGTTCCAGTAGAAAAATGTGCCAGTCTACTACTGGTGGAATATAAATTACCCCACACAAGACAGAGGATGATAATTCATATGAAATGATAATCATATTGTGCTAAAAAGTTGCAGTCCAAGTTTGGGCTCCTGCATGTGCCATTTATGATCTCAGTGTTGCCAGCTTGAGAAGAGAGATTTAGTGTGATACAAATCCAGTGAGTATATACATTGTGTGCTAGGGTCTCTTCCAGGATGTGATTTATTTCTGTTCTCAGATAGGTAAATCTTAGGCTTTTACCTGTGAAGATCTACAGTGTGAGGGGGTCTGCAGAAGACCAGGGCCAGGGTAGTCCTACATTTGATGATGATGGAGAATTAGCATAATAATAATAATAATAATAATAATAATAATAATAATAATAATGTATTTCCTGACTGCCTCCATCCAGCTTCTCCGGGGGCAGCACAGTCCTTTGACCTACCAGTGACACAGGTTACAGCATGTGCACTCTTCTAGCACAGGTGTTCAACCATGAGTTGATAGGACTGAAGCTTTAAATTCTTCCTAGCATTTTGCTCCTTTTCTGTAAAAGGGATGAGCCAGGCAGTTCTGAGAAAGGTGACCTTATTTTTTTTTGTCTTAGGGGCTTGCATTTAAAGTGACATGCAGGTTATGACATCTGTGTTGAGAGGACTGACATGGACAATTTATTCATATTTGGGAACAGGATGAATTTCTTAATAACATAAAATCCCCAGAGGTAAAAATTAAAAAGCTAACAGCAAATCATGGTAATTTAATGTTAATGTTAGACTAAACCAGGCCCAGGGGCTTTGAAGTTATTAATTTTTATTTGCTATAATGGCAGCAACAGAAGCAGGAAGATGAAGTCATAGATTGTTTTCCTGCCAGAACGTGGATGAGAATGGCAGTAGATCCCAAAGACACCTGCAGATGTTTTAAACCTGTGTATGATGGTAACAGACTCTCTGAAACCATCCATCTTTCAGACATATAAATAATCAGCAGAGTTTAACACTGCCACTAAGATTCCATTAAACACTCCTGAAATAATTACTTCTGCAAGGTAAGAGCACCTCAAGCTGAATGGCTAACAAATAACTTGAAAAAGAATGGATCGTATGCTCATGAAAAACATTTGAATGCTTGAAGGCCAAGAAGACAGAGAAGCACATTGAGAGGAAATGACTGGCAGACACATGAAAAAAAAATGTGGATCAAAGGCAGTAGCCCAAATATTTAGAGTACAGTTTCCTCAGCAGTGGCCTAGACAGCTATTTCTACCTGGTCATAAAATAAAGGAAGAGCTGCTTTGGGGCAAAGGGTTAAAGAGTTCATTTAATAAGGAAGTGTGATGTTGAGTGAGGAGTAGCTTCTTGAGCAGAGGCACTAATAACTCTGCTCTCCAGAGAGGTCCTCTCGGGAAGTTTTACTCTTTGAACTCTGAACCTGCATCATTTGCAGATAGTGACATGAATCCTTTCAGACAGGGTTGCTGGATGCTGCTGGACAAGGCCAAGGTTTCATGATTGATGACATGGGAGGTCTGTATGCATTGGTTCTGCTGGGCGAGGTGGACCCAAGGCTTCCCTTTCCCTGGTCAGACATCACTGTTATCTGGCTGGTACAAGTGGGAGACAGATTTGGCATGAAAGTCACTCTCAGAGCTATTGGCACAAAGTAGTAAGATTGTTTGCTTTTTTGCTGAGCCACATGAGGAAGACCTGCCTGAAGAGGCACCCAATCAAATGGAGGACTTTCTTTGCCTTTTGTACCTAACCATGAAGCCTGAGTAATACTTAATCTCAAGAGATGACTCATGGTTATGATGGTTTCACATCCTTATCTGACATCAGTAAGATCTTTTTTCTGAGACTAATAGATAAAGCAACCAGAGATTTCAAGCTGTCTCCATTAAATGATCTTTTTGTTGTTATTACTGCAAAAGAACAAGCTAGAGTTGCACAAATATGTTAATAAAAAATTCTAACTCAATTCTGCATCAGTTAGAGGGACAGCTGTGAAGTATTTCCCAACAAAAAACCTTCAACAAATTGTACTTTTGGGGCCAAATAAAAAACAGGAAAAGAAATTAAAAGAGGTGAGATTAGCTCATATGATGATCCCCTTGAGAAAAAAAGTGATTAAATTTACTCTAAGTGACAAAATAGATTCTGCTAGAGAATTTATTTAAATATAACTCTTTTTCCACTGGGCATCAAAGAGTTATTGCCAAGGAGAGAGAAGAGGAAACCCAAAGAATTAAAATTCAATGTAAACAATATTTGTCTCTACTACTATACATCAAGCTTCCAAATGAAATAAATTATTTTTTAAAAAAAGTCTTTTATGATGTTTCATAGGAAACTGACATGTGGTGAATTCTGCCTTAATGCTGGGGCAGTTAATAGCAAGTAGCGTAATTACAGAGAGCAAAATCAATAACATGCTTAATTCAGGAAAGACAAATTCATGTTGATGATGGCTTCTCAGATGCATTTTATTTACATTTTAGAAAACATCTGTCCCTACTGATATTACAAGTTGTTAGCTACTGATTAACTATAACCTTCCGCTAGTGTAAAGCACATTCAGGATTCTGCTTAGGAGAATAGTATCTCTGTTATGGCTTTCCTTTCATGATTTTCCCGTCTGTTTCACTAATAAATAGATTGTCATTGATAATGAACTGCTTTATCAAATTGCACAACAGCCTACACTGTTACATGCTTGCTCTGTATGTAGCTGATCTTTTTATCTTTTTTGACTCACAGGACTCATTTCCTCCCAATTTTTTCCTCTGATATGGAAATGTGACAGTGTTTCACTTAAAATTTAATTTGAAGGCAGACAAAATCTGAAATGATGTCCCTAGATTTGTTATGCAATTAAGGCCAAAGGCAACTCTAGGTTTTACTTCTAGATAATGCAACATTATCTTGTTTATTAGAAAGTGGTGTCTAGACAAATGGTGTGGGATAACAGAGGTAAGATTCAGCTGTGCTAGCATAAGGTATCTTGTGCTGAGCTGTCCTCAGGTTTTCAGCTGCCAGCAAGGGACTGAGAAGGTCTCCCAAAGGTTCTCCATTGATCTGACTCTCCGCAATATCCCACTTGAATTCCAGTGGCTGTATGCAGGCAACAGGAAGCCCTTCCTAACACACCTAAACATTGGTAACTATGCCTAGGTGCCTACACATGAGCAAGCTCCCACCGCAGTCTGTACATCTGTGTGAGCCTCAGGAGCTGACTGGCTGTGGGTTGTCCAGTTTAGGATGATCTGATAAACTAGGTCTATGTTATGTAAAGAACTTTTGTAAGATCGTGTGAAATTAGCAACATCAGTTAGCAATACATCACTTAACTATTGTAAACACATGTAAACATTTTTTCAGCCTTTTGACTTTCACAGAGGTTCCTTCCCCTGCTCTGTATGTGCCTGGCTTTATCTGCTCTGCTTAACTTTTCTGAGACAGATTTGTGTGGTACTAATGGTCATACATAAAGTAAATATCCTTCCAGGAATGAAATCACTTCAATTATAGAACGTTTTCCTGCTTAAAAAAAGAAGAAACTTCCCTTGTTTTTGCAAAGCAAATTTTTGTTTTATAAGACCATGTTTTCAGCTGGTTCATAGCAAAGACTCTAGGGACATTGTAACACTTATTCATAAGTATTTAATACCTAGTTTGTCTGTTTAAAAGTAAATTATCCTTGGAGTCTACTCTGAAAATCGTCTCAGATTTCCAATCCCATAATGATCAGGTAGAGAAATAGTATAATTTAGTTTAAAACCTTCATTCCTCACATAATTTTTTTTTAAGTTTTCAGTAAGAAAAACTTAATTTGGGGCTCTTTACATAATTATTCTATATGCAAACTTATTTTGTATTGCACCTTGCTACTAAATCCTGTTTCCTTTACTGTCACTGTGGGTCTCATGACTTCTTCTCAAATCAGTCCATCTGTTCTGCTTGCCCAGTTGCTACTGAGATGCAAAGCCAGTTACATAAAAGTCTTGGGAGTCTCATTTGGCTTCAGCTTTATTTTCCTGTCAACTATGGTACTTATATAGGGTAGTGTGCCCCATGATGCCATAAGAGTAGCTGAGATCTACCTCTGTAGGCCAACGCTGTCCTGTGACAGCATCTTCACTCCCAGTTTCTTTAGCAAGAGTGAAATGCTTATTAACATAGCTGTTTATTGCTTTGTTTCTGAAACAAAGCTATTTTTTTTCTCTTTGTCTTTGCTTAGGGTTACAATCCAATGTCTAGGCCACTGACTAGGAGCTGGTCTGAGGTTCAGCTAATTGAACAAGATGTTCAGTGAAAAAATACCAGATGTGAGAAATTGCTGGATGTGCTCCATACCTGTGTGAGAAGCTGAGAGAAGATAGTGCCATGAGCACTGGCTGGATTTCACAGGTTGCTAAGGAGGAAATACATGATTTGGCCAGACTTGACAGATAACTGGAAGGAAGCAGAATCTTCCAAGGCCAAGCACTACCTGGATAACTGAAACAGTGATATATTGCAAGGCCAAGATCACTCAGGTAACAGTAATATCAGAAACACTTAATGTGGGTATGGAGGTACAAAAACTGAGACCAGTGGGAAAAAACATAGTTGGAGCAGGTTGTTTATATGGAAGAGGCTGGGGCAGAGAAAAGGAGGTACAAGAATGAAAAGGAGGGTCAAGAACTGAGAAAAAGTATAATAAGGTACATACACCAGGTACGCCTGGTGCTATCTGGGGCTTGATCACTGCAGCTGCACAAGGAAAATAAATCAAGCTCAGACCATGTCACATGAGTGAAACCTGCTTCCACAGTGAGCAGAACATGGAGGAGCAGGGTGCTCTCCCTGGATAACTGGAGAAAACCCAGGACATGCAGATGGAGCATCCTGGCGTCACCATGTCAGCACCCGTTCAAGGTCTGATAGCATTGGCAATTATCCACCACTTCATAACGTTTTTGTTTGAAAAGGTGTGACAATAAAGAGGATATACTAATGGTATGAATGCCTTCCAGTTACCGCTAAAAATATGCAGGTGAGACTTTGACTCACAATCAAAGCTATGACATGAATAAGGAGTAGCAACAGGAGGGTTTTGCTAATGTGTAGCTGCAAGTTCTGGTTCTGGCAGTAGTGAGCCTCCGGGATTTCTGTGCTAAGACTGTTTGTTTGCTCTCCAGCAAGGTTATGGTGATGGGGGTTTTGGCTTTGAAGAGATCTAACAGGAGATCTCTCTTTCTCTGCAAAGACTGTGTGGTTGTGCTCCTAGGCTCCATCCTCCACAATATTAGAAATCTGAGCATTAAATAATCTTTTTTTTTGGGTAAAGGGGTAGAGGATGGTAGTAACGGAGAGTGGAAGTTGAACATTGAAGATTAGCACAGGAGTCTGTAGGTAAGGTTAAACTCTCTTGGTGGGTAAAGAGGCATTTTAGAAAGAACAAGTACAGACTCTTGGTCCATTCAGTGTCCCCACAGCCAATAACAGTGACCAGCAAATGTGGTAGCAGTACAAAAAGGCATAACCTCTGCTTGTGGTCATTGTCAGCTGTGCTGAAAGAAATGATAAAATGAACAGAATGTAGAGCAGCACATACAACCAGAAGCTAAGAACTGTAAACTATTCCTACAGGAAGCCCATAAAGGTTTCTCACTAGTGGACAGGAATCTGAAATACTATAGGAACTTAACAATGGTGGAATGCTGGGATTTGGATTTTGAAAAATAATAGGAAAAAGGAGAAATAGTCACCAAATTCTTCTGCACTGTTTTTAAGGTGTGGAGGAGGAGGAAGAAAATTTAATATTACTTCACAGCAATGCAGTATTTTCTACTCCAATATTGACTAAAAAGAGTGTTGAACAGAGGTTACTATATTTGGGTGCTTTTGTACATGAAAATATGGTTATCTAGTATTCTTAAATAACTGACTGAAGATCTCTCTGGGCCATTAATATTAATTAAGTAATACAATGAAACAGTAGACAAGTTTTAGAGGCCTGAAAGAAGTCAGAACCAATATTTATTGGGGGAAAAAAAAAAAAAACAAACAAATGTCATAAGTGAAAAAAACAGCTTACACTGTGAACACAGACATGTGGCAGATATCAGATATGTGTGTCTGTGTCCAAAATTGAACTTTTCAACTCTCAGGCAGAAGCCTGTTACTTTGGCTACTGCAACTGGTACAGGCTAGTTGTAAATTTTGATGACACCTGTACAAAACAAAAGCAGCATGTCCTGAATCCTCCAGTTAATAAGGATACATGAAACAGAACCACCCAGCACTGGGCTGGTCACACATTGTGCCTAGACTGTTAGACACATAGTCTATTTAGATTGGAGAAAAACCATGGGCTTAGTGAAGAAGAAATGGTGCTGAAAACAAGGGTTCCCAGAAAAAAAAACAGTCTTGGAGAGAAGGGGACCTAGAAAGGAAGAGGTGAAGATCATGGAAGTGGGGAAAGATCGCAAGATGGGATAGCTGCATGGAGACAAATGCTGGGGGACACCCAGGAACCTTGGCCAATAACCCTTGATAGTGGTGTGAGCAGCAGCACGGCAGGAACTGGCTTGATTTGCTGCCTGACCTTTGTGGACTGGCAGTAATATCCCTGATGGGAAAGGAAACCAATACCTAGTAAAATGCTATGGGATCAAGTGAGTGCAGTGCATGTGTGAGATAATCAAGTAGGTCAAAAGCTCTAATCTCAGAGGTTCTTAAATGAACTCCAGTATCCAGATCCACTGTGGGTTGTCATTTATTCTATCCTGCCTGTGACAATGACCCAAACAACATGTTTGTTCCCATGATAACTTCCCCAGGAAAAAATGTAAAATGACTGATAGACGATTCAAGTCCTTAAACTATGATGGGACCATAATATAATCAATTTCTATTAAACCAGTTTATGGAAAATAGATTTTGTCAAACTAATTTGGTATCTATTGATGAAAGTATTAGTGTCAATGTAATATAATCCTTTATTGGTTTTGACTTAGTGGTGCCTGACATTTCAATTAATAAAAAAAAAGTGACACACAATCAACATGACATACTTGTAATGTATTAACAGCCGGCTGACAGATAGGTCTCCAAATGCCATTGGCAATGAAGATTCATCATCACATGGGTGGGTTTCTAGTGGAGGTCTATGGAAATCAGCATTTGCTCTGTGCTGTTTAACATTTTTTTTGTCTATATCCTGGAAGAAAAACATTTAAAATCTTAGTTTCAGTAGGTGGATGACAAAACACTTGGAGGCGTGATAAATAATAAAAAAGACTGGCATTCTGCAGCCTTTGAAAGAAGAATACAAGAAAACATCATGAAAGGATAATAATACACCAATAGGATGGCTAGGGTGCTGCAATGGACACACATAAATCTTGTGCTCCTTTTGTAGTTGGTGGAAAGAAATAGACATTTCTAGGTTGTGACTCATCCTAGAGTAAAAATAAAATAGGTCAACAGTATGGATGCTATAGATACCTGTTCTTCTCCCTTAATCATAGAGGGCACCAAAGTCAATTAACTTGTATGTAAGTATTTCTACTGTAAAGATTTGTGGTTATGTGTAACAAATCCATCTGGTTGCTGCCATGTCAAAAATGTATGTGTGTTTGTTCAATGACTGCATGGTTGGAAATATTCAGGAAGGTGGAATTCTTGGAGTAGAAAGAGATATGTACTTCTTAGCAAACTCTTGGGAAAATAGATATTAACTAAAGGTTTTTGTGTGACTCCTGCCAGAGTTACCACAGTTGTTTTCTATACAAGCTCTAAATCCTGGAAAGATGAATCAAAAACCTCTGGGATAACATAGCTATCTTCTTTGCAGTAAAGAGAAGTGCTCCTGAGAATCTGCATGTAAATGCTATTTCTCAGACCATAGTACAAGATGGATTCACCTAGTAATCTTTGTAAGACAGACCTATTTTGACCGTTATTTATTTTTTCTTGCATTATATTCTTTCTCTTTGTTAAAAACAAGTTTTATTTTCTGTCATTCCACAAATAAAAGCAGGACAACCAGGCAGCTGTTAACCTTTCAGGAACATTTCTTCCTCTGTATTTCCAATGTCTCTTGTTCTGAAGAACAAACATTATTCTGTATTCAGGCCTGGGCTACTCAGTGACCCCCACGTGTATGATTCCCACTGCACTAAGTATTGTTGTTGTTTTTATAAGGAATGTGAAACAGAATCCAAGACTAAAGAGGCAGACTTTAAATAAAGCATGAAAATGCCTGCCCTTGAACTTTTTTTCATTGATCTCAGGTCCTTGTCACATACCAGGTCTATATTTGGGGCACGGCATATTGAGAAAGATGGTGTTTGAATTCTGATGAGAGCTACAGAAGTAGTGCTTGGGGCCATGAACAGACACATCTTTTCTCTCAAGGGCTTTGAGATGAAGCTCATTAAGTCTTATACAACAAAGACTATAGATAGTAGAGGAATATATTTGCAATCCCATCCAGCTCAGATACATATCAGATCATTGTCCTCTATGCGTGTGTTCTTTTCTGCAAATTGAAATCTCCTTCTAAGGGAGAGGCATCTTGGCTCCTGGGAAAAGTATTTCCAGTAGAGTCTTCCTCACTCTGGGTCTATCTTCTGTTTGCTCCTGTGATTAAAAGTAATGGAATGTCCTATTAATGGTGCAAATGCTCTTCTGCTATCCTAATTATTCTCTTAGCCATTAATGAAAAGAAGAAAAACAATTCTAGAGGTCAGGTAGCAGTGGAGGAACATGCAGTTTCTGCTCTGTGTTTGTACTTTCTGTTTTCATTAAATATTTCAGGTGCAGCTCTGCAAAGCAATAAACACATAGGAGGAAAACAACCTGAAGTATATGAGAATCTGAAAATAACACTGGCAAAATAATAATGAAAGGAGTTATAAGAGAAGAATATGCCATTAAAACAAATGTAATGGCACTCCTGTTACAGTTTTACCCAACCTTTTTTATATTTTATTTGAAAAAGGAAGTTTATGTACCTGGAATTGAAAGACATGTATCTTTGTTGGGATACATGGCAAGGAACATTGCAGCAATTGTAAACAGGTCATTGTAGTTGCTTTGCCTATACAGGGCATTCAAGTTAGCACAGCTCCCAAAAAAGTATTGAATGGAGGTTTGATCCCCTGTAAAGCAATCCACAGGAAAGCTATGTTCCTGTGCTAGCTGCCAGGTGCCCACCAAGCTACTCTATCACTCCCCCTCCTCAACAGGATAAGGGGAGCAAAATACAATGAAAAGCTCATGGGTCAAGATAAGGACAGGGAGATTATTCACCAATTATCATCACGGGCAAAACAGACTCGACTTGGGGAAAATTAATTTCATTTACTGACAATTAATCAGAGTAGGATAATAAGAAATAAGAACAAATCTAAAAAAAGACACCTTCCCCCCTCCCCTCCTTCTTCCCAGGCTCAACTTCACTCCCAACTTCTCTACCTCTTTCCACCAAGTGGCACAGGGGAACAGGGAATGGGACTTGTGGTCAGAATGTTTTGTCTCTGCTGCTCCTTCCTCCTCACTCTCTTCCCGTGCTCCAGTGTGGAGTCCCTCCCCTTCATGAACTTCTCCAACATAGGTCCTTCCTACGGCCTACAGTTCTTCACGAACTGCTCCAGCGTGGGTCCCTTCCATGGGGTGCAGTCCTTCAGGAGCAGACTGCTCCAGTGTGGGTCCCCTGTGGGGTCACAGGTCCTGCTCCAGCATTGGGTCTCCACAGGCTGCAGATTCCTTCAGGTCACATCCACCTGCTCCGGTGTGGGATCCTCCACAGGCTGCAGTGTGGAGTTCCAGAAGCAACTGCCGTCCCAGCTGGGAGGGAGAGGGCAGCTCTTGCTGTGTTGCAGGTATGGGCCACAGCTGTGCCTGACTCCAGATCCACCTTTCATCAGCAGATGCAGGGCTGCTCTCCAGGGGCTATACAACAGTTTACAGTACACAACAGGACAGAGAATTTTGGGTTCATGTCACCTAGTAGTTACCCACATGGCCCCGTGCGCTGCATCTGTCTTAAAGGCAAAGTTGTACCCTGATGTTAGGTAGAAGAACTGAGTGGGCACTAAAATGACAAGAAAGTCAAGTGGGATCTGGAGGCAGCTTGAGAGTGGGCTGTCCTCCTGTGCCTGCATGGTGGTGTGGGGCTGTGCAGCATGGACCCGCCTCGCTAGAACAAGTAATGTGTGCAGGCAGGGCATGGGATCTGCCCTAGGGCAGATATGATCCCTGCCCCTAGGGATCATACCCTACCTGAAATTACTCCCAGAGAATAGCCATAGCTTCCCAGTAGAAGGAAAATTTTGAAAGATAAAGACTCCTGAAAAAAACCCACAGGTTTTCACAGCATAGAATTGGGAGGTATTTTGATAAATGATTTTTATTTTTGTGTCTTCACTCTGAAGGTCAAAAGATTTCACAGCCTGATATAAAGTCCTGTGCTGTTCGTTTTCTCTGACCAGCTCCTTCCTATTTGTTTATTTTTAACCTTTTCTCTCTTTATAAAGAAGCATCACTAATGTGTTTATAAACTCTAGATATGAGGTGTCTGCAGGAATCAATGTACCTAATTCAATTTTCCTCGGCAGTCTTTGGATTGTTCTTAATGGGAGGTTCTGTAGGTGAAGAATTGATGATGCTGGAGGTATTTTAAAAAGGGAACTCTTTGGCCTGGGACTTCGATTAGCTGCTTTACTGAGGCAGATACCTTTCTCCAATACCCAGAAAACAAAGTTATTGCCTTTAGCTGACAATAATTGTACAAAAATGTATCTACAAGTGAATTAATATTTACAGTGATGTCAATTTAACAGGAACACTCTTTTTTCCCTGAGGCAATTAAAATATCTCATCTTACTCTAGGTCATCTCTTTGTCCCCATATATGAATAATTACACCAGACAGTTTCTTAAGAAAGCAAAAAAAAAAAAAAAAGATATTATTGAACAACTGCCAAAAATTTAGAAATGTAGCCAACTCTTAACACTTTCTAAAGGATTAAAAGGTCAGACCTGATTTAGTGGCACATTGCTTCATTTCGCAAGGGTTTATATTGATTCATTTAGGGATAGGACAGAAATAGACTATAACAATTGCTGGTATCAAAAGTAAAGTGCATTCCTACGGGCGGAGGACCAGATGGTATAAAGTGCAAAGGCCAGTTAACACTTAATTCTGTGTCTGAGCTTTCCCACACGTCACAGCTAAGCACTTGGGGTAGGTGATCTTTGCAGCAGAAGGAATTTCAAGAATGTTTTGAAGGAAGAATCAAGGTGTTTGATTAAGAATATGGAATATCCTTTACCTTCAAGCTACTTTGTAGATCTTCAGTTTCCCTTCAATTCTGTATTACTGTGGGACCTCCCTTACTAAAGTTACAACTGAGACTCTTAGTGTAAGGACTGTTGTGCTTTAGCCCCAGCCAGCAACTAAGCACCACGCAGCTGCTCACTCACTCCCCCTACCCTGATGGGATGGGGGAGAGAATCAGAGGAGTAAGAGTGAGAAACACTTCTGGGTTGAGATAAGAACAGTTTAATAATTGAAATAAAATAAAGTAAAATAATAATAATAACAATATAATAATAATATACAAAGCAAGTGATGCACAATGCAATTGCTTACCACCCGCTGACCGATACCCAGACAGTTCCTGAGCAGCGATCGCCGCTCCCTGGCCAACCCCCCCCAGATTCTATACTGAGCATGACGTCATATGGTATGGAATAGCCCTTTGGTCAGTTTGGATCAACTCTTCTGGCTGTGCCCCCTCCCAGTTTCTTGTGCACCTGGCAGAGCATGGGAAGCTGAAAAGTCCTTGACTAGCATAAGCAGTACTTAGCAACAACTAAAACATCAGCGTGTTATCAGCATTCTTCTCCTACTAAATCCAAACCACAGCACTGTGCCTGCTACTAGGAAGAAAATTAACTCTATCCCAGCCAAAACCAGGACAGGGATGAAACAATCAAACTTGAAATAATTCCTCTACTGGGAACATAGAAGTCAAATGAGTCTTTTTCATTTTCTGGTCTGAGATTAATGTTTGGTTTGTATCAATATTAATATTCGTATCTTCTTGAGTGAACATCACGATACTGTAGGAAATAAGCAGAGTACATTGTGGAAGAAGTAAACTGGCTGGCTGATGGACTGGGGGCATGGTTTAACTAAAGTAGCACCTATATTACATGCTCGAAGCTCAAGTGAGGAGGAGACTTCAAGAGTCCTGCCCAAAAATGCTATAGTAAATGTTGGTAATGAAAACATTTCTTTTTGAAACATACAATAATTAAATGCTTAGCTAAAATTATGTAAATTTTAGCATATTTTTTCTAATATTTTTGACTTTTTGCCTTTTTTCAGGCCAAAAGAAGATGTCTTGATCTCAGATCTTCTCTTGAGAGAGAATTTTTCATTTTCAATAAAATATATTATTATTCAATTAAATCCTGGGCCATGTCTGGATGTGTAACAAGGGATTGTCTCTTCCCTGAGGATCGTGGAGACTAAAAGTAGACAGGTTCGTGGATAGAGGCCTGAGAAAAAATCATGAAGTGGCTTTCTATGCTAGGGAAAAATTTACCTTTTCTTTGTATACATGGATAGAATAAGTAAAAACCAAATGGATTTATGGCTTAGAATTTGTAAAGTTGTTACTTGTTTTGTATTCAGGACAGTAATGTAAATTACATGATTTGTTCAATGTGGTTATGAGAATCAGTAATTTTTTTGTGAGAGGCCGATTAAACTGAATGGTTTCATTTGCCCTTAGCAATGGCTGTAATGAACAATAATAGAGTGGGCTGAGTTTGCTGTAGTTGGCATTGGTTTGTTTTTTCTTTTTTTTTAATTCACTTTGTGACAAATGGTTTTGCTTGAAAAGCTTGCCTTGTTTGGTTTGATTTGTGTCCAGACTGAGTACATTAGGAAGTGATGATACTTATCTGTGTGGTTCACATGCTAATTAAATTGACTTTACCAAGGCATACAAATGTCTCCTATTATTTTCTTTTCTCTTACCTTGTGTCAATATGTTTCTATAATAAATCAGAAAATCTTTATTCTGCAGGCAGATAGTATTTGAGAAGCGCAAAAGATGCATCCATTTTGACTTTTTTTACTTTTTTCACTTTTTTCAGAGCCTAGCTTGCAAAGACAGAAAAGTATCAGGAAAGAAAAGCTTTCCTATGCTAATTTCTTTGCTTTGTACATCATGAAAAGAAAAGATAAACTGATGGGTTGCTTATTCATAAACTGAAAAGGTAGATTTATATGACAGCTTAAATGAGGTCTAGCAAAATCCACTTTTAAGCTCAGGTTTGTACTTTGTGAGAGAATTTTGACTAATCAAACAGAGGTAGCTGTATAATGAATAATTCATGGATACGGTGCCTGTGAAGAAGCAGGCTGTAAATACCTGCAGAGGGACTCCATCGACACCATAATTAGCAGCTGGTGTTGGCTGGTTGATGATGTCACCGTTGCTCCGATGTGTAATTATAACTTATACCCTGCTGGTGAAGTTGTCTGTAGGTAATGTTTCTCCTCACCAGTGGCACGCACACTTTTACACACACAAAGGAGAGGGGGCAGCCACTTCATTCCTCATGCCCAGCCCCAGCCTGTAGCCACTGGCTGCACCTCCCTTTGCCTCTCAGCACCCTTCGTCATCCTGTATCCTGTTTTTTTCTTTTGGTTGCCATGATCTTCTTTCCCACCTCCTGCTAACACCATCAAGGGAGTTGTCATTGGTGCTGTTCCCACACACAATGAAGATGGGGCCCAGAGGGAAGATCGGTGCTCTGCTAGGCACAGTTCCTCCCCAAATGTCCCATGAGTGATTGGACAAGGCAGTGCTGTATTTTCACAGACATGTGTCCTGCATGGCACAGAGGTGACAGGGCATAACAGAGGTAGTCAGGACCCCTTGTTCCTCAAAGGGACAGCTTTCCAGGGCTGTGACTTTCTGGGTGATTCTGACAGCTGTGACACATAGCAAATCTAATTGGTAATTTTTTAAACTGTTGTTTATTTGAAGATGCAAAACTTTACCACTGAAAACCTAGCTGTTAAAAGAAAGGTATTGATAGTCTAGCAGAGCGAGAAGGAAATCTCTCATCAAAGCTGGAAGTAAAACCAGGGAAGTAAGAGGAGGAGGACATGCATCTCCTAACAAGGCAGCATTTGTCAGATCCCGCAGATACAGATCAAGTAGGTGCAGAAAATGCAGTAGAGATTAGGACAAACACCATATTTTTCAGACAATTGGATAAGCTGGAATGTTTTTCATTAAAAAAGCCCCCAACCAACCAATGCCCCCTAGGAAAAAAAAAACAAACTAAAACACAAAAAACTAACCCACAGAAAGTCTTTTTTGTCTTCATGCTGAGCATGTGACACAGAAAAATTACTCCTTTCCTTTTTCTGGAAGACCACATATGGGACTACTGCGCTAGTGACTGAACAGGTCTGTCCATTGCCTCCTGCCCTTGTTGCAGTACATTCCCATGGACTGCTCTGTCTTTATTCAGAATTAAAGAAAGCTCAGCAGGACTCATGTTCCCTAATACAAAACTAAAAACTTGGAAAAGTTATTTTTCTAAATAAAAATGGATAAAAATAGTCACAAATAATTATTTTCATTTCAACCTGTGTATGTATCTATATATCTTTATATACACACAAAAGTAATTGCAGCCTCTGAATTCTTCAGATGTAATTTTTAAAACATCTCCAGGGAGTGTAACATTGAGTGTTGTATATATCTGTTTTATGTGACTGGAATCAAAATTCAGAGATATCCTTGCTTCTGCAGAAAACCACACCTAGGCAGACATATGGCTACAGCACATTGTAAAGATGAGCCCTGTCAGGTTGTTAAGAAATCTTGCTGGGATACCTTATGGTGAAGAAAGTCTGGGCTGGGAAGAACCTCATGGTTCCTCTCAGAACATGGGTTTATGGATGTTTATCTGTAGACATGTCCAAGTGCATGCTAAGGGTTCTTCTAATCACTGGGCTAAGGTGACGGAGAACAAGTACTCCCTGCTTCCCCCTGTGTGTCTGCCAGTAACACGTATGGTTCATCATCCCAAAATACCCCCGATCACAGTTTCTCTGGATGAAAAGCAAAAGTTATTGGTCAAAATTTTGTTAGCTCTAACATTTTTTGTTGTTGTTCTTTAATGAGCCGCATTGCTAACTTTACTTGTAACTGAAGTGGACGAGCACAATAATTTTAACTCTCTAGCTTTAACAAAGTCATAGTAATTTGTGAACCAGCAATTTCCTTTCTCTGAATCTCAGAGGTTTTATACGGCAGTGAATTGCTCATTTGTGCTGTAGCAATTTTATTCAAGGTAATGTCACGGTCATTATATGCTCAATGATGTCTTCCATAGATGTTTGGGTTTGTATTAGTGCTGGTTAGTCTGTGATGTGTGTTAATTTAGAGATGTAAATATGGGCCAGGGTTCTGTATTTTAACTGAATAGCACTCTGGGACTGAACTCACATTCTTTCAATCCTGAAGTGAGAATGCTATCCACAGAGCCACAATAACACATGGGCAAATGGCAGTTTGATAAAGCAGCCTGAGTAATATATCTCTGTTCAGCACATCTGGTTTTATAGGCTAGGACTCAGGTGTGTGTTTATGCTTGGAAAGGAATGTTAGTTGCAAAGAGAGAAGAAAGGAAACCTATTCCTTTGCCAATCATTCCGGTATTTCTAGAGATGAACATTTTCAATAATTACAAGCCAGGGGGCCAGGTTATAGCAGGCCCTTGTTTAAGGGTTTTGAAGGGGAAGGAGACTTGCCTTCTGTGTAAAGAGCTCTTTTGTGTTGGGCCAATGAGTACCCTCCCTGGACTTTCTGTGTCAGTCAGTACTTGCAGAAAGGAAAGCAACAAATCCTCTTCAGACCTGGAGGAAAGGGTAAAATTTGTGTCTCACAGAAACACACAGGTTACAGAAATGGGTTCAACTTAGATTTGCACGTGGCAGTGCTGAAGTGCTATGTACGGCCCCTCTGCCATGTGTGTGTTAAGTGTCACACCTGGTAACAAGGGACAGTAGCTAGGTGTAGGGACTAGCTACCTTAATCCTACACACAGTGTCACCTTTGGCTAATGATGACTCCAGCAACATACTTTTTGCTAACCATTTCCCATTTACTTTCCTTCTGTGATTTAAAAGCCTTTTACAGACTTTTTGAGAAGTTTCAGTTTATGGTTTATAGAATAGAATAGAATAGAATAGAATAGAATAGAATAGAATAGAATAGAATAGAATAGAATAGAATAGAATAGAATAGAATAGAATAGAGTAGAATAGAACAGAATAGAACAGAATAGAATAGAATAGAATAGAATAGTTACGTTAGAAGGGACCTAACGATCATCTTGTCCAACTGCCTGACCACCTCAGGGCTGACCAACAGTTAAAGCATGTTATTAAGGGCATTGTCCAAATGCCCCTTAAAAACTAGCAGGCTTGGGGCATCAACCACCTCTCTAGGAAGCTTGTTCCAATGTTTGACCACCCTCTTAGTAAAGAAATATTTCCTAATCTCCAGTCTAAACCTCACCTGATGCAGCTTTGAACCATTCCCACACATCCTGTCACTGGATACCAGGAGAAGAGATCAGCACCTCTTTCTCCACTTCCCCTCCTCAGGAAGTTGGAGAGAGCAATGAGGTTGCCCCTCAGCCTTCTTTTCTCCAAACTAGACAAACCCAGAGTCTTCAGCCACTCGTCACAGAACATGACTTCCAGTCCTTCCACCAGCTTTGTTCCCCTCCTCTGGATGCATTTGAGTACCTTACCATCTTGACAAAAGATCACAAGGAAGAGGTGGTGGGACCAGGAAATACTCCCTGGCTGTTGAACAGTAACTTGCATTTTCACAGAGGTTGAGGGAACCAGAGACTGTGGTGCAGGAGCTCCCGAGACAGAAATAATCTTCCTCCAAAACAGCAATGCTGTTACACAGTCTGAAATTCTGCACCACCACTATTTAAATAGAGTAATCCCATTAAGCGTCATAGAACTAGGTGTCATCAAGACCTGGATGAGCTGATGTCTTGGTTGAAGAAGAGGGTTGAGAGTCACAGGCTCTGCAGGCTGAAGATTTGCCGTCATTTTCTTTGCTGGCTGAAGCTCAGCAAGTGCCTGTGTGTAGTACAAGAGCACAATACTGCAGAGTGCTGTAGGAGACCTGAGTGCAGGTATGGGAGGGACCTCTCACCTCTGCTGAGATGTTAATGCTGGAATAATATTTGAAAAATCATGGCAGTCAGGTGAAGTCCCTGCTGACTGGAAGAATCATAGAATCATAGAATCATAGAATCATCTAGGTTGGAAAAGACCTTTAAGATCATCCAGTCCAACCATTAACCTACACTACCAAGCCCACTCTAGACTAATCAAGGGTAGACCAGACTAAACCATGTCCCGAAGTGCCACATCTACCCGTTTTTTAAACGCCTCCAGGGATGGTGACTCCACCACCTCTCTGGGCAGCCTGTTCCAATGCCTGACCACCCTTTCCGTAAAGAAATTTTTCCTAATTTCCAGTCTAAACCTCCCCTGGCGCAGCTTAAGCCCATTTCCTCTTGTCCTATCGCTAGCTACTTGTGAGAAGAGACCAACACCCACCTCACTACAACCTCCTTTCAGGTAGTTGTAGAGAGCGATAAGGTCTCCCCTCAGCCTCCTCTTTTCCAGGCTAAATAACCCCAGTTCCCTCAGCCGCTCCTCATAAGACTTGTTCTCCAAACCCTTCACCAGCTTCGTTGCCCTTCTCTGAACACGCTCCAGCACCTCAATGTCTTTCTTGTAGTGAGGGGCCCAAAACTGGACACAGTATTCCAGGTGCAGCCTCACCAGCGCCGAGTACAGGGGGACAATCACTTCCCTGCTCCTGCTGGCCACAGCATTCCTGATACAAGCCAGGATGCTGTTGGCCTTCTTGGCCACCTGGGCACACTGCTGGCTCATGTTCAGCCGGCTATCTACTAACACCCCCAGATCCTTTTCGGCCAGGCAGCATTCCAGCCACTCCTCCCCAAGCCTGTAGCGTTGCATGGGGTTGTTGTGACCGAAGTGCAGGACCCGGCACTTGGCCTTGTTGAACCTCATACAGTTGGCCACGGCCCATCGATCCAGCCTGTCCAGGTCCCTCTGCAGGGCCATCCTACCCTCCAGCAGATCGACACTCCCACCCAGTTTGGTGTCGTCTGCAAACTTACTGAGGGTGCACTCGATCCCCTCATCCAGATCATTGATAAAGATATTGAACAAGACTGGCCCTAAAACAGAGCCCTGGGGAACACCGCTCGTGACCGGCCCCCAACTGGACTTAACACCATTTATCACTACTCTCTGGGCTCGGCCACCCAACCAGTTCTTTACCCAGCGAAGAGTATGCCTGTCTAAGCCGTGAGCTGCCAGCTTCCCGAGGAGGATATTATGCGAGACGGTGTCAAAAGCTTTGCTAAAGTCGAGGTAGATGACATCCACAGCCTTTCCATCATCTACCAGGCGGGTCACCAGGTCATAGAAGGAGATCAGGTTGGTCAAGCAGGACCTGCCTTTTGTGAACCCATGCTGGCTGGGCCTGATCCCCTGGTTGACCTGTACTTGCCTGTGGAGTTCGCTCAAGATGAACCTCTCCATAATCTTCCCCGGCACTGAGGTCAGGCTGACAGGCCTGTAGTTCCCCGGGTCCTCCTTCCGGCCCTTCTTGTAGATGGGCGTCACATTGGCAAGCCTCCAGTCATCAGGGACCTCCCCTGTTAACCAGGACTGCTGATAGATGATGGAAAGTGGCTTGGCAAGCTCCTCTGCCAGCTCCCTCAGTACTCTCGGGTGGATCCCATCCGGCCCCATAGACTTGTGAGCGTCCAGGTGGCATAGCAGGTCATTAACTGCTTCCTCCTGGACTATGAGGGCTCCATTCTGGTCCCTATCCCTATCCTCTTGCTCAAGGGCCTGAGTACCCTGGGGATGACCGGTCTGGCTGTTGAACACAGAGGCAAAGAAGGCGTTAAGTACTTCAGCCTTTTCCTTGTCCTCGGTGACAATGTTCCCCCCCACATCCAGCAAAGAATGGAGATCCTCCTTGGCTCTCCTTTTATTGCTGATGTACTTATAAAAGCATTTTTTATTGTCTTTTACAGCACTGGCCAGATTGAGTTCTAGCTGGGCTTTTGCCTTTCTAATTTCCTCCCTGCAGGACCTAACAAGATCCCTGTACTCCTCCTGAGCTGCCCGCCCCTTCTGCCAAAGGCGGTAGACTCTCCTTTTTTCCCTGAGTCCCCGCAAAAGCTCCCTATTCAGCCAGGCCGGTCGATTTCCCCTCCGGTTGGTCTTACGACACACAGGGACAGCCCGCTCCTGCGCCCTTAAGACTTCCTTCTTGAAGAGGGCCCAGCCTTCCTGGACCCCTTTGCCCTTCAGGACCGCCTCCCAAGGGACTTTCCCAACCAGGGTCCTGAAGAGGGCAAAGTCTGCCCTCCGGAAGTCCATGGTAATAGTTTTGCTGCCCCTCCGCTTAGCATCACCCAAAATTGAGAACTTTATCATGTCGTGGTCGCTAAGCCCGAGACGGCCTCCGACCTCGACATTTCCCACAAGCCCTTCTCTGTTGGTAAACAGCAGGTCAAGCGGGGCACCTCCCCTGGTAGGCTCGCTTACCAGCTGCATTAGAAAGTTATCCCCCACATACTCTAGGAACTTCCAAGACTGCTGCCTCTCTGCTGTGTGGTATTTCCAGCAGATGTCTGGCAAGTTGAAGTCCCCCACGAGAACAAGGGCTAGCGATTGCGACACTTCTGCCAGCCGCTTATAGAATGCCTCATCTACCTCCACCTCCTGGTTGGGTGGTCTATAGCAGACTCCCAACAGGACATCCGCCTTTCCAGCCTTCCCCCTCATCCTTACCCATAAGCATTCCACCTTGTCATCACCACTGTCAAGCTCTATGCAGTCGAAACACTCCCTAACATACAGAGCCACCCCACCGCCTCTCCTACCCTGCCTATCCCTTCTGAAGAGCTTATAGCCCTCCAGTGCAGCATTCCAGTCATGAGAGTCGTCCCACCACGTTTCCGTGATGGCGACTATGTCATAGCCATCCTGCTGCACAAGGGCCTCCAGCTCCTCCTGTTTGTTGCCCATGCTTCGTGCATTGCTGTACATGCACTTAAGCTGGGCTGTCGATTTTGCCCCCAATGTTGCCATGCCGCCCCTGGGCTCCTTACTAGCGGGCCTGTTTATATCCCCTTCCCCCTTCAAACCTAGTTTAAAGCCCTCTCAATGAGTCCCGCCAACTCTTGGGCGAGAATCCTTTTCCCCCTTGGAGACAGCCGATCTCCATCAGCCGCCAGCAGGCCCGGTGCCGTGTAGACCTCCCTGTGATCGAAGAACCCAAAATTCCAGCGATGGCAGTCAGGTGAAGTCCCTGCTGACTGGAAGAAGGGAAACATTGTGCCCATTTTTAAAAAGGGAAGAAAGGAGGACCCTAGGAACTACTGACCTGTCAGCCTCAGCTCTATGCCTGGGAAGATCATGGAACAGATCCTCCTAGAAGCTATGGATCCTCCTAGAAGTTATACTAAAGCACATGGAGGACAGAGGGGTGATTCAAAACAGCCAGCACGGCTTCACCAAAGGCAAGTCCTGCCTGACTAACCTAGTGGCTTTTTATGAAGGAGTGAATGCATCAGTGGACAAGGGAAAAGCAATGGATGTCATCTATCTGGAGTTCTGTAAAGCCTTCGACACGGTCCCCCACAATATCCTTCTCTCTAAATTGGGGAGATACGGATTTGATGAGTGGACTGTTCGGTGGATAAGGAATTGGTTGTATGGCTGCATCCCGAGGGTAGTGGTCAACGGCTTGATATTCAAACAGAGACCGGTGACAAGTGGTGTCCCTCAGGGGTTTGTACTGGGACCAGTGCTGTTTAATATCTTCATAAATGACATAGTGAGATCGAGTGCACCCTCAGCAAGTTTGCAGATGACACCAAGCTGAGTGGTGCAGCTGACATGCCGGAAGGATGAGATGTCATCCAAAGGGACCTGGACAAGTTGGAGAGGTGGGCCTGTGTGAACCTCATGAGGTTCCACAAGGCCAAGTGCAAGGTCCTGCACCTGGGATGGGGCAACCCCCAATATCAGTACAGGTTGGGGGATGAAGGGATTGAGAGCAGCCCTGCTGAGAAGGACCTGGGGGTACTGGCAGATGAAAAGCTGGACATGATCTGGCAATGTGCACTTGCAGCCCAGAAAGCCAACCGAATCCTGGGCTGCATCAAAAGCAGCGTGGCCAGCAGGTCGAGGGAGGTGATTCTGCCCCTCTACTCTGCTCTGGTGAGACCCCACCTGGAGCACTGCGTCCAGCTCTGGGACCCTCAGCACAAGAGGGACATGGACCTGCTGGAGCGGGTCCAGAGGAGGGCCACCAAAATGATCCAAGGGCTCGAGCACCTCTCTTGTGAGGCCAGGCTGAGAGAGTTGGGGTTGTTCAGCCTGGAGAAAAGAAGGCTGCGAGGAGACCTTATTGCAACCCTCCAGTACTTAAAGGGGGCCTATAGGAAGGATGGGAACAATCTTTTTAACAAGGCCTGTTGTGACAGGGCAAAGAATAATGGATTTAAACTAAAGAAGAATAGATTTGGACTGGATATAAGGAATAAATTTTTTACAATGAGGGTGGTGAGACACTGGAATGGGTTGCCCAGAGAGGTAGTGGAGGCCCCATCCCTGGCAACGTTCAAGGTGAGGTTGGACGGGGCTCTGAGCAACCTGATGGAGTTCAAGCTGTCCCTGCTCACTGCAGGGGGGTTGGGCTACATGACCTCTAAAGGTCCCTTCCAACCCAAAGCATTCTATGATTCTATGAATAGCTGAGCTACAGGCAGCCTTTTTGCTTGCATGAGTCACCAGGCTGCAAAATCAGATAGTATCTGCATAAATGGATACATGATTGCATCTGAATCTTGTACCCGTCCTGGAGGAGTTACATGCCACCATTCTGGGGGCTGAATGAGTATCTAGGTCCAAGACTTAAGAATAATGCCATTCAAATGTTTGCACATACATTTTTTATGGCAGTAGTAAAGGATTCTAAACAGTTTAAGTAAAGTCAGAAAAAAGTCCTAAAAACAACAAAACAAAAAGTAGATTATGCAGCAAAATAATGAATTCTATTTTATGCAGGATACTGTGGCCAACAAAAATGAATAATGAATTTGAGAGGGGTTAATTTTTTATCGACAGAAAACAGGCTTCCCAAACTATCTAATGTTTTTCCTATTATAAGAAAACACAAAAATGTAATCTTTCTATTATTTTTTCTAAGATTACTTTTTTTACTAATATTATTATCGCTACCTCAATATTTTAGCAGTTAATGCAAAACTGAGTATTTTTGTTTGTTTATCTTATACAGTAAAATGTCTGTTAAAATGCTTTCTTACTTCTATGGGAAAAAGTATAGTAGAACATAAATAAAGATACTTTTCTAGATTTAGGAAAACTCTTCAAATTATCAAACCTAAATGAACTTTGTCTCTGTGGAGATTTAAAGGTAATGTGAAATAAGTAGGACTAATCTGAAGAACATCATAGCTTTTAATAAAGATAAAATAAGTGTATGCAGGGTAAGAGCTAGGATTTCCAATATCTCTACTCTTCCTTTTAATTGTTAAACAGTACTGTCCTTTGCAACAAATTATATATTTCTGTGAAATTAGAATGTTTACCAGTACCCAAGTAATCTGATTGTTGCTTTTTGCTTGTCTAATATGTCTCATATCTTTTAGTTATATATGGGTGCACATTTAAAGCACTGGTTATGCCAAACTAGTTGTTTGCTAGTGACGTTGCTTCACTTATTTCTTTAATCTTTTTCTAACTAAAAGAAGGAAAGAAAGTAATTAGGCAGATGTTTTTCTGTCTCTGCTGAATACCCTGAAAAATCCACACTGTTTCTAACATAAATGACTTTGCAAATATTTTTATTAAGGCATTGTTTGATTGTATATTCCAAATCTATTAGTAAACTTTATCTGTATGAAGCAATGATGATGCTTAAGCAGTTCATTTTTTCCTTTTTTTGAAGGAAACTGAACCATCAGGGAAAATGAAATATTATTATCCTGGACCTACAGCTTGCAGTTTAGGCTGTAAATGTGGCTTGGGGCCATGTGAATAGATGCCATTATGGGATTGAAGGTCATAGTTTCTGGAAGAAGATTCTGACAAGATAAGGAAGATGCACATGGCAATATTTTATCTTGTCAAGCTTTGAACTGCTGATGAGACAAAATGTACTATTTTCAAAAAATACCTAATTGATCCAGGAGCTTTTTTTCTGAAGTTAATGGAACCTTATTTCAGTGGACGTTTATGGAAGTGTGGTTGCCCGATCTGATCAGCGTTTTTATAAGTCCTATTTTTAAATACTTTGTCAATTCATCTCTAAGGTTCTGAAGTCACAAACTTCAGAAAGCATTAACCCAAGAAGCTCCCCTTCCTCTAATTCCACAAGACAAATTTTATTAGTAATTCTTTTTAAAATTCCCTAAAATGATTGAAACAGAGTTATAGTTTTGACATTTTTAGCAGCAGTAGTCTTTCAAAAAAGCTTATTTACTAAGTGTTTCAGTAGAGACAGATTCTGGTTTTGAAAACCATTTTTAGTATGCATAAAATTGATCTGATCCATGGAATTTATCTGCGGGTTTTACCTTCTTTACTTGTCTGAATTTCTTTCTGACAGTGATGGTATCATTTATCTATTTTTTTGTATTATTTTGTATGTGGTATAGTACTTTTAAAATGGATGCATAAAAATTCAGAGGTGTATAACATTTTCTGTGAGAAATAACTAACTCAAATCCTGTTGACTGGAGTCTGAGGTTATATGCTTTAGATGGTGTAAATCAAAGCAGTTAGTTACATCAAGTAAGGCTCTTATACTAATTCATTTCATCTGTTCATGCAGATTTTCTGTTAACAGTTTTCCAGGGGGATAGCTACTTTCCTTCCATTTCCATCTGTCTGGGGATTTCAAATCCTACCTTTCCCGGTCTTTTTAGAAAGATCAGCACAAGCAATTTGTTATAGAAGGTGTGACATGCATCTTATATGAGGAAGGCGTTTGCTTTCTCAGAGAAGTGGAGCTTGATGGTGAACAAAATGTATTTGCTATTACTGCTGAAATTGACTAATCTGTTAAAATGTAACATTTTGCAGGATAGCCCAAGATATTTTTTGAGAAGCAATTCTGGTATGTTAGTGCCAGCTCTGATTTTAAGAAGTCAGTCAGACCAAAGACTCCACAATCTAGTCTCCGTCTGCAGAAATGATTCCACTGATGTCAGTGCTAAAATATGCATTGACTTCAGTGGGCCCAGGATTATTCCTCTTTCATCCTTTCTATCAACACATCAATAACCTGCTAATGTTAGATAGATGATTTGAATAGGCAGTCATGTCATAGGTAGAGCTGTGGAAGTTATTTATTATTAAGTGGAAGTACAATGGCGTTTCACCTGACTTTAAAAACCTCAAACTGCCTAACAATCTTTGAAATAGGCACAGATTTTTAAGCTTCACACCAGCCATACTGAGAAAGAGAGGGCAAATGTTAAAGCAACAAAGCTCCACTGAAAAAAATGGCAAAAGTGAATGTAAGTTCTTCTAAACTCATATGATGCCCCCTCTTTTCTGGGTAACCACTCAGTTTGTCCAGCAGTGAAGCAGATTTAAATTGGAAAAACCCCTTTATTTCTTAAAACTTTCCCCTGAACTCTTGTTTCCCTTTTACATTCCAAGTACACTCACGTTCCACTCAAATACACTCCTCATACCTATTGCACACCCTTTCCTATGTATTCATTTCTCACTTCACTGCTGTCAGGAGGCGATGGTAATTTACTTCTATTTCTTTGTAATTATTCCTCCCTGATTGATATTACTTATTATCAAAATGTTCAGAATGACTTCTTTCCTCGTTTCAGTTGAGAGACACAATCAGATACAATTGATAAGAGAAATTAGCTCTCTTCTTGATTGGCAAAATATTACAATCCTGAAATTTAAATTTTGCTTACCAATTAGAATTAATTCCACAAGAGATAAAAGGTATATTTCTGAGAGTATTCAGCTCTACAGTAGTATTACATACTGAGTTATCTGAGAGTGCTTTAATGAGTGAGAAATAGAGACGGTATGGTCATCTAATTCAGGACAGACAATATAGATCAGACAGGCATAATATCATCCCCTAACAGTTTTGCAGAGCTGGTAGGAAGTGTGTGGAAGGTATGAAAAGGAAAATCCCACATGAATCACTGCCATGTTGTATTATTTAACTAAAAGCAAATAGTAGCAAACTGACCAAATACAAAACCTGTTCAAGTCAATGGAAGTGTTTCCATTCAGTCCAGATCTCATGTAAATCTTGAGGGTTATTTTGTATATTTTCTTTCTTATCCAGCAATTTGTTAGGCAAGACAAAGTATTTCAGTTGTCCTCATTAATCTTTGAGGCTACTTATTCAAATTTTGTGATGTTATCACTCCCTCCCCTGAGGCAGTTTCCTATGTCATTAGTCAGAAATGAATGACTGTGTCATTGGCTCTGTCTGAATAGAAAAAAGCTGTATCTCCATCTGGGTGGTCACTGATCAGAAATGGTTTTCAGAAAAAGTGTATGGGAATAGAAGCATGACAATAAAACATACTAGTTTTGATTATCTATGCTTACCTTACTTTCAATGTGTTTTGAAACTTTAACTACTTACTCTTCTATAAAACATGTATTATAAAAGCACATATTAGCTGTGAAGGTAATAGCAGTGTAATTTTGCAAGAGGATAGATGCAGTTTCGGGAATTGAGATACAACTGGAACAGTGCTGGGAGAGACATCTAGGATCAATCACCATGGGGAGGAGACCTGGTCTGTCTTACATTTCTGGCTGCAGTTTATAACCAGAAGAGAAAACACAGAAAAGACTTTCTTCTCCCCACCAGGAAGAAAGACTGTCAGTAAAGACAGCCAACATGAGCTATGTCCAGTCTGGGCAGACCCACTGCATCTGTGTGGGATGTAGTACAAGAAGGATTTTTGTCAGCCAGGAGTTAAGCACTGTGCAGCAATCAGCACTCAGGAGTGCAGTAGCCCACACCTCCTCCTGAAGATTAGCTCTGCAGCGGCGACTGATAAAGCTGGCTCCAACTTTCCTCCCTTTCCTGGACTCTTCTCTGAGGGTGTCAAGAAAGTACTTAAATTCACTTGGGAACCTTGGTTCAGAGAAATCACCAACGCTTATTTGGGTGCTGTTGTCACTTCCAATCCATCCTGTTACTTGCATAACACCCTAGGAGAGTTAAAGCATTCATCTAAAGGTGTGGGATGCCAAAGCTCAAGTCTCTCCTCGGCTGGAGAAAATTTTAATCTAAAAGACACCCATTTTTTTCCAGAAGCGTCTCATACATACTACGTTATATAACCTACTGGTAGGGAACCTCTATCCTTCCTGTTGGAGCAGTGCTACAGAGCAGAAAAGAGTGTAGTGAGTAGAAAAATGCTTGAAAAAAGCCTGATCAATTGCTTTAATTTTTTTTCCCATTGTATGTTTTGAGATCTGAGCAGTAGAGAGGTATTTCAGTGAGTACTTCTATATTAGGAATTTTATCATATGCAGGTAGATGTTCATGGCCAGAAGGGACAATAATAAGGATCTATTTCACACTCTCTCTCTAACACAGGCTGTAAAAATACCCCAGTGATTCCTGTGTTAAGACTACTAGCTCAGATAAAGCTAGAAAACCCCTTTCAGAAAAATGGATGTTTTTGCTCTGACTATTTGTACCAATGAGCTGAACTTTTTGCACTGGTTTTTCAGGTGATCTATTCAATTTTCTAGCACAAGAAAATATGGACATGAAAGTATACCATTGCATCAAATAGCACAGCAAAGCACAGCCACATGTGACAGCACAGGAACGTGTATTTTCTGGGAACTGGACAGATTTTTTTTATTTCAAAAATGATTCCTAGAACAGCTTCATTACTCCAGACCTAAGCAAATGTGAATATGAAAGTCAGTATCTTAAGTCATATATGTCAATGTACAGAAAAGTTGCTGTCAGGCAGCTAGGAACATTAATAGTGATGGAAAATATTTTGGCTGGATTTTCCTAATGCCTCTACTAGAAAACTTATACAAAAGATTGTTTTACTTTGCTATTATTGTATCAAGAGATTCCAGCTAAGATTGTATTTGTCTCCGTTATGCCAAGGAATATACTTGAAAATAGGAAAAAAGATACTGAGTCTGTCCTTATATGCCTCTTTAAGAGTCAAGCTCGTCTGAGAGAATAACAAAAGATTCGGGTTTTCCTGCCTTGTGGTGAAAGAGCTGAGGAAGCAAGTTCACATGGCTTGTCTAACTCTTGTGAAACCCCATCTCGGATCAGAGATGGAATTAAGAACAACAGAATTCTCAACAAAAATTGTCACCTGGGTTCACCTCTGTTGCTCCTGGAATTTGAAAAATCATCTCTGTTGAGATGATTGTGCTCAAAGGGCATATTAATGCAACCTGCATCATTATGCACAGTTTCTTGTTTGCTTTATTATCTTCCAAGAACCTTTTATCTGAGAATAAATCTAAAGTTTGTTCACCATCACTGAATAAGACATACAGCTACAGAAGTAGATGAGAACATAAGGGAAGGAAGAATAGCTTTCAAGTGAAGATGAGTGAAACATCTTTCAAATTGAGAGAGGGAAGAAGAACTAGCATTTGGGACACAATCTGGGACACCAGCAGGACTCGCTGTAACTAGGAAAAGATATCCAATCAAGTTAAAATACTTTACTTATGAATAACATAGCTTTTAAGTTCATTTCCATTTGTGGAAATGTTACGCTATGGTTGCTGTTGTACCTGGTTATGCAAGAGGTAAGATCTTTGTTAATAGGGTTTAGAAGCAACAAACTACTTATGTTTTGTAGGAGCACTGCATTGATTGCACCAGGCTATGCCTCACTTGGCCAGCCCAATATATGAAAAAAGCTGAGCTATACTAGCAAACACTAGAAAAGCTATCGGTCTTAATAAATGCTGTCAGCCTTTACACTTCAAAATATAATTTGACCGATCTCTGGTAGGCTTTTCCACTCCTAAGTTTCAATTGGACAATAGGCCAGGCAGACCCCAGTTGTCTCAGACGGCCTGCAGATGACTGCTGCGGTGCTCCCTGGATGCTTCCACCATCTTGCCCACACTGAAAGCTACTGTGGCTGCCCAGCTCACCTACCCAGGTTTTCCCTGTGCAAACATGAGCGAGGCTGAGGCATGCTTGGATCTCACCATGGAGTGGTGGTGTTAGGTACCACCCTCTCCATTTAGATATAACCTGTGAAATCTGTATGAATCTGAAAGCTTTGAGACATGAGGAAAGGAGCGTTTAGCTTCGTGCATGGCAGATAAACCTCCCCAGTTGTTTTCTGGTCAGTTTGTTTCCACTGCACATAGACCACTCCCCAGCTGATATTTTCTTCTTTAATTCCCTTATTGAAGATGTGTACACTGGAGCCTGATATCTGATGTGTATGCAAAGGAGAGCTCTGCTGCACCACAGACACCATAAATAACTATCTCACATCAGAGGTAAAGCATATTGCTGGTGCGGCTCTTAATGTTAATACTGAGTGCTAATGTCCTGCCCTTTATCTTAATTAGTGTTGCTTTCAATTAGAAGTAAGCCATTCACTTTGGAATAAAAGAACTGACCCACACCTCTTCCCCAAATTTGAATTATCCCCACAATTAAGTGCTAAGTATCTGTCTTGACACTTACAGGACCTTTATCACCATCATATCTGAGTGGCTGGCAGTGAACTGCAGCATTCATTCACCCACCCATTCCATAAATTTTTCATTTCAGATACTAAAGATGTCTTCTGTGATGCATTTCAGGACAGCATTTTATGTGCTTTACAAAGGACTGACAAATTTCTCTTATAACCTGTCATTGTCCTTTGCACTCACTCTCGGGTCTTTTAACAAGTTTCAGAAATTGATAACGTGGTGATATTGGGTTCTAAGCAACTTATTTACATCCCCTCAGACTACCCTTAATTCATACCTTTAGTACAGCTCCAGCTTGGATTTAGAGTGGAAGGGTCACAGTTAATGGAGAAAAAAGAGATGTTTGGAAACAAGGTTTTCTATTTCATGTGTGTAATGCAACATACAATATGTGTTTGTTTTTCTGTATGTCTGTGCATGTCATATTGAGAGAGCAGCTAGACTATTTGGTTTTGAACATTTTATCCAAAAGGGCCTTTAATTTGAATCTGAATTTCTCTGCTCCTGTTCTGATGTTAGCGTGGTGACTCTGTAATCTGAATGCTTTTGGTCTTTAACATTCTCTATCCCATCTGTTTTCATGATGCTGTTTTTTTAGCCCCTCAACAATATAGTGGCACATCTTTTAAACATGTTCTTTATGCAACAACAGTTTCCTAAAATGCAGCTGTTTTTAGAGTAGGAAAAGACTGTAGTGATCCATGGTAACTGTCCTGTTAGACTGAGATAATGAGCTTCTGAGGCCCTCAGGTATCTTTCTGGTGAGTTTAGTAACCATAAGCACTTCACCCTAGGAATTAAGGTTTGTGTGTGCTTCCTGAGAGTGAGAACCAGAGTGCTGAAACGGTGTCTCACATCATACAGTTACAGAGGAGGTAGTGTCAATGATGCAGTCTGTAGGATTTTATTCAAACATCCGAGTAGCTGGAAAATTATGGCAATTGTAGGGCACTGTGAATTGACAGAGTGGATTACCTGGATCTTAATCAATCCTTTCTAATGGACACACAACAGGGAAGAATACAGGTCATCTATTCAACAACCCAATTGACAACCCTATCAGCAACACCTGAGAGCCATTTCAGGGGTTCAGATGTTTGGGAACAGCCAGAGCAGTGATGACAGGGGCACCAGTGCAGGGTCCAATTGGTTTAATTTCGTTCTACAGCTTTGTGTTTCTAAATGACCCAATGAGTTAGAAACCTTTGGAAATGTTGTTTGCCTTTTCTTTGGTAAAATGTAGAGAACTGTCAGTAAACAAAAGTGACACAAACGAGCCACATTTGCACATGCCCCTGCCATAATCCAAAAGAAGGGTGCTTTCTGAGATCAGAAAGCGTGCTTTAAAGTCAGTAGCATCTTTTGAACAGTTGAAGGCAAAAGGGTTGGCCGTACAATATGGTGCAAATGTGTGTTATTTTCACAGTTCCAGGCAACCTGCCTCACCTTTGGTCTGATATGGCAGGTTGAGTTTCATTTGTCATATGTTTCATGAATGTATGAGGGGTCTTTACCTACAGAGATTACCATACATACAGAGAAGGGTGTGTGGAAATTGTGCAAATGACTCTGTACAGTAATTCCCTTGTTATGTTATATGATGTATAATAAAACACATGTTAAGGACTCTAACATGCTTTTACTTGAAGGTGACAAAGGAATATATGAAAAAAGTAAAACTGCATACTTACAGCTGTTTTTTGTGCTTCTCAAAATGATCTCTACTTCTCAAGAAAACAGGTATTTTTTACTGCGTTAATCACAGATTTCTTTGTAAGGTCTGTATGAATTACAGTATTAGTGATTTAATATTGTCTTTTAATAATGTGACATTTGTTTGTATGAGATGAGGCCAGACTGATGTTACAGAGAATCTGAAAGTTACGTTACAGGCTCTTTATGCCTGCAGTCATTTTCTTTTTGTAGAGCGTAACAAAAACTAGGTGGACAAAGTTTCAGAACAACATAAAGAGTATAACAGTTTCAAAACACTTTGAATTTGGCAAGTAAGAACAGACAAAACAACGAAGTGTGCCAGAAAAGTGTTCACAACAAGCTGAGTGAGCAAAACGCTTCCTTTACTGCAGCTGTTCCACTTACTTCTGGGACAAGAGGGCAAAGCAAGTCCAAATTGATCTAACAGAAAATCTTCCGGTTCAGTAAAAGCTTTCAGTGAAAGAGAGTCTGTGCAGTCACAAGCTGTTGTATTATACTGTATTGTACTGTTCACAGTTGAAAACTATCCAGTACTGATATGGTCCTGGCAGCCTCATCCTGAAACTCTTTCTGCCAACAAGATGTCTTTGGAAGGCTGAAACAAATGAGAAACTAAATTCTTCACAGCTTGCCAAGATAAGAGGTTACTGGGAACTGCTGAGTGTTAGATTGCTGCCTTAAACCCCTCAATTTCATGCTCTTTTTCTGTACTCCATATTTGTTCCAAATGGCTCCCTACCTTGGACTCTACTGTATCCTGCTGGGTTAAATGTGATGGACAGTCTATATGAAAACCGATCAGTTATCTTGACAGGAGACTCAGAGCAGGTCAAGGCCACCTCTTTTCAAAAACCTGTGTGGTGATCCTTCAGTTGTCACAGATGAAATGTCTCTGAGGTTCTTCTTTGGAGTAGTCTATCCTTTCATTTTGTCCCAAACTCTCGGGAATCCATTTAGAGAAAACATTCCAGTGCATTCATCATAATATTTATTTGATTGCCATTGTCCAAATTTAAAGAGGGAAATTAACTCAAGTACGCTGACTGTATAGTGGGCTGCAATACCTAACATATGAATGAAGACAATTCAATTTTATGTTCTTGTGAAGTACTCTCTCTTTCAGTGGTTTGCTGGCACATAGATGTGCTATTTTGAAACACTGCTTCTGGAGCTATGTAATATATGGCTGATACACGGTTAAAAGCTTATGATGGGAGTCAATCTTGTACGACATACTCTTTTTCATTTAAAAACAGACCACTGTGAGTCTTGAAGTTGAAAGGTAATTTCATTAAAATCAAGTTTATGTTTAATATGCAAAAGGATTTATTTACTTTATTTAAAGAATATGTTTTTCACCTTCTCTAAAATCTAAAGAAAAAAAAAATTGTTTAGAGTCCATCATATGTCCCAATTTCACAAGTACATCAACATTTTTTTCAAGCATTATTAGTTCTAAAGGATTCATGGTTCAAGCACACATGTTCTGATCTAGGTGCTTAATTTAATGAAGATCCTTATTAATATTTAATTACAACTACCCCTGTTTCTTGAGGTTTCCAATTCATCATTGCATTGTCCAGGAAGAGGCACAACCCACATTACACTTGCAGAGAAAAAGAAGAAAAGAAGGAGAAATAATTTTCAGTTCTGTGTTCTATAGAGATTTTAACTAGTGTATTCTGCACCTGTGGCGAATTTTGATATTTCAAGATTTCTGAGAAACAATTAATTCAGTTCAGTGTTGTGACCTAAGGTTACATTAGGAAATACAAGGAAGATTTAGTTTGGTAGTTTTCTAACATTTCATGTGATGGAGATTTTCCAGAAAAGTTCAAATGTTTACAGCTGTCAAATTATTTTCATTTTTGATATACCCATGTAAAGCATGTGGAAAAATCAACCAAAGTTACTTCTGAAGACTTGGTCTAAATTGTGTCAGAGAAAATTGAACAAAAGCTACTTCAACATCAGATTTCAACAGTAGGACCGAACAGACCTACTCTCATCATATTAAAATGCTGCATGTATTTTATTAGAGTTTTGCTGATCTTTTTCTTTTGAAGGACATGTGCTGGTGGCTATACATGATCATTCGAAATAGAGTTGGTATATGAAGAATGATGTATTTATTCAATGTTCTATTGAAACACCCTGAGAAATGCTCAGTCAGCATGGTTTGTCACCACAGCTAGTAACTGAGAATGAACCTAATTTTGTAGTTCATAAATTCAACATTCTTAATACAATATTAATTGTGGTCATTATATCAGATCAGTATTGAACCATATAGGCAACAATTCTTTATCAAGAAGTTCAAACAATGAAACTAGGAAAATGATCTAATCATAACTCCCTAATTTCATTTTGTCTTATTGAAACATATATCATTCAAAGAACTTCCAGACTTTTCTAATTTACTGAAACCATTAAAGAATGACACAGGTAATGCAACGGCAGCATATACAGAAAGAATGATAGTAAGTATCAACCCACTAGTTTAATTAAGAAAATCATATCTAACTTACAACTTTGTTGTGGGGCTAATTGAGTTTTGCCTAGCTAATACCTGTATAAAACAGAGGACACGGGGTATAGTTGCTTATGATGGTGTTCAGAGGCAGAAACATGAATCAAGGGATGAGAGCAGCTAAAATATGTTTGTTCACCTGAAGAGCACTTGAATGTCTTTCAAAATAGTACGGCTCTAGAGGATTTTGTATGAACAACATTAGGTCATAATAGCTGGCCAGAAGACAAATCTATACAGATGGAAGGTAAGGAAGAACTGTCCTCGATCCAGATTGACCTAGATCAGAGCCAGGCCTGGACTGAGGTGCCTAAACACAGCCCTCTGGTGCCACCCAAGACACCCTTATGTATTCTGCCTGGCCTCCAGCTGCTTCCCCAGAAGGGTCTGGACCACCTGTAGGTGCCTTGTCATATCTGCCAGCCTGGTGTGCATGCCTCAGAAGCCCTGGGGCACCTCAGGTGGTCCAGGTGCTTGTGCATGGAATTGAGCCCCAAAGACCACTCGGTCCCGCAGTCTGAGAGAGTTGGGCTTGTTCAGCCTGAGGAGACCTTTTTGCGGCCTTCCAGTACTTAAAGGGGGCCTATAGGAAGGATGGGGACAATCTTTTTAGCAAGGCCTGTTGTAACAGGACAAGGAATAACGGATTTAAACTAAAGAAGAATAGATTTAGACTGGATATAAGGAATACATTTTTTATAATGAGGGTGGGGAAGCGCTGGAACGGGTTGCCCAGAGAGGTAGTGGAGGCCCCATCCCTGCAAACATCCAAGGTGAGGTTGGACGGGGCTCTGAGCAACCTGATGGAGTTCAAGCTGTCCCTGCTCACTGCAGGGGGGTTGGGCTACATGACCTCTAAAGGTCCCTTCCAACCCAAAACATTCCATGATTCTATGATTCTGTTTTTATCAAGACATTTGTATCAGTTCTAACTTTTAAAAATCTTTTGTGTGTCATTCATTAGGTGTTTGTATTTGATTTTCAGAGAAAAATAAAGCCCAACTTTCTATTCTCTTCTGTGCCTAAGCCCCTGTAATGTTCTTTCTCAAAACCTCATTTTCTTCTCATATGTCATATTTAAAATGGATTACCAGTGGTGATATACTATTCCAGAAGAGCATGAACCTTTGTATTGGGCTGTAACATGTTCCTGTTCAAATTTATTTCTATTGTACCCTCTTCTTAAGCCAAGGGAAATGAGACCTTTGGTTTTGAATTAGTGAACTCAAAATATAAAGGAATGAAACAGAGATGGTCTTCAGGACGTTTCTGACCTGTTTTCCTATTTCTCCAAAAAAAAGATGAGCTGCATGATTTCAAGCCTAACTTCTGTACACACACACTCACAGATGCTCTGAGAGAAGGTGAGCTTTGAATAAGCACCTGAACAGAAACTCAAAATTTTGCTGAGGCTTCCCCATCACTAATACTGATAGAATTATCAAGCAAAGTTGCTGGCTCTGAATTATCCACACACATAGAGCAATATAATATTTACCATGTTAAATAATGCTTGGGCTGTTTGCAAACAATTAGCAAAATTAATACAACTATCCATCTACAATCTGGGGGTTTTCTATTTGTTTATGGTGCTTCTTAATAGCTGAAGTTTTTCCTCAGTTATGCATGTGCAATTCCTGTTGAAGGCAACAGGAATCATTCGAATATCTTGGAGCAAAATTGAATCCTAAAGGTTTATTTTATGTTTTAATGTCTTTTTTTGTGACAGTATTAATTAATTGTACAAATACTATTGAATGTGAAAGGACTATCTGGAAGCACTATGTTGATTGCAACCTGAATTTATCCATTTATTGCTTAAATACCCATCCATGTATCTAAATGGTGCTTCTGATAATTTTTCTTAGCTTGAGAAACTGCTGGTAGTCTCTAGACTGCTAGCAAGTGAAGAATGGTTGAAAACCAGACTTTGTCTCAGAGGGGAAATTCTGACATTTCTGATCTTATTTTCATTCTCAACTGGAACAAAGATAACAATAAAAATGTATGAGGAAAGAAAAATTTAAGATAATTCATACAGAAATATGTATGTACAATTTCGTTTCAGTCAAAACGAGTTTCAGTGACGTGGAATATTGCAATAAATATCCTATATATGTGTGTATGTGTACTGTGATATAATGCTTGTATTAGAATGCATATTGTTAAACTTGAAATGAAATTAAACAAAACAAGGAAATAATTATGAAACGTTATTACTTGATTGGAGCAAAATTATTCTCACTTTACTGAAAGAAACTCAGAAAGCTGAAATAATTATTCCATCATTTCTTTGTGGAAAATTTCTTCACCCTCATGAAATGGAAGTCATGAAAAAATTCTCATTAAGTTTCTGACCTGCTCAAACACAGAGGTGAGGCACATCCCTTAGACCATAATGCTCTGACTGCTTCACCAGGCAGGACCCCATAGGACATTAGTCCCTCTCCACAACAGCCCTTTCCTTAAATGCATCCCATGATTGCCGCCTTAGGTTAGTTTTACTATTAGATGTATTGCTTTCCATCTATCAAAATCTAGACTTTTTGGTTTAAATTTCTTTCTTTTGACAAGGTTTGTGGGTGAGCAGACAATAATTAATATTGTTGCAATATTTAAGATTTCAAATAAGTTTTTGCTCTGCATTGCAATGAAAGGAAAGACTTCTTGAACGCTTTTAGAAACCATTGTTGAGTTAAAAAGGCCATCTCTGTTAGAATATTCAGCCTTTAAGAAGGATGTGTCGTTCAGTGGTCTGAGATGGTCTGGGTTCCATGGTTAGGCATTACTGTCTGTAATACTATAAAGCAAGTTTTTTCTCAGAGGTCAGGAAACATATAGGGAAAATGAAGCCTGACAAAAATCAAGCTGGGTTAGATCTTTCAAAGATAATGAACAAATAAAAGAAAGGAAGAGAGATAACATGGAGCAGCGGCATGGTATTGATGTATAGGGGGTAAAACACAGCTATGAATTAAAGCTAAATATATACCATATCTTCAGTTTCCAGTTGCTGAGCATTTGGAAGATTGATGGGAAGGAATTTGTGGAAATGCAAATGGCTATGCAATCAAAATGGAGACAAAATGAAAGGGGCTTTAATGCTCAATAAATCAATAATATAGAAACAAATAACACATGAAACCAGAAGTATGATAGCTATACCCAGTCAAATCAGGAGTATCGTCATTTAGCTTGAAAATAAGCCAAAGAATAATGTTTCAGAAAAATGCAGGTGAACATGAGGGCCATAGATAAACTTAATGTAGAAATTAAGAAAAGTTTTCTCTTCATTAGGGAAATAGGGATTTGGGATGCTCTTTCAACTGGCAGGGAATTTGCCTTGCTTTAAGATGAGTTTACTAAGATGTTCCTCTGACATAGCTGACTAAGATGGCAGGGGAATAAACCTCATGACCTAGGAAGTCTGTACCAATTCTACTATGTACACTCACTTGTTTCTTTTCCTCAAAGTTTTCCAACATCCCATAACTGTTTATTTTTTTCTGTATGCCATTCCCACACTAGCTTTCCTGTTAACATGCCCTCTTTAGATATAAGCTCTTCCATTAAGCAATGAGTCCCATAATCTTTCCTTGTAAGTCATTCCAAATCTTGCATAATTTTCACTGTATGACTTTGAAGATTTTCTATGGAGCACATCCTGAAGTTCAAATATAAGCCAGCTTATGCCTTTTAATACCTTATACATTTAGAATCCTTTGAGTTCAGTTTCTGGGGTCAGTATTATCAGGATGTTCATGTAAACATATTTCACACCAAATAGCTCCTTGTAAATTTGGATCCTATACTGCTCTTAGGTGCATGCTCCAGTTCCTGGTCTGAAAACCAGTTACTGTTACTGGTGTTTCCAATCTATCCTTGGGGAGGGTGGATTCATTTCACTTAACTTTTTACAGCCATTGAGAGAAACTGATGGGTTTAGGGTGTGATTCATCTCATCTCTTTTAGGCATGAATTTTATTGTGGATGGATGCCCTAGGTTTCATGTTTTGCTGTAAAGTTACAATAGAGGGAGCTCCAGGTGACCTGCACAAAGGAAGGAGTTTCTCTTTTGATCCAGTAAATTTACCACAATTATTTACCCATCTTATTTTGTCCTTATCCCAACAGAGTATGCTCTATTTTCCTATGAACTTCAAAAGCCTTGAAAAAGCAGTCGTAAGCTATCTGCTCAGCAGGCCAATGCACTACAAGTGTAGCTTGATAAAAGCTGTGATATACCTGTCCCTGCTGCCTATGGCTCACTGCGTGCTCAGGAAAAGCAGAAGCACATTTAAAACGTGCTTCATCTGGCCTAGTTTAGATATCTGGCTTAGGATGGGATGAAAGCTGCCCTAAAAAGAGTCTGATTCTCCCTTTTAACTATAAAAGGAGCCTGTAGTGGTTAGATCAGCAGCAGAGGGCTTAAGCTGCAGATCTAAACCCCACCCCACTACCTATTAGGCTTTGCTAGAGTTAGGTATCAGCAGAACATGTGTTTTGAAGAATAACGGTAGGTATGAGCCTGTATCTTTTTGTGTGCCTGGTCTTCACAGTGGTAGACACTGGAGGAACTTTTGGTGGAAATAGAGAATTAGAGTGGTAAGCTCCAGTAATTGTGAAAAGTGCTGCAAATGCTCTGTGGTGTTTGTTGTTATTTTTTTTCTTCGGGGGGCGGGGGGGCAGTTATGGTGTTTCTTAATTGAGGGAAGTTTGAAGAACCGTCTGCCCTCTCCCTGTATGCCTCCCTTCAATGAGGCAGTTCAAGGTAGAGGAACATGGGGTTCTTGCACTCAAGCTTGAGTCATCTGACTGCAAGCAATGACAGGACTCTTAGGGGTACTGGAGAAGTGAAAGAGTGAGTGCAGGAAGGATGTGAGTGACATTAAGCTCAGAGAAGGGAATAAAAAATATGATTACTCAGCTCCAGGAAGGAAACTTATTTTAAGCTTACTTGGAATTTCACTGTTAATAAAACGTTGTTTTGACACACCATTTTTCTGGGTCTGTGCTTTTCAACAGACTATGGACTATTTGGATATGTAAATATATTTGTGCTATGTAGTTATATGTAAGGTTATATTTCTTGATAAAACCTTTGTTATTCACAAGTTAGAAATTATTAATGTCACCTTTTGTGCTGTTTTTAAGAGATGTTTCTGACTGGTATACAAAGCAGGGAAAAAATTTCAAAATCATGAGTGCCAAAGCCTAAGGCCCTGCAATAGCAAAAAGTTTTCAGTTGTTGAAATATTCTTTTTCTGCAGTAGTAAAACGAAATATTCTATTTTGGCTTATGGAATGAATTTTTTGTGTGTGTGTGTTGCTCACTAGAGCAACCAAGCAAAAACACCTTAGAGATAAAAAAGTTGAAAAAAAGTACCTAGGTATAATATTTGCATTGATCTTATTCAAATTTTTTTTGTGTGTTTTTGAGATGTCAATGTTTCATCTAATGTTTCATCATTTTTCTGAGAAGAGGGTTGGGTTTTTTTTCTCTATATATACTTTGGGGAAATAATTTCCTTCAGGTTTTACCTTTCAGGAGGTTTTTATCTTCGATAACAGAGAAAAAGCCGGTTGGGAACAGATTTCAGACAGACAAGGGGGCAATAGAGAGCTGTAGCCGCCTTTTCCCTGCATTAATGCTGCAAATGGATTATGTGCACAGATGCATCTGCACATCCCATTTCCATGCCCATGTTCATCTGGCGTTTGGATCCAGCAGTGAAGCATATGTTATTCTCTGCAGAGTGTTGTCAGGTTTTATAAATAAGACTAGATATCTAAGTTTAACAGCTCAGATTTGAATTCACTGGTCAAGAAATACACAAAAAAATACATGAGCCCACATCATCTGTCACCTTTGTCTTTCCCTCCAGCTGCTTCTTGACTTACTGGTCTTAGGTGAGTATTTGCTTGCTGAGCTATCTACAACTGGTTTTAAAACAGTGCTTCTTGAACCCTTCCACTCTGTGAGTGATAGTTAAGAAACAAAACCCACTGTCAGTGGATTTAAATTCCCTACTCAAAGTTTCTTGCACTCCTAGGAAAAAGAAATTAGGGATCTTCAAACTGAAAAAAGATCTAAAAATCACTGATCTAGTTCTAAGTGATACATTCTTGAGTGATGGTATTTTTATTTAATCCTTAACATTTTAGCATACAAAACAGATCAACATCTGCATAATATTCTTTCACCCACATATCACAGTGCCAGTTCCTCGAGTATTATCTAGAAGAGTAATATTTCTCCAAGCCATTACCTCCAAGTAGGAGTAGTCATCCAGTATCTCAGGAAGGAAAGAAATAGCATGCATTACCTCTTCAGCTCTGTATTCAGCATTGGGTCAGAGAAGCCTGTGTGGTCTTTGACTGTATGTCCCTTATGTTATGGCTGGGGAGCAGCTCTGCGGAGGAGGTCCTGGGAGCACTGGTGGGCAGCAAGCTGAGCGCAGGCCAGCAATGAGCCCTGGCAGCCATGAAGGCCAGCGGTGCCCTGGGCTGTGTCAGCAGGAGCACAGCCAGCAGACCAAGGAAAGTGATTATTCCCTTTACTCAGCAGCTGTCAGACCACAGCTAGAACACTGCGTTCAGTTTGGGGCTCCCCAGTACAGGAAAGACATGGGCAGAAGAAATGTTTCCCCATGAGAACAACTAAACAGTGGAGCAAACTGTCCAGAGAGGCTGTGCAGTCTCTGCCCCTGGAGGTTTTGAAGCCCACACTGTGGGTACGGCCCTGAGCAATCTGGTCTGAACTTGTAGCTGAGCCTGCAGTGAGCATGAAGTGGGGGCTAGAGGCCTCCTCAGGCCCTCTTGTCCTGGTTTCAGCTGGGATAGAGTTAATTTTCTTCCTAGTAGCAGGCATAGTGCTGTGGTTTGGATTTAGTAGGAGAAGAATGTTGATAACATGCTGATGGTTTAGTTGTTGCTAAGTACTGCTCATGCTAGTCAAGGACTTTTCAGCTTCCCATGCTCTGCCAGGTGCACAAGAAACTGGGAGGGGGCACAGCCAGAAGAGTTGATCCAAACTGACCAAAGGGCTATTCCATACCATGTGGCATCATGCTCAGTATATAAACTGGGGGGGGTTGGCCAGGGAGCAGTGATTGCTGCTTGGGAACTGTCTGGGTATCGGTCAGCGGATGGTGAGCAATTGCGTTGTGCATCACTTGCTTTGTATATTATTATTATTATTATTTTATTGTTACTATTATCATTACTATTTTATTTTATTTCAATTATTAAACTGTTCTTATCTCAACCCAGGAGTGTTTCTCACTCTTACTCCTCTGATTCTCTCCCCCATCCCATTGGGGTAGGGGGAGTGAACGAGCGGCTGCGTGGTGCTTAGTTTCTGGCTGGGGCTAAACCACGACACCTTTCCACCCCAAATTACCCTGTAATCTTATGATTCTATGTGGCTGGGTTACCTGAACCATAATACAACCTGCATTGAATTTCAGTTAGTCAATAACAGCAAAATAACCCTCTGCAAACTCAAGTATTCCATACAGATCTGCAAGGAGACTCTTCCAGGTTAATCCAAGGCTTGTTCTGCTATTAAGAAATGAAAACTAGTGCTGGAACTATATTTTACAAATATTCTTATAATGGAACCTGAGTAGTCTTACAGCTTCGCATCTACAGCTTATGTCTAGAGTCACATGATAGGTTTCATAAAAATATATCTCAATTTTTACCAACAGCAAAATTGGCCAGCTGATCGTATTCACTGTGCTAGAGAGAGCTGAAGGCTGAAGGCTACATACTGCTGCTGGCTACATATTTTCATCAGCTGAATTTCACCATCATGGTCAGATGTTTTTTGTGCTTTGACCTCTGAAAAATATTGCACTTGGAGAAGGTGGATGACCAAGCCTTTCTGGAGACAATTACTGAAACAGCTTCAAAATCTTGGCTTATCATTATAAGTTAAAATAACTTAATAATCTGAATTGGGCTTTGTATCTTTTCAGTTATTTTTATTCCATTAACCAGATAAATATTTGACAGGTAATATTCTAAGGTTCCTCTGGCTGGTACTACTAAGTACAGATTCCACTTTCCTGTGCCAGCAAAATGGCTTATCCCTCAGGCCAAAATGATTCCTGAAGGAAAATACTCATTGTTTTTCTTGCTGTTGGTCCTTGAAGTTTGTACTTTCAAACTACCTAATGTTGCTTTCACCAGGGAGCCTGGTGGAAAGGCTGTCTTGGTATTATACTGAAGTAACTTAATCTCTAGCCACCTTTAATCCCTTTCTTCACTTTGCCTGGCTTTATTTCCTCTCTTCATTGGGCCATAATGCCTCTTGGTAGATGCAGGACTGAATCTTTATTATCACTTCCTCTAGATGTTCTCTGCTGGATGTCCTGAAGTTTATTTTATTCCAAGAAATGATCTAGGAATATGTTTGATTTTGTTAAAGCAATGGGAAGTTCATTTATTAAAAAAGAAAAAAAAATTATGCAAGAGTTTATGATGGAATTTGTTCAAGACAGGACTAACAGAACTAAGGGGAGCTCAGTCTATAGTTTCTTTAAACCTGAACATTTCCTAATAGAGTAACATCAATATCAGGATGTGCTAGAGAACATGCTTGTGTGTGTGCAGGCAAATATGCTATGGTACAGCAGGTACAGACAAACCCATAAGCATCACCCTCTTCCTGTGTCTCCTGAAACCTATGTATTCTCTCTCCTCATTAATTGTTGTCGTCTTATAGGTATATAATTCTTGCCTTACTCTTCCAAGGACCACTTTGCTAATGCAGCTATTTGGTTCATTTGCTTTCTTATAGCTTTTAGAGTCTCCAATCCCCTTTCTGCTCTCCTGCTCTCCTCCATGCCAGACTCCTTTTCCACCTTCTTGAGAAGATGGGGCACCCTGACAATGGTATTTCTTAAAAGTATCTTCATTTCTCTGTGTGTACATGTACATGTAGATGTGTTTGGACAGAGGGGGTAAAGAAAAGTACTAATTAGGAAGGGAACTTCTTTAGCTCAACAAAGCACTTAAGTATGTTAAAATCTTAGCAATTTCAATAGTGTCTAGGAATAAGCATGTTCATATGGACTTTGCTGTAAAAAGACAATACCAAAAGCTAGGTACACACTTAAGTACCCAATTAAGTGGGAAGGAAGGGAGAGGAAGTGGCATATTGTTAGCCTATCCTTTATGGTTCTCCCCTGTCCCATGCTGTTGCTGTTATCAGCTAAGGGGAGTGACAACAGCAGCAGCCGCCTTAGGAACCGTGAGAAGGAATAATAAATACAGTTTGACAAGCCAAAAGTCTAAAGATAACCAGTATCAGACCTGACTTGTCCCTGTTAAATGAGATAATTTAACGAGGTTGCTTTCAAGATGAGTTTTGACCATCACAGCCCCAACGGGTGATAGCAATTTGGGAAAAATCCAATATAATTTTCAAACATCATGAACACTTAAATCATGATGCCCTGCACAAAAGCTGAACACTTTAGAGTCTAAAGCTGGTAGTCTGGCATCCAAGCGATGCTGTTGGTGCCTGGAAACAAACTGGAGATCTTGATTTATAATGTCCAAGTTTAGAAAATGGCCTATGGGTTAATATTGTTTGTCAGGATGAGTTAATGAAAATGACTCTCCTGGGTGGTAGTCAGTTCAGATTACCACAGAGACCAGCTGGAACTCGCTGTCCATCCATAGAGGAAATGTGCATCACTTGCTTCTTTCAGGCATGCTTGATAGCTTTTAAAATGTCATTTTAAAATGTGTTCATAACAAAGAAACCAGGCTATACAACCATCTTAAAAGGTTGCTACTAATAATTTCTGGATGAAACACTGGTTTTGCTGATGGTGAAACTCAGAAAAGCCTGCAACGCTTTTAGAGGGCTCAGTACTGGGCTGGCATCTGTGGGATGCTTTCACCTGCAACGTGGAAACGAGGGCTGTGTGACAGATGTGTACATCTATGGAGAGCACAGATACTTGCAGCACAGCAGATAACACTGAAGACTGATATGTGGATTGAGGCACCAATGCTGCCATGCTCATCCTGCTGAGATGGGTTAAGGCCTTCAAAGACCCTTCTTTATAAACTCTGTGGGAGTTTTATCAAAATGCTTGAATTGGCCAATAAATGCAGCCCCACATGTCTCAGGAGGATTTTTGCCCTAACTCTCAGGAAGGGTAAAGAGAGGCTTTGTAGCACCAAAAACTGGAGAATTAGCTCTTGAGTGGCAGAACTGGCATCTTGTCCTGGCAACTGCCTCCCTTTTTAACAGGAGGCAGGACAGAGAGTTTAGGGAGAACATAAGACTGTTCTACCCCACCATAGAACTGGCAGGCATGCTGGGAAGGAGATGTTGATGATGCCATGTTGTGGTTTAGCCCCAGCCAGCAACTAAGCACCACACAGCCGCTCGCTCACTCCCCCTGCCCCGATGGGATGGGGGAGAGAATCAGAGGAGTAAGAGTGAGAAACACTCCTGGGTTGAGATAAGAACGGTTTAATAATTGAAATAAAGTAAAACAGAAATGATAATAGTAACAATATAATAATGATAATAATGATATACAAAGCAAGTGATGCACAATGCAATTGCTCACCACCCGCCAACCGATACCCAGACAGTTCCCGAGCAGCGATCACTGCTCCCTGGCCAACCCCCCCAGTTTCTATACTGAGCATAACGTCATATGGTATGGAATAGCCCTTTGGTCAGCTTGGATCAACTCTTCTGGCTGTGCCCCCTCCCAGTTTCTTGTGCACCTGGCAGAGCATGGGAAGCTGAAAAAGTCCTTGACTAGCATAAGCAGTACTTAGCAACAACTAAAACATCAGTGTGTTATCAACATTCTTCTCCTACTAAATCCAAACCACAGCACTATGCCTGCTACTAGGAAGAAAATTAACTCTATCCCAGCTGAAACCAGGACATGCCACTTGTCCAAAGCCCCCTTGCCAGCCCCCTGGTCCATCTGAATGTCCCCACCAGAGAGCAGCTGTGTACAGTGCCTGCACCACTGCTTTCTGTCTGCACCTTTTAGAAGCAGACCTGAAGACGCCAGTGCAAAAAAATGGCAAGTTCAAGCTTTTAAGGCTGTGTTCATAGACAACAGTTGACTAAGTAATTTTGCTGGAGAGTTATAAACTGTGAAAACACTCAAGGAAACCTTTAGTCGATGAAAATCAAGTGTAAATGCAATTCAGTACTAGAAATAGGCTCAGTTCCTGCTGGCCTCCAAATGTGGTGAAGACATTTGATACCTTATAGGGGGCTCTGTCCTGCAACAGAGCAGCAATTATGTTCACTGCCTTTCTGTGTATGGATATATGTGCAAAACAGTTTAGAGGAAAGAGCTGACTTCAGTATTTTTGCCACTTTTGTACAAAGACTTCCAGGTTTAAAAAGAAACTATCTTAACATATATTTCTACTCAAGAAGATGGTATTAGATGGTATCTATTTCAAATGGCATTTCAAAAGCCTCATCAATGTATCTTTAAAGAATGAAACTTTGAAAGAAAAAAATTAAAAGAGCTAAATAAAATATTTTATTGAGTCAATCTGGTGTATTCCTTCATTATTGTATTGGGTTTACATGACAAGGTTTCGGTAGCTGGGGAGCTATAGGGGTAGCTTCTGTGAGAAGCTGCTAGAAGCTTCCCCCTATGTCCGACAAAGCCAATGCCAGCCGGCTCCAAGATGGACTTGCTGCTGGCCACGGCCTAGCCAATCAGTGACAGTAGTAGCTCCTCTGTGATAACATATTTAAGAAGCGGAAACAAACAAAAAAAAGAATGGAACATAAACTGCAGCTGGAGTGAGCAGTGAGAATATGTGAGAGGAACAAGTCTGCAGACACCAAGGTCAGTGAAGAAGGATTGGGAGGAGGTCCTCCATGCACTGGAGCAGAGATTCCCCCACAGCCCGTGGTGAAGACCATGGTGAGGCAGGCTGTGCCCCTGCAGCCCATGGAGGTTCACAGTGGAGCAGATATCCACCTGCAGCCCATGCAGGACCCCATGCTGGAGCACGTGGATGCCCAAAGGAGGTTGTGGCCCCATGGGAAGCCTGCGATGGAGCAGGCTCCTGGCAGGACCTGTGGACCCATGGAGAGGGAGGAGCCCACGCTGGAGCAGGTTTGCTGGCAGGGCTTGTGACCCCATGGGGGACCCACGCTGGAGCAGTCTGCTCCTGAAGGACTGCATCCCATGGAAGGGACCCATGCTGGAACAGTTCAGGGAGAACTGCAGTCTGTGGGAAGGAGCCACGTTGGAGAAGTTCATGGAGGACTGTCTCCTGTGGGAGGGCCCCACACTGGAGCAGGGGAAGAAGGTGAGGAGTCCTCCCCCTGAGGAGGAAGGAGTGGCAGAGACAATGTGTGATGAACTGACCGCAATTCCCATTCCCCGTTCACCTGCGTGGCTGCAGAGGAGAAGGTAGAGAAAATTGGGAGTGAAATTGAGCCTGGGAAGAAGGGAGGGATCGGGGGAAGGTGTTTTAGGATTTGATTTTATTTCTCATTACCCTACTCAGTTTTGATTGGTAATAAATTAAACTGATTTTCCCCAAGTCAAGTCTGTTTTACCCATGATGGTAATCTTGCTGAGTGATCTCCCTGTCTTTATCTTGACCTACAAGTTTTTTCGTTATATTTTCTCTCCCCTGTCCAGTTGAGAGGGGGAGTGATAGAGCAGCTTTGGTGGACAGTTAGCATCCAGCCAGGGTGAACCCACCACAATTATCAATAAATGGCAATTTTTAGGATACTGTTGTTTTGTACCAATATGGCCAAAACTCTAAGAAATAGAGCTGAGGAAAACCATTAAGAACTATCTGTACAGCTACAGATAGCAGAAATAATACAAATTAGATTTAGTTATGTATCCTCTGGCAAAACAAAAGATTGATTATAAACTTCTATTTGAATGGAAGGAAAAAAAATCCATCTTCAAATTAAAATTGTCATGCAGGCAGGAAAAAGAATAATGCAACAAATGACTCTTGCTAGCATGACCTAAACCAAGGAGTTGGAAAATAAGAGCCCTGCAAGGGAAGAATAATCCGGTCTTCTACATTTGTCAAAAATATTTTAGAATAGAAGTATCCATTAACTGGCTGATGAAACAAAATCTGATCTGAAACCTTTTCTTCCGTATAAATTATATCAAGGGCATCTAGAGAATTAGACTGTTTTCCCCTTCTTATGTTTGTCTACATGAAAATAAACAAAATAAATAAATAAATACATTTGCATAACTAATTAAAAGGTAGTGAAGAAAAGAAAGTATTTTTCAATTTTTTTTCTTAATCCCTGCTGCCTTCTGCATTCTACAGATTTGCTTTGCAGAGTCCTATTCCTCTGTGGATAAGAAACCTGAATGAATAGTACAACCAGCAGTGAGAGAAGGTTATTATACCGGTAAATGAAGAAACGGCACAAAGAATAAGGACACCTTGCAAACAGAATTCCCTGCCTCTAGAGAGGAAATACAGCAGGGTTGTTTGGCTTAGGGGATATGCACATTGTAGAGCACATGCTCAAACATAAAAGGCAAGTCCCTTTAGTAATGAAAACTCCCACATAAAGAATGTAAGAGGATCAAATGTCACGTGTACCCTCTAAAGAGCTTGCAAAGATACTGGTGCTGCAACACGTGTAGCTGTCTTCAAACTAGTCATTTCAGGTCTGTATCCTTCAAGATATACTAACTGCAAATAACATTTCTGTTGTGACTGTTTCATTAGTTTCTAATAAAATGGGAGGAGGAGATGCTGGCAGGAGGAAGGAGAATGACCAGCTGATGAAGCTGGGTGTAAAGCAAAAGGTTAGCTACCAGACAAACATGGTTATTGAGGCTGTTATTTAAGAGGTACAGGGACAACCTTTTGCTCCTTCTTTCACTCTTTAAGCTGAACTGTTAATAGAGCAAAGCTGGAAGGAAAAAAAAAAAAACACATGCAGATGAGATTGTGTCTCCTATTGTCAGAGAAATCTGTGAAGTGACAGATGAGGCTGTGTAAAGAAAAGAAAAGGGAATGGTAAACATTTTATTCTTTTGAATTTATAACTGCTGTGAATTGTTTTGCCCATTTAGAAAGAATTTTCAAAGAAACTTTGAAAATTGGTTTGGGCTAAGGAAAAGTTTTCATAAAAGGCATTTGTTTCCTGCAAAACATAATACTGACACGGACACCCTGCTGTGAAAATTTTGGAGACCTGTGCATTGGGGTTTCAGTTCCTTCAGTCATGAGGCTGCCATGATGAAGTCTACAGAAACAGTCCCCCATAAACTGGGTGGTGGGGGGAAGTACACTGGCTAAGCGTCTCATTCCCATTTTTTTTTAAAAGATAGCATTGTGTTTAGTCTTTTCATAATACAGAGAGAAAAGGCTTAAAAATTGAATCAGATGACTGTGTACTTTCTATTTCTCATAATAGGAGGTGTGGGTTTTCACAAATATATTAACAGAAGAGTGTTACAAAGAAAAGCAACCTGAAGCCATGAATGTGCCAATTAAAGCATTCAATAGAAATATTAATCCACCCTTAAAGAAATGTGTGGAAGAAAAAGAGATTCTTCCTTGGAGGTGCCCCCATGGCTGGTCACAAGAAACATGAAAGTATATTCTTCTAGGAGGTGTTCAGACAAAGCTAAGGCTTAAAAGGACCCTAGTTTGATCTCCATGGTTTTTGGTGACCCCTTGGGAAGTGAAAGTGGTGCCAAAAGCCATCTCAGATGATTAAGGAAAAAGAGACTTCATCTTAAGAAAGAATGGGAAATTCCAGCTTAATCTAAGAGATAGTGAGGTGGAAATCCATGGGGACACAGAGACAGTCAATAGATAATTTCAGTGTAAATGCTAATGTTAACAATTTGTTTTTTCATGGCTGTTCCAATACATCCGAGCTATGATTTTAAGAAAGCTATTTGTCCTATTACCCTTAAATCTCCTCTTGCCATACTGCTGAATAACTTGACAGAGAATGGGGGATTCCTAGTAGTGAGGGTCCTTCCAGCTGCCCTACTGAGACAGTCTAAGAAGATCACAGCTCCCTCCCATGCTGCTCTGGGTTACTCATGGCATCCTGGGGTACGAATGGACTGCTTCACAATGGCGTGGGCCAGCCTCCAAAAGGACAGAGTGCAGCCACAGTGGAGAAACCAGATCTCTGCTGTCCCTGAGTTCTGGGGCAATTGGTGACTGCTGAACCACAGAAAAGAACAATGCATCTCTCCCTCCTCAGATCTACCTTACAGTTTTGCAATGTTTCATGTATCCTCCTTTCTTTTGTAGAAATGTTCTCAAAGCTGAAGTATTCTTCTTTCTCATTTATATGTGCCCACTCAGCCTTCCTCAAGTTCTTTACATCTTTTCTTGATTTTATGCTCTGAATGAGAGCAGAGGGATGGTATGTACATCTTTCTAATGTTGAAAATCCAGCATGCAAGAATATTCTGTATTTTTAAAGCTGGAAACACTTCAGTTATGACCACCCCATTGTAGGATGTTATTGCAAATGTATTCACATAGTTTACAGTGTTAAGAGTATTTTAATTTTCGGAGGGCAGTTCAAATGAAGTAACATATGTCTTGCTGGTAACAGGAGGAAGTGAAAAGCACTGTGACAGTTTGGCAAAGAAGCAGAGAAAAAAATAAGCTATCAGTTTATGGTTAGGAAATAGAACAGAATATGGTGCCAATACACTGCAAAAGAATTGTTACAGTTTTGTGGGAGGGCCACAAGTGCCTATGCATTATGAGGAGAAAACTGTGAAGTATTTTAAAGCCTTTTTTGATTTTGAGAAAACCTGCCATGCATGTATTTGCACTAACTTCTGGAGCAGAAACTAGATATAGTACTTTAAGGTAAGTTCGGTCAGATTTTTCTGCCATTACTAACATTCTGTCTAAGTCTGAGTTTAAACAGCCTTTGGGCATTTAAGGAGTGACATTTGCTGGCTAAAAATCAATTCTCATCAAGATCTCCTTGGTTTATATACCAGGATCTGTACTTCGAGGCTCAGAGGAATTAGTGAGAATTTAAATGGGGGAACAGGGAAAAAGGGACCAGAGAAGAGGCTCAGAAGCCCAACAGGGAAATAGCTTCTTTTCCCCATCCACTATACGTTACTGGACTGCAAGAGAAATAATGAAACCAAAGGAGACCTGAGAGGAAGCTTATGATTAAGCAAGGTGTGTGACTTCTGTCCGTTGAGAGCCAATTTAGGTGAATCTTCAGGCTGAATCTTTGTGACATTTTATTTACTGAATGCTGTTCTCCAGATGTCTGATAAGAAAGTAAATCAAACCCCATCTACTGGAGATGCTATCAGAGGGATGGCTATGTCTGTCTCTTTCTAGACAGTATCACAAGAGGAAAGAGGAAGGGGGAAGAGTTGAAATGGCACAGCTGACCCCACACCCTACTGGGTGCAGGTTCAAGGACAGACTCTGTCCCCATTCCCAGGAGTTTCTCATCACTCACCAAGCCCTTCCTTCACCATGAGGTCAGATGACAGAAGCTTTGCAAAGGTAAAGAGATATATAGAAAACAGGATCGGAGGAGGTGCTGAAGTTTGCTGTCTCCTGCGTGATGAGAATTCAAAGGCTTCATGGCCAATATCAGTTTCCGTTTAAAAAAAATATGTTCTTGAACCTGCTTGCAGTCTCATGTATCACAATCACCACTGGAAGAAAAGGTCACTGGTCTAATTCTTCATTCAGGCACAGGGAATATTAAAATGTAAGAGGCAATGTGAAATATCATATACAATAATTAGGATATAACTTTGTTCATATATTTTCCTATAGCTGAAATTACTTTGTCTGCGCTTCCACTTTAAGAAATTACAGTGGACATTGTTCCTATGGTTACTGGGAGGTAGCATGTACAGAGACAGCTGATTTCTATAAAAGGAGCAAAAAACCACCGCAGCTGGAATTGTCTGCTGTGTTAAAAGTCTCTTTGCACTACAGTTTTTATTTGTTAAGAGAATGTTGAAGATTTTGCATCTAATCAGGTACAATGTGACTAATTAAACATTTTAGATGAGTAATACAGTGTAATTAATTTTGTCAGCATTTATCATTTTGCCCCCCACCCCCAAAGATTTGAGATTTAGGATGTCAAAAAATATCAAGAAGATTTTAGAACAGCAAAGGACAGACTGATCTTAAATGTGGTCAGAAGAGAAGAGCTAAAAATAAAATCCACTACATGTTGCTCTCTGTAGTACCACCATCTGATCCAGATTTAAGGCGCATTTCGAAATGTTGACCTATTATAACCCACATTCACCAACCACTTTTTATTTTTTTTTTCTCCCTCCATATATAAGCTAAAAGAAAATTTGGAATTATTTATATTGGGAAAGGAGTTGCTCTTCTTTTGAAAACTTAAACCAAAACAATCGTCAATGTAATTCTAGTGGTTTAAGCAAGGACAGGTTAAAAGGTAATGAAAAGTTTTACCTGTCTGAAAGGAAAATGTCTTGGCAGGCTGGTTGATATAATCTGTTTCAACGAGCCAGGTCAGGAATAGACTTCTTCAACTTAAAAGTTTTAAAAATTTTTCAAATCTTGTTTACAGTGTAAAAAATAATTCACACAAAAATGAAAAGATCTTGTTTATTTGACTGACATCTGTTGCTCTGCCCTCGTGGCAATTCTGTTTCAAAGAAGTTTACACTGATAAAAGAAAGCCTTTGTTATGGATTTAGGATAGAAGTACCCCAAGAGCCAAGTTGGAGCAAGTGTTATCTTTTATGTACTTTCTGTGGGGTCACAGATAAAAACATCTTTCTGATCATGAAGTTTGGTTCTTACACAATATAAAGTGCAAAGAATATTGCCTATTTATTTCTGCATCATATCTACGACTTCTGTTGGAGCTGCAATTTATATTTTAGAAGCATATACAGTTCTGAGTTGGAAAAAAAGAACAAAGGATAGATAAAAAAGTACCTTTTTATATTCAAATTTTTTATTCATATCACTGATCCTTTTTCTGTAGGTTTTTCCATTCTGTTTTTCACTCTGCTCTCTTTTTCACCCGCACTGGATTATTTCTTTTTATTCTCTATTCACTTGCCTAGCAGGGGAAAACAACAATGAAGCAAAACAAAGCAGTTCACTCCTCAATGGTCTGAAAAGCCAAATTGTCAGTATTCAAGACAAAATGTCAAAACTATGATATTTGAGTAGGTTTCAAAATTAGACAGAAGTTACTCTGGCTGCTTTTATAGCTGTGAATGGCTGATGATCTCAAAATTAATTTATTGGCCCAACCAGCAGACCAATGATTAATTGAACACATTGCTCATCCCTGAGTGTCCAAGACCAACTGTTTTTGGGGAGTGCAGTGCCTTAATTTTGCTTTAGCTGGGGCTACACCACTGCTTTTCTCATTCCGAGCAGTTATTGTTGGTTCGTCTGCGGATTTACACTGTCATTCAAAGCAGACACCTGGGTGCCATTTACTGTGAATATTAACCATGGGCATCCAGTAAAATGTTTAAACCATGATGTACCGAATCTCATCTCTAACTTATATGTTCTCATAAAATATGAGTGTTCGAGCGCGGCTCACTCCCCTGGTTCTCAACAGCTGACAATAAAAAAAACCTACACAGAACCCACATGCCAACAAACTTACACAAATGCACTAATTAAGGTTTGGGAATTGAGAGAAATTCACTTGAACTCTCTTACGAATTTTCTGGCTCTTTTCTTTTGGTCTGAAGGAGCTGCAATTCTTTCTCATTCAGAAAATGTCTTGGGGCATGTCTGACAGCAAAATATTGTCTACTGAAGAACAGGCAGGATCATTTTTACTTTGGATAACACTGAAATAACTACTGGCACATGTCTTCCTTATATTTCCTTTGGACTATTCAGAAGGAAATTGCTACTGCAGGGGCATTGTAAGAACCACAAAGTTCTAATGAACAGATTCTGCCACCAGTACTTGCCTTAATTGATTCTTCCCTCTTATAGTGAATTAATGGGTTAACTCTATAACTGCTGTAAACTGGAATAGTTCCACTAGTTTCAGTGAAAAAGTATAGGTGCATAAAAATTGCAGATATGTTCCAGAGAGGAAAAGTGAGGAGTAAAATACTGCAGAAGACAAAAAAGAAGACAAAATCACTTTCTATGTTAGTGACCTAGAATTAGAGTTGTTCCAATATAAATATTTGAGGAAAACAGGAAAGGGAGTCATCAAGGTTTAAAATGTGTCATGTATAGCATTTTTTCTATGGTAGTGAGAATACCAGTATGGTTGAAATCTCACACTTCCCCATAGCCTTCACTAAGTACAATACTTCAGCAGAGAAAGGAAGAGCAGAATTGCCATAACTGAGTGTTTGGTACTCTGCAGAGAAGGAACAGTAGGAGGATTCCCAAACTCCTTACAAATCCTCCCAATGAAGAATGGCAAGAACATGTCATAATTCAAAATCACCTGTCTACGAGCACACAACCTGCATTAAAATGACTTCAAAAAGGAACTTTGAAGGGACCAGTAAAAGTTCAATTGCTTAAATGAAATCTCAACCTGAGGTCTCTAGGTAAAAGCTGGCAGGTTTTTTTGCTGGATAATGTGGACCCTGGGTGTGAATTCTTCTCAGCATACAAAGATACTGTACATAGAGTGAAGGCAAACTGCTGTCTGCCACTTACTTCCACAAGAATCATGCTTACTAAGGGTGATTTGCTGTCTTTTCATGCATTCTGAGAAACATGTGAAGGCAGCATTAAAAAAAAAAAAAACGCCAAACCCTGACAGTGTTGAAAATGCTCCAAACCCAAGACTGGTTATTGCACTTCTTCACCTGTTATCCATTAATATTTAATCTGCACATGGATAAAATGTCAGCTGAGCTGTCCAGAAACATCTGGATGTTATGATACCTAACAAATCTAATAGGCACAGCTAATGAGCCCAAAGACTGGGAATGCATTATGTGGTTGCTGTTACAGCCTTCACCCAATGAATATAAATAGGCTTTCGTTGATCTTTTGTCCTACTAAAATGTAATCCAGTTTATTGAACTGGTGAATTGCATTAACCATTTTGACATTATTTCCTTATAAATCTAACATGGTGTCCTTGTTCTGTTCTTTGTACGTACGTAACACTATCCAAAAGGAAAGGACAAAATCCCACAACAGAGAGCGGTTCCAAACCACTGACGGATGTTGATTTAAATGGGAAATGTTTTTTAAAGCTTGAAGAGAACACCACATATCTGCAGAAAAGGGCTGGGGAGGAGGTTGGAGGAATGCATTATAAAGGACATATTTCATACTCAGAAGCACATGCGTTATAGACTTGGAGCACAAGTAAATGAAGGTTTGTAAGTAGAACTCAGGAAAGGCTTATGTGTCTGAAAGATTGCTTACTTTTCACTAGTATAGTAGTTTATCGCGTATTTATAAGCCTCACTTCACAAACTGAAATCTGCGTGACTACCACAACACAAAATGAACAATGGTCTTTAATTAACAGTGGTTGTTTTACCATTCCATTTTAGAACATCTTAAAAATATTTGATAAGATAGCAGTTATGAATATGGCAATAAAAATTTGCCAAAGTTAGGGTTGCATATTTAACATGGTCTCTGCTGTTTCTGTGCAAGTGACTGAAAGGGTTGAAAACATACAGTTGTGCCTAAGAGACAAAATATAAACTTATTCTTGCTATGTCTAATTTCTTCTTCAGCTCACAAAGGACCCTGTTTTGTGAAATGCAGGATTAACTGCATTTGTGGGGTCATTATTGTTTATTGCATGTATGTTAGTGTAAACACAAAATAAATGCTTCTACTACCCAGATTTATAATAGCCATAGAAAATAGCTAGATTTTTTTTTTTTTTTTTTTTTTTTTTTTAAATTCACAGCTTATGAATCTGGAAAGTTAGACATAAAATCTTTCTGATGATAAACACTTAGAACATTTCAGAGGCAGATTTTATTCCTCCTACTGTTTTTACTCTTTACTGTTTATACTCTCATACTGACCTGTAACTCCCTTTCACAGAGCTTTCCAAATGTGCAGACAGGATCACAGAAAGATAAACAGAAACTTGCTGGTTTTGGTAATTTTTTGGTACTTATTTAATGTTGCAGGTTGTCCTAAGGACTATGAAGGACCAGTTGTGCAAGTTACTATACAGCAACAGAAGAGATAGATCCATGCATCAGAGAGGGGACACAAAGGACACAGGAGGTGAATGAGCAGCAAACTGCTGCAGTAAGGAAAGCAACGTGGCTCAGAGGAAAAGCAGAAATTGCTGCCTGCGTTTACAGATAACCTGAGAAGATGAATCTGTAATTAGAATACAAGCAAATAATCTTCATAATCTCTTTTTGACAATGGAAAAACAACTTCTCTACTCTTTTTGTGAGTCATCTGTTCTAAAATCAATTAGACTTTGGGTACTGTGATGAATCTTGATGGCTCTGACAGCATCATGTCTGCCGCATAGGCAAAAAAATTAAGGGTTTATTAAAAAAATTAAAAATGAGAATAATGAATGGCTAAAAGAGGAAAGGAAATCAAATAAATCTTCAATATACCTTCAAATACTAGAATCTTCAAATGATCAATTCTTTCTTTAAGACTATTTCTGAAAAATTAAAAATGAAGAGAAAATTCAGTCTCTTAGATTAAATAAATACCACACGTAAAAATTTTCACAAAAGTGAACAAGTGAGGAAAAGTGTTAAAATATTACTTATGAGCTTTTGTGTATGTACGAATGGGTCAATGCATTTATTCTGGACCTGCACTTTTTAACTTTGCATACGTAATATAAAAGGAAGATTAAATCTTTTCAATTATTTTTCCCAAAATCTGTGTGGGATGTTAACAATTCTAAGAAATTTTATGAAGAAAAGGAAGATATTAGATATTTGCTATTCCTGTTTTTGTAACAATGTACTAGATAGATAAAGGAAATAAACTTGAGCCCAGTGTTTAATATTGAACAATCTGGTGGGACTGGAATACATTTTGCCCTCTGAAAAAGTAGGAAAGACAAACATGACTCTTTTAGAGATGGCTTTGGAGTCAACAAGAGATGACAGCAAAAGAGGCCATCTTCTGTCAGCACTGTCCTTGCTGGATTCAAACAGTCTCCAAATGAAGCTAGCATCTCAAGAGTGGCTACCTGGCTCAAAATGAAGATTGAGAAATTCATATTCCAATACATACTGCAGAAATTGGTGATGGGAGATGAGAAAACCAACATAAGAACCCAGCTCCGTGCTGTCTTTATTAGATGAGCGTTTCCCCTTTTTGGCATTGTAAATCATAACCAAGGGAGGCTTTTTCACCTGGCAGGGTAATTCAAGTGAGGGAAAAGTTGTTCTCTTTCTTTATTTCACAGCACAGCAGAAGTTCAAATAAGTGGGATGTGACAGGAGAATCAGGTCTTTTGGTTGCAAGTTGTGGGGTTTTTTTTTAAGAACAAACCTCCACAAGTATTATTAAGAACAAGAATATTAAACTACTGCAGAGCAATGCTTTTTAAAACCCTTCTGAAATAATAGCTCACATCTATACTTATCTGGGTAATTTTTTCCCCTTTTCAGAATGATCTGTACAGTATTGCAAATTGTATGTATTTATTTTCTCTGCAGCTTTCTGATAGTTGAAATTAACTTTGGGATATCTCAAAGATGCAATATCATCTTCAGATGTTTAAATTACAGTAATTACAACACCTTCTCATTGCTTGTTACTGTTTGGTCTTTTTTTTCTCCCTTTATTTCTGTGTTGTTTACTTGACACAGAATTTGCTCATAACACTAAAAAATACACCTTAAACAGGATAATATACATAACTTTTTCAGCCTTTCCCTGCTTGCCAATTACCATTTTGGATGCAATGCTCTTGTTAATTTCTGCTGTGCAACATATGGATAATTTCTTTCTATTTCCATTGCATTTACTATTGTAATAACTACTGATAGTTCTGCCACTTGTCCCTTGAAATGCAAGAATCTTCTTTGCATGCCTAATGTAACATGGTTGTTCTCTGCAACATAGCTGGTGAGCTCTTCAATCAGATTTTAAATACATAAATTCTGTAACATTATTTCAAGGGTTAATTACATCTTAAAAAAAGTTCTATAGTTTCTAATTACAGGTAGCTTTCAGTTTTGATGATTTCTGCTTATACATTTATATGCAATTCCCACTATGGTCATACCCTGCCCAATCAATCAAATACTGCAGGGTACCCCACAATACCCTGGAATCCAAAATAGCCCAGATGTGGTATTCTCTCTGACCATCATCACTGGAGGCAGAGGTCAAGGTTGCTGCTGGAAGGGGTCTGGATGAACAGGTTTTAACAGGGAGGTGTGAACAACAGGGTGACTCCTGAGATCATGTGGAAGCTGCAGATGAAACACAACTGAACTAGCCCAGTCAACAATTTTATATGGGCCCAGGTAACAGTGGTCCAACCTAGAAGAAGGATACACTGAACAACTTGTTGGCAACCAAACACAGTCAACAGCCACAAAGTCCAGTGCTAGTTGCAGATGTCTATATGCATAGTCTTTGTAAGCAGCCTGTGCTTTTTCCAGCTGCTCCTGAGGAAACAAATGTATATGTTGCAACTGCTGACGGGAGTCTTCAAGGGAAAACCCCTGGACAGCTGCCCCAGCATAGCTGGGTGGTCACAGGGATGGACCATATTGCATGTAAAAAGGGGTCTGCTGCTTGGAAGAGCAAACACTGATGTTATGGACAAATTCTGCCAGTGGTAGCAGGTAAACCCAGTCATCCTGATGACAATATAACAACATAGATACTGATCCAGGATCTGGTTTGTCTGCTTGGTCTGGTTATTTGACTGTGAGTGATATGGGTTATAAAGACTGTGTTGCACCCCCAGCAGACCCGAAAGTTGCCTCCAGCAGAAAGTGAGCTGGGTCCCTTGTTTTGTCCCTATGCAGCCCGTGGCAGCGGAATGTGTGCTGCAAAAACAAGCACGTGGTCTGAGGGGCCAAGGACAACCTTTTTAGTGGAACAAACCCCCCCACTTTTGTAAACATGTCTACCATCACAAGCACTGCTTCATGTTGCTGGGATGCAGGCATGTCCACAGTGAAATCCACTGAAATAATTTGCCATGGCTGCCCAGGAGTTGGTAAGGTTTGGGATAGACCCTGTGGCCTCTGCGTCGGTCTCTTGGCCCGGACATAGACATGGGAAGTCTGAACATAGCTCACGACATCTGCATAGACCAAAGACCACCAACCACCATGCCCCACTGTCAACACATTATGACAGCACTGAAGGATCTGCATCCCCAGCTGAAGGACATGTGTCCTCAGCGGGGACATACAGCCTCTCATCGCCACATGGACAACCACCCTTCTCCTGCAGGTCCTGCAAAGTATCCCCTCCCCAAAACTTTGTGACCAAAAGATCAATGGCCATATCAAGATGCACAAAGCTTAAAAAGGTGTCAGCAGGTACAGCCACAAAACATTGTGGAGTGAGAAAATTACAAGGGGATGGATCCACCTTTCGGACAGGCTCAAAGTGAGAGAAGACAACATGAGATTCAAAGGCTCTAGCGGGCAATAGATGCAAGAGGTTGACAGGCAATAGCTGGAAGAGGTTGAGCTCTCCTGCCAGCCAGTTTTATTTGTTCTCCTGAAAACCCACCAAGGGCATTCACAGACATAATATTTATAAACATTGTCTCCTTTGAACAGAAAGCCTGTAACCCTGACAGGAACATCCCTCAACCCAAACCTCCAAACCCCGCTCTCCACCATATTCTCCCAAAAAGCATGAGTAAGAAGCATAAATGTCAAGGAGAAAGTGCTGCAGCAAAGCTAGGAGGGCATCTAGAAAAAGACCCTGGCAGATGTAACCAAGAAGAAAATTCTATGGAAAAGGGCCAAAAAATCTTCCTGTATGTTATAATGGAAACTGCAGAGATTCTCCCAAGGGGAAGGGCTCAGCTAAGGTGGCTCTTGGGGACAGTGCTATGTAAACATGAACTTTGCAAAATGGAATCCTTTCCCAGATGTAGCTGACAATAATCCTCAGCTAAGCCATATTTTCTTATCAACTAATATGAAATTAGTCTGAGCAAATTATCCAGAAGTAAATATCGTGTATCTTTTTTTAGCCAGCAACTAAGCACCACACAGCCGTTCACTCACTCCCCCTACCCCGATGGGATAAGGGAGAAAATCGGAAGACTAAGAGTGGGAAAACTCCTGGGTTGAGATAAGAACAGTTTAATAATTGAAATAAAATAAAATAGTAGTAATAGTAGTAATAATAACAATATAATAATAATAGTAATAATAATATACAAAGCCAGTGATGCACAACGCAATTGCTCACCACTCACTGACCGATACCCAGACAGTTCCTGAGCAGCGATTGCTGCCTCCCGGCCAATTCGCCCCACCTTATATGCTGAGCATGACATCATATGGCATGGAATAGCCCTTTGGCCAGTTTGGATCAACTCTACTAGCTGTGCCCTCTCCCAGTTTCTTGTGCACCTGGCAGAGCATGGGAAGCTGAAAAGTCCTTGACTAGCATAAGCAGTACTGAGCAACAACTAAAACATCAGTGTGTTATCCACATTCTTCTCCTACTAAATCCAAAACACAGCACTGTGCCAGCTACTAGGAAGAAAATTAACTCTATCCCAGCCAAAACCAGGACACCTACTTACGTTGCTTTTCAGTTGTCTCCATGCCTATGGACACCACCCATTTCTTTTGGAGAGAGGTGGGGTTTTTTTAAATTCTAGTCATAGTTTTTGTAACATTCATGACTTAGCCTCACTTTTCAGGGCTCAAACTTTTTTATTTTAAGCTTCTTTTTTTTTTTTTTTTTTTCCTTTCCCTGTTGCAATTTGTCCGGCTCTGCTTGTACAGCAGCAATTTCATGGACCAAAGCCTTCCACTGGGGGTAACAGAATATATGTAACAATTTATATTGAGTTTCCATCATGTTGTGCCAGTTGCCACATATGAATGAATTTAGGTCTGCAGCACCCCTGTGAGGTAGGGACATATTGATTTTCCTTTATTATAGATTGGGAAACAAACTTTGAGCAACAAAGCCTCAGTCAATCATAGAGCCAAGAGCAGATCCCAACTTTCCCAAAACCTGACTTGTGTTGCCTATTGCAAGGTTATTTTCCTACATTCAAGATGATGTTGTTTTTCATATAGAAAAATACAAGTGAAAATAATGTTAAGATCAGATGGCTCACAAAAATGTAGAACCAGACATACATGTGGACATCCTTTTAAGGCCTTTTCTATAATCTAATATATGTATTTTGGAGGGTACATTATTGGTGACAAATTTGATATACAATCATTTTGCAAGAGCTTGAGTGGAAATTTTGAAACATTTACCACTGGGCTTTATTAACTGGTGGTTTTTGTGGTATTAAGTAGCTCAAACTATTGTCTTTTCAAAGTAGCAATTATTTCTGAACTTTTCCATTATTCATTTTTTCTCTAGAAAGGAAGGCCTAGTAACCCTGAGATACAGTTAAGAACGCTGTTGATCTCCCCACATCTCACAGAACTAAAGAATGACAAGTTGTTTCGAATAATAGCAAGAGTACCCCTTTTTTTGGCAGTAAAAAAGCTAGTTGTACCTGCAGTGGAGTATATAATTCAAGTCAATTTTAAAGGAATTTTAATAAAATGTTTGAAAGTTAATTTCAGTCTTTGAGATCCTAAAGTTCCAAAGTCATTTTTTTGCTTAGTAGACCCTTTTGTGACTAATTCTTGACAATTCCCCCTGGAAACATTTTCTAGGAAGTATTACAAGATGTAAGTGAAATGCCAGAAGTATTTCTGTTAATTCTAAATCTCTTTGGTATTTTTTCTTTTATATAGTTTTCCTCTTAAGAGTTAATTACATCCTGCCTGAAAATCAGCAGCTGAAAAAATGATAATTCAGTAGTAGGTTTACACAGTTCCTTAGATAGATCAGGAGTTTTCTGAAATGCTGCACAGATAATGAGTATATTTAAACAGCTAGCATTCAAACAAATTCTTGATATTCAATTGTTGTATGCAGGATGCTACAAAAACAAATTGGATTCGATCTAATCTTGGCATACAAGGCTGCACTGAACTTGTACATAAAAATACAGTTTTATAATAAAACAGGGAAATAGAGACAAAAGTGAGAACAACAGTTTGCATTTATCCACTGAGGAATTCATGATCCTTGTAGTACTAAGTTTAGTGCTTTGACTACAAGCAGTTTCACCATGGGGACCAACATGATGAGAAAAGCAGGGGAAAACACAAAGCAGAAAATAAGAGGCTGAGGGAAATTAGTCAAATACACAGTTTCCAAATCTTTTGCATAAGGAAACTACAGAACAGCAGCTTTGTTTTATTAGTGCAGCAGCAAAAGACAGGCAAAATGAAAACTGTAGAATGTTTGAAATATAGATGATTAATTAAATACACCCGTTTTGATTGATTTTGTTCTGGAATGAAATAAACCAATGCTAGAAATGCATGGGTCAACCTGCTGTGTTCAACCTGTCACTCAGACAGGAGTAGAGTTCTGGGTTATGACGGGTTTATGTTGTTGTCATAACATCACAATACTAAGTATGGCCTCCTGCAGCATATAGAACAGCTTCAGGTATGGACATACCTACCTAGCTGTAGTCTGAAACACAGGTGAAATAGTATCAATTTGGTGTGTCTTTTATTCAGAAGATAAAACCATCTAAAATACAGTACCAGTTCTACAGGTTATGAAGAGTTCCTTCTATGCTGGGAGTTAAACTAATTTAATGGTATAAAATAAAGTCACTTATCAAAATTGCCCTGGAAGAAGGTCCTGCACAATAAGCCTTCTCTCTACAATAAATCACACTAGTATGGGCGTAGTTGCTGAGCCTGTTGGGAAATTAATGAGAAAATGGGTCACTGAGCTAAGTGCTGGCTATAAGCAGATACTCATTAACAAGGTAGTACTTCACACTATCCTACATTTTATTATCATACAACACTACTATGAACAACTACATTCAAAGAACATCATTAAGCTTTCAAAACCAATCTCCCCAAAAGAAGCAAAATGCCAGAATTAAATCTTAGTATAACATCATTATTACTGACTTTGCTTCTATTATTCTTCAGCTGCATGATCATGATCATGATCATGATCCTGGTTTGGTCTCCACCAGAACTCTCCCCTGCTCAGTGCATAGAAGGGTTAATACTTTGTGTTTTCTTTTTTTCTTTGTGTTTTCTTTTTTTCTTTTTTGTTCTGTATTAGCACCCAGGATTTTTTTTACAGTGCCTGATCCAAGCCCATCCCTGAGTCAGAATTTTTAATTTATTTTTGGCTGTGTTATGGTGCTCACCAATATGCTATCTGCAGTCACTGACACTGCATTCACTCAGCAGTACTTTGCATCACTGTCAGTTGATGGGAGTGATCAGAGCTGGCTCTGAGCATAGACCAAATTATCTGGCTCACAGTGCTGTCGCACAACCCTCGCTTTAGGGATCAGTGGCAGTTCTTGAGAGGCAATGCCAAGCACTCCAATTTCCTGTCAACAGTGGCATCATCTCCCTTTTTCTGCCTCCCTCTGTATCAGCAATGGTTTGCATCAGCAGATATCTTGCCTCCCTCAGCGAGGTGAGAAAAGGCAGCCCTAAAGTTGCAGGGAGAAGCCGAGCCCATGCCACCAGCTCACAGAACAGCAGTGCTACTTAACCCCCTCCCCTTCCCCTTTCCTGGGAGAGATGCTGCTTCATCCTTACTCTCCCATGCTCTTCAAAGACCTCCTCCTCTGCTTGAGGTCAGTCCTTCGCTTCCTCTGTGCCTCTGGGTCTTCTCCATTCAAAACGGCATGGTTGGCTGCAAGAGTTTACATGCTTTGTAGCTACAGAAGCAGTTCATTAAAAAAGGGTCCACAGACCTCAAAATGCAAAAAGCAGAGAAAAGGAAGGGTAAAAAGAATGAACTTGTAGAACAGATTATTGACTGACCACCACAAATGCACTGCTGAATATCCCTTCCTGTTATTTCTGTGTTATGTTTGAAGGGGACTTGATGGGGAGAAGGATGCCTTAGAAGACCTTGACCTGGAAGTGGACACTCTATGCCCCCATTTCCAGACCCCCAGTCCTGACTTCTACACCAGCTGTGGGCAAAGTAGTTAGACCATTCTTCTGCTATCATTTTATTGTCACCCATCATTCTACTCCAGGTAACACCTAGTTACTATTGCATCTATATTTGTGAACCCAAAGGTGCTGGGAGAGATAGCATGGAATATAAAACACAAGAAAGCAGTGGCTACCTGTGCAAAACTCAAGGTATGAAGCTCACTCATGAGGATGTATAAGTTTTTCAATAAATCAAAAAATTGAACACAGTTCTCCAAGATTGCCTTTGCCTACTAAAGACTGGTCTTTCTCTTCTGTAAGTGACTTGCTTCTTCCACTGCTTATCAACTTCTGCAACAACTGAGGAGGGAACATGCAGAGATCTATCTTCCCTTGCCTTTCTGGCTACCTCCACACGTCAAGTCCATTGTGGGCAGTGTTTGGTTCTGAAGATGCTGAAAGAATGACTATCCTTGATTGAAGCTCATTCTTCTTTCCATCAGAGTTCCAATGAAAATAGCCATGAATACAAATAAGGATATTTGCTTTTTGAAAACACACTGCTTTTGTTCATATGATTTACTCGCTTGCTAATCTTACATGCAAAAAATCTACACTGAATGTCAACACAAAACCTGGAATATTTTATGAGCCTCAAAGTTATGAGAAATCTGCTTTTTCTAGAATAGGAATATGAAAAGATTCACAGAATTCTATTGGAAATGCTCACACAGTTTTATCAAATCTTCAGATTAAGGTTCAAGAGTGATTTTAGCATGGCACAGAATTGCCCCCAGAATTCTGCAGACCTTGAATGTAATTCTTTGTGAATTTCCACCAGATATACTGTGAAATGGACATAAGGACCCTTAGGTCCCTGGAGACTTGGCTGAAGTTTTTCCCTCAACATCAGTAAAGCTGTGTTTTCAATCAGGAGGTATCAAGGTCAGTCCCCCCATCCCATCCCATCCCCCTCCCAGTTTGATTAACTGAAATTTAATCTAGCACAAATACCTGCTGTATGGTGTAAAATGAATATTGTCATTTCCATTCCTTACTTTGGAAACTGTATGGTCTTTCTGTTTAGTGAATTAGTGCGTGGGATTCTGGAGGGATAAGTCTGTCTTATCTTGGCCCCAAGAAACAGATTCACATTGAGAGAACCTAATAGATTTAAGTTTCACCAAACTCCAGTCTAACTCCAGGGTTAAAAAAAAAAGTAAAAAAGGAAAGAAAAATGTTTCTGAATCTCTCTTGATAAAGTATATATGTATTTCAGGTGATAGATTAGAATTGACAGTCTCACAGGGTAAGAGTTTGTCACCTAGATTCTCTTCAGAAATGTGTATGGGTGAGTGATGTGAAATACAGTTTCCGAGAGGAATTAAAGACTTCTCCTCTCCATTTGAGACTAATCTTTCAGTCTGGGAAAATAGTTTTCTAAAATGAAAATGGATATATTTTCAGATTTAGGGTTATTTATAAAAAAGCTTTTTACATTCTGTAGGTTCACAGTGTTCTGAAGACAGCTAGCAGTGCTGTAAGTTTTGAGGAGATGTCTGAGTCACTTCAAAATACATTGTTATGCATTTGTATTAAATATCTTAAAACACTGACTGATGCATAAAAATATCTCCCCATATATTTTTTTTTTCCTTACTTCATTGCTTTTAAGAGAAAGTCTTGCTTTTTGGGGCTATCACCATGTGGTGTGTAAAACATTAACGTATTCCACTGTCTATCCCTTATATAATTATCCATGTTACATTTACACAGTTATTGGGCTTCCGTGCAAGGTGTACAAAACATAAAACTAAAAACATCTTTCTAGTCAAATGAAAAGCTACACTTGCAGTAGTCTTTAGCACTATCAAGTGACAGTAGATAAACTGCTGCCACTTTGCCTTATCTTCATTAGGAGAAATTATGGACCACAATTTGTCCTTTAGTGTTTGCATGCACTTAAAATGTTCACCTGCCAGAGAGATACCACAACTTATTTGAGAATGAAGCACAGTTCTTCTGAATGGGCTTTTGACTCACAATGCTTTTGACTGTAAACAAAATTAAATAGAAACCTTTATCCATTACTCATGGGGGGATAAATTCTAGATACACGTGCACATGCTGGGTAAATGTCATTCATCTCCTATGAGAGTATACGGCTTGTGGATTTCTTAAATTTTTAGATTCTCAGTCTGGAAAGCACCAATTCATCATCTAGTCAGACACTTGCTCTGTTGCTAGCCCTGGAATTTCATCCAGTAACCCCAGTGCTGAGCTCAGTAATTTGGATTTATGCCTCATTGCAAAGAGTTTCTACAACTGCATCCATTCTTGACCCACTGAGAAGAAAAGCTGTCCTTTCTCATGGGCAGTTTCATTCAGTGATTCATTATCTCTACTGCTAAAAGCATATGCATTTCTAAATTCTTAGCTGTGTTCCTACAAAGTATTGCTCCCTTTTTTTCCCCAGTGCAAATGTAATTGTTTCTGAGTTCTTGTAGTATACATACAGAACATTTGATGACTTTCAATGACTTATACAGGTTGCTAAATTCTGATCTTACTTTAGTCAATAGGACTTCTAAACCTAAATTTAGTTCATAGTCCTATTCAATGCATGTATTAGTAAGAAGTTTGACAGAAAATTTTCTTCCTAACTATTGGCAAATATATTTACCCTTATTTTATTTGTCATTATATGAATGAGTTCAGTATTAATACAGTGTGCCATCTCAGGCATATGAAAACAGATCAGATATTCCCAAAACAAAATCCTGGCTTCCAAGAAGAAAAAACTTGAATTCTAAACCCTAAACGCTCTTCCTTTCTGAGCATCAAAATTTGCAAAAATCAGGAATGCATCCTGAACTGTAATTGAAGCACTGTTTTCAGCCTCCAGTCTTAAGCATTTCTTCTAGTCTTTCCTCTTTCACAAAGCTCAGATCCTGAGATGCACAAGACCCATTGGCAATGGTTCATCCTCTGTCATGGGGGCTTGTGATTCAGCCAAAGCTTGACATTTTAGACAACGAGTACATTTCACTTCTCTTTGGGAAAAGAAAAAAAAAAATCAAACAAATAGAAAAGCAGATACAGAAGTAATTTGTGGGGTTTAATTTATGCCATGCATTTGGGAAAAATGTGTTCTTCTGAGCTAACCCCTGCAGCTATGCAGTCAACAGGGAGTTTTCTTGTTATAGCACATGTGGTTTAACACTTTTTCAGCTATTCCAGACATCCAAATGCAAAATCCAGCATTCAGAGATATCATGTGGAGTTTTGACATTCCCAGGGCACCCAGTGTCTGGAAGCTAGTGAATGGATTATAACGAGACATAAATATAGTATTTTTAACCCTGACAGATATAAACTAGTGCCAATAATATTTCTCATTTCATATAAGAGAAAACAGTATGCACACTGATCAACCAAAGAGACAAAAACTTGGCAAATATAAGCAGCATTTCTTAGGAATTATTAAAAAGCTTTTATTTTCACTTTCACTAAGAAAATGGGAAAATTAAATTTTCACAACATATTCAACTTGAGGAAGTTTTTAACATCTTCTGAAATTTCAGACTGCTAGGTTGAGCAAAATAGGGAAGCTTTCACTGTTTCAGAATATGAACACCATGTAGGGAACTACATAACAGTAATGAAATTGCTTTTATAAAATACAGGAGTGGGTTGCAGCTCCCTGTGGCCTGTGCCATCCCTCTTTGTGAACTGAAAGGCAGGCTATACAATGGCTCTTCAAAACCAACATTTCATAGAGAAGGTCACATACTGCAAACAAAGACCTGTCATATGGAGGACCTATCAACACAAAATGCTACAATCTTTACAAAATGTTATAGTACATTTTGGTCTTGTACATTACAGTACCGGATTACTCATGTACTGGTTGCCTTAGCAGTCACAGCAGGATTAATTTTTTATGGGGGGGGGTGGGGTGGGGGTGGGGAAACCCAAACCATTTTAATCTGGGATTTTATCTTCTGGAAGCACATGAGGGCTAAGAAGCACCTAGCTAGACAGTCTCCTTGTAGTAATACTCACAATTACCACAGCAATTTTTGGCTGATACCCCATAAAGCATGACAAGAAATCCAGCTGTTATCTGGAAAGCTGTTAAAATATGTGGACAAGTATGTGATATCCTATACCATTTAGTGATTAAACAAGCATTCTTTCTGGCCATATTTATGGGTTTTGGAAGCACACCACCGTGAAAATTTGTCTCACTAGATAGAAAGCTAGATGTACCCTGGGTGTGTGAACAGAGATGTTCAAAAAAGCCGTTTACCCCTTTCACTGCTGTAATGAGGAAACTTTTCTGGGAAGAAAAAACTGTAGTAGCTATTTCTGTACAAAAGCTGGCACCAGTTAACTTGTTAATAGCTATGATAACTGTTAGTGAATTCATTCAATGTTTAACAGAGAATCTTTCCATCCATCCAGCTGCTATAGACAAGTTTTACAGAGTGAGATATATTTTACAGTCTTCCACACATCCAACTCTTTTAGCAAGCTTATTGTTATGTCCACAGAAATAATCTGAGATGCAGTGAGGAAATAATAATAAAAAAATTACAAACCAAAGTCTAAGTTCTTTTGCAAAACATAAGGATTCCATGCAAGAGAAGCCATAATTAACACTCAGTATCATCAGTGTATAAGAAATAGATGGAGATTTATGTTAAGTGGTGAGATTAACCAGTGCAAACTGAGCCATGTGCCAACCCAAAGCCCTTTAGACTTTCTGGATTCTGTATAACCATGCATGACTCATCACTGAATTTGGGTCATTCTTTATGTGAAGCCTTCTTTGGCATAGAATTTTTCCAGTCCTAAACCTTGAGTATGCAATATATCTAACTTCTGAAGATAATAATAATTGAAAATACTATTATTACTGATATTGTTATTTCACTGGTTCTGATTCCCAACTGGCTCCATTTTAGGTTCTGACTACATTGCATTAACTGCTGTATGAACAGAGAGAAAAAAAGACTTCTCTGCAGAGAAGTCAACTTAATTTTTAACAAGATACAATAAAGCAAGTGTTGCAAATACCAGAGGGTGAAGGGGCTGAGAGACTGAAGGAAGCAATAATAAAATCATGTGTTTATACCAGTCACTAGTCTGCACTGCTTCATGCTTCTGCACACACTTGAATGTGTTCTTAGAATTATAAATATATGTCCACCATTTTCAATGGCCTTCTACCTACCTATTGTCAAAGGTGATTGATTTACTACAGGAAATATAGAGTAAGACACAGATACTGATTAGAATCTCATGCCCAATATATCCATTTCATTTTGATTTCTCCTTTTGCACATAACAGTGCTTTTATGATATGAAGTGTTATTTATGATTTTCTGTTCAAAATACATGTGGAATGAAAACAAACTCAGAACAAAAATACTTTAAAGGAATGACTTCTGACAGAAAAACTGAAATATTCTGTTATTGTTATCTGCTCATGATATAATTGATCATAAACAAGGCAACCAAGGAAATTTAGTTCCCGGCTTGGCTATCTTTAATTTTTTTAGTTTTCCAGATGACAGATCTCCCTGTCTTTCTTTCTCTGTACAAATAACTTGTGAATTAAAATATGAAAAAAGATACTGTCTAAATGAAGAATTTGACTGACTATTTACCAAGCATTAAAATCTATTGGTGTCATGCAGAAAATAAACTAATGAAACTATCACATAATGCTACTTCAATATTATTGTTAATGATTACATCATACTGGCTCCCATGGGGTGATTGGTACTTCCCAAGCAGAAGGGGACAAATATCCTGTCAAGAGGAGCCACGGATAAATAACAGGACAAAAAAAAGAAAGAAAGAAAAAGATACACTGGTAAGATATTGAGCATGAGGGTTAGAAGAGATCATCTAATTTCTTAGGAGCGTCTTCTCATTCTCTTGTTTTTAACACCCTTTCTTACAAAGAAATAATCCCCTGCTGTAATCAACTGTTATCTCTGACTTCCTGCCTTAATCTCATCTACAAACTACAATTTATCAATTAGAAAAAATACTGGGGAGGACCCCCAGATTGCAAAATTCAATGATTTTACAGGCATGATGAAAGCAAAAAGGAATATTGCCTGGGGAAGATGTACTATGGTTCATCCAGTCAGGACTGTCATGAAAGCAAGTCTTCTCAGGAAAATCTAGGACAACCATCTGATACACAGCAGGCAACTGGTAAAGGGCGGGGGTGGTGTGGTGGTGGTGAAGTAAACTCTCCAGATATGTTTGGAAAAATATATTTAAGGAGTCATGTTGATGGTGCATTCCCAAATTGAAGCAAATAGGGACTTGCCTGTTCTGGGCCTGATACTGTTCAGTACTTTCACTAATGACCTTGGATAGTGGAGTAGAGAACACAGCTTTTTAAACTTGCAGATCACTCCATGCTGGGAAGGGCTGCAAACACATTGAAGGACAGGATTAGAATTCAAAACAGTTTTTACAAATTGGACAAGTGGCCTGGGAAAATGAATGTAATTCAATAAAGACAAATGTGAAGTTTTATACTAGATAGGAATAATCATCGGTACAAACAGAGAATGGAGAGCATCTGTCTAGGATCTGAGAGGTGTAGTGGATGACAGAGTGAACACATCTAAAAACATCATGCTTTTTGTAAAAAAAAAAAAAACACTGAAGCAAAATAAAACCAACTTATGAATATCACACTGCTATGTACAATTATCTATACTTTCAGATGTAGAATAATCCTCTTATTTGGATCTGATAAAAATGCAGTGGAAAAACTCTGTAACACAAAGTCCAGTTGGAGAAAACCAGCAAGAACAAGAATGATCAGAGAACTAAATATTATGATTTCTGAAGAAAATCTAAAGGAGCTGAGTTATCTAGTTTAAAGAAGTCATGACAGCAGACTTTAAATACATGAAAGGTTAGTTTCAAAGATTATGATGATAAACTGTCTTGTCATAGTCACTTGAGTTAGAAAAAGAAGCAATAGGCTTAATTTGCAAAATGATTAGGGATTACAAAACGCATTATAGCAGGCAGAATAGTTAAATAGTAAAATGCTGTCTCAAGAAATTTGTGGTGGTTTTTTTGTTGTTGTCGCTTGGTATTTTCTTGTTGTTGTTGTCAGTTTTGGGGTATTTTTTTCCTCCTTGAAAGATGGCTAGAACAAGTCAGGTGACCTTCTAAGTTCTAGCAAGAGGTAGACTGCTCTGGTCTTGACCTCTTTTCCAACCTTATTTTGTATCATTCTATCTTCAGACATACATCTGAAGTCATACATCCTATACTTGTGTGTCATGGTTGGTTGTAAAATATATTGATAGAGACTGTGCTATTTCCCAGGTTGTGAAGTGAAGACAGCCCAGTGGGGCCAGAAGAGCCGAAGCAGAGCACAGCTCTGGCCTCCACCCCAGTGGTAGCTGGAGACCAATGGGAAAGAGAGAGAGGAAAACTGATCAGGAAAGTGAGACAAATGTGCAGATGGATTCAATGCCTCTAGGAAGGAAACCTGATGCAGTTAGGAGTCCTAACTCTCCTTTTATAAAAAAACATTATTGTTTTCCTATGACTAGATAGTAGGCATACAGACTACTATATATATATATCTCTCTTTAGATTAATATACAGAAAAACACGTGTGTGGGAGCAGGAGGGGTGTACATGTGTGTTTGTTTGCTCAGACATAGGAATAAGGAGCAACAGGATACTTCTCTGTCAGGGGAAGACACGATTCCTCATTTGTGTCTTCTTACATGAACAGTTTGCAGGAAACCTACTGAACAAAAGGCTTAACTCTTTCCCTGACCTGATTAATCTATTCCAATCTTTACTCATAAGTTCCAGGGAGAAGTTTTTCCTTATTAAGGCTGTCAGTGGCCAGGAATTTTCCAGTAAGAATTTTTTTCTACTGAAAAATGAAAATCCGCAAAAAAACCCCTCTGAAATTACTTAGTGCAAAATCAAAGTGATTATGAATTTACTTCAGGTCCAGGATTAGTGGTTTGTGGTTTTTTTTGTTTGTTTGTTTGTTTTTTTTTTTTTTAAGTCAGAGAGAGGAGGGACAACAAATATCATATTGGAAATTTGGCATGGTGTTTCTATGACATATCACTTGATTTTGAGTTCTTGCTTTCTGTTCTTCTGCATGGCAGAGGACTGCCCTAACTGCAGCCCACGGCACAGTGATGCTGGTCTTTCTTGTTCTGTCCTGTTCAGGGGACAGTGGAACAACCTTCCCCTTTGTATATGCAATGGACCATTGATTAGAGAAGGGTCTTGAGCCTGGTTTACTAGGTGACACTCAGAATCTCCTTTCCCCAAAATTTCAGGATATCACATGGTTGGGGGGAAACAAAAAAAAAAAGAAAGAAAAGAAATGAGCTGAAGCTGATGAGAAGGAGAGCTTTACCCAAGCACTCTGGTCTTTACTTATGTCACCAATTTGGGGAAACGGTAAAGCCTGACATTCTTATACTTACTGCTTCATTCCTTTCTGACCAAAGATTTTAAAACTAAAATCATTGGTAGTTCAGGTATGTAATAAATATGTATGTCTTATACATTTGTATTCTTAACTCAAAATTCAAAATAGTAGAAAATATGATTATTTTTTTTTTTTAAACTTGTATTAATCCTGTTCTCACAGTTTTGCGTTTCTCTAGGGTCTCTCTTGTCTACCTTTCTTTACATTTTGGTTCAATGATTTTTCTTGTGTTCAATTAATCTTATTAATCTCTCTTTCTACTGCAGCCCCAAATGACCAGAGGCTCGCTCCTGTTCTGATTTAAGTGCATGGCAGCCATCATATTGACTTCAGTGGTGCAGGATCAAATCTCTTATGGCTCCAGAGCACCAGAGTTACACTTTAATCCATTTTGTACTAATAATACATATATTTACTTTAGCCTATTTAAAGGTAAACTAACAGACATGGATAGTGATAAGATGTCATTTAGAAACTGAATTCTTATATATCGCAGCTGAGTGGAATAATAGACATGATAAAAATAAGTGCATTGGTTGCATTGTAACTATGAGAATGAAAGAATACAGAAAAGTGGTGACTATTTATATGACAGAAACACTACATGCATATTCCCACTTCATTTCATTAACAGATCTGAAAAAAGAAGCACATTTTTTCATTCTGTCCATAAAATGAGAAGGGGAATCTAAAAGACTGGAGGAAAAGGCAGGTAATAAGTATCTAAACTGCTCATCATGGGACCAACTTTTCATTATCTTATTTTTTTCCAGCTTTTCAGAGATACAAAGCATTCTAGTGTATTTGTAAAACTGCAGTTTGAATAGCTGCATTTAGCAGTGAAAGTATATGAAGATATTTGAAAGCACAAACCAGAGACAGATTTAAATAGGTGTGATTGGTATGACACACTGAGGCTTTGCATTCAAAGGGACCTGCTGGGATTGCCACTTACTTACTGTGAAATAGTGGGGGTTATGGCTCTGTGCGTGGTCAATATACACCCTAGACGTGAAAGTTTGGAAGGTAATTGTCTACACTGAAGCTAGTCACCCTCGTCTCATGAGCACTAGATCCTTACTTCTCTAATAGACATCTAATGCCAAGAAAGATGCAAAAGATAGGTCAGAGGTGCTTCTGGAGTTATTTGTCTTCCTTGACTATGAAGTAACTTTTGGATGCCTAAATGAGATAAGGCAATACTGAGCTCAGGTGCCTGGAAACTAGCTCCATCTCTCATCGCTTTGCCTGCTTGCCCCAGGCCAAGGCAAGGAAGCCATGTATGGCTATGCCACCTTCTGCTCTGCTCCTGCCCTTCCTTCCTTTGCTCTTACTTCCTCTGGCACCTCTGCCCCCAGCCACACTGGTTGGGTGTCAGACATTTTTCTATCCAGCATAAGATGTATATTTTGGTGCCAGCCTCCTGCTCTTTCACTGTGGAGATTGCCTCCCATGCTTTCACAGAGTAATATTTCGGTGTCTTTTCTGCTCTGTGACCAGCAGTGCCAGTAGCAACAACAGGCGGTTTTGGGGCTGCAGAACTGCATATCACTGGGGAGTGCACCTTTCACAGGGACTGGCACTTGGAAAGGTTTCCTAATAGGCACATTTTCACCCTGTAGGCTTTGTGCTGCAATTGCTGTGCCCAAGGTGGATGCACAGGCAAAGGTATGGCTGGCTTGACATGGCATGTTCACACCCTTAGAGAGGGTTCAGCTTAGCAGTGTTCAGGCCTTCCTGCAACTGCTACTGAATTGCCTTTTTTAAACATAAGAACATATTTTGTTGCTTGCATTAAATACTAAAATCATACAGCCATATCATATTGCACAGCAAAGTCACTTTTCAAGAACATACTTTTAAAAAGTCAACAGCTGATTTACTAGATAATTAGGACAGGACAGAGGCAAGGTACCTCCTGACTCCAAGAAAACCCTTAACGAAAACCCCAGATTTGCTTCAGAAAGTAAACTTTTCAGTGTCATAACTCATCTATGTGCTGAACAATACCAATAAATCTATTTCAGACTTATGTTTCTGACATAACAAATCACATTTGTCCCTTTTTCCCTCAGCTCTTTCACTTCCTTTCTTGGACAGGAAACACATGGCAAATAATATTAATCTGACCTTCCTCTTTTCCTGGTATGTAAAGTTTTTTCTCTCCTTTCATTATCACTCTTCATATACAACTACAATAAATGTCAGGAACTGACGAGCAGTAAAACAATTTGTTCTCTTCCAGCTCTTGTGTAAGTCAGCCAACAGAAGAAAAGACATCTTACAGTAAGCTGTTTTACAGACAGATATTTTTATACAATGTTTTGTGAAACAATGAGTGACACTGCTGCTTGTGTCATCTCTTTCCAGACTGAAACCAAAGACCAAGCAAGGAACACGCTTTTGAAGTGCAGAAATGAATCAGTGCTGTCTCAGCACTGTACAGCAAGTCACATCCATCCTACCCCTTTGGGACAGGTCTTCTGGGGCTGTCAGCCACCCACCTCTCCTTAAAAGCTTAATCTTGTTAGTATACAATGTTTCTCCCATTTCAAAGACTAGTTTTAAAATAGCCTTTTATTTAAAATAAGAGGATTTTGTAAATGCCTTATTGTATTCTACTTCAACAAGACAGAACAGCTTCTCCCTCTCATGTCAGTCCCCTTAAAACAAAACAAGCTTTAATTTTTACTGGTATTACCTTAATAAAAAAAAAAAAAAAAAAAAAGGGCTCTATTTAAGTAAGTGCTGAAATTGTTTTTCTATCACAAGCTTATTCTATCACACTTTTAATCTATGAGTACATATAACAGTTTATATAGAGTTAATAAATTATGAACAGGTCTTTCAATAAATCTTTAATCAGTTGTTAAAAATCCCAGCAGGCTGTTAGGTTGCTTATCATTCTAGTTTATAACCTTGAAGTGGTGGGCTTATAGCTGCCTACAGCAAGTATTGTTCATGCCTGTAACTATTAATTACTAATTAACCCTTCGTTATGACCGTGCAGTTGTTACAAAGTGCTACTTGATTTTTTCCACACCATTCTCCATCTATTGAGTTCCTGGACTAATGAAGTGGGTCGAGTAGCAGAGGTTGCCTCCTGGCCCCAAGGAACCCACATTTTTGCTATTGCCTGCAACAACCTTAGGATTTCTGCCACAAAGTTTTTCCTGTGAGTGGAAGTTTTGTGTATGATGATTGGGACATAGAAGGGCTCAGAGGAGGGGCAGGGAATGAAAGGACTTCACAGCTTTGATGCTAGGGCTTTACTGAAAGCCCTATTGACCTCTCTCCTCACCTCTCCTGAATCGATGGAGCGCAAGATGGGGACCAGGGGGGAAAAGCCCCTCCCACTGTAAGGGAAGATCAGGTTCAAGACCACCAGAAGAACATCAATGTACACAATTCTATGGGACCTGATGAGATGCATCCCAGAGTCCTGAGGGAATTGGCTGATGTAGTTGCCAAGCCACTCTCCATGATATTTGAAAAGTCATGGCAGTCAGGTGAAGTCTCTGCTGACTGGAAAAAGGGGAATGTTGTGCCCATTTTTAAAAAGGGGAGAAAGGAGGACCCTGGGAACTATCGACCTGTCAGCCTCACCTCTGTGCCTAGGAAGATCATGGAACAGATCCTCCTAGAAGATATGCTAAAGCACATGGAGGACAGGGAGGTGATTCGAGACAGTCAGCATGGCTTCACCAAGGGCAAGTCCTGCCTGACCAACCTAGTGGCTTTCTAAGACGGAGTAACTGCATCAGTGGACAAGGGAAAAGCAATGGATGTCATCTATCTGGAGTTCTGTAAAGCGTTTGACACAGTCCCCCACAGCATCCCTCTCTCTAAATTGGGGAGAAAAGGATTTGATGGGTGGACTGTTCGATGGATAAGGAATTGGTTGGATGGTCGCATCCAGAGGGTCGTGGTCAATGGCTCGATGTCCACATGGAGACCAGTGACAAGTGGAGTCCCTCAGGGGTCTGTACTGGGACCGGTGCTATTTAACATCTTCATCAGTGACATAGACAGTGGGATCGAGTGCACCCTCAGAAAGTTTGCAGATGACACCAAGCTGAGTGGTGCAGCTGACACACCAGGAGGACAAGATATTATCCAGAGGGACCTGGACAAGTTGGAGAGGTGGGCCTGTGGGAACCTCATGAGGTTCAACAAGACCAAGTGCAAGGTCCTGCACCTGGGATGGGGCAACCCCCAATATCAGTACAGGTTGGGGGATGAAGAGATTGAGAGCAGCCCTGCTGAGAAGGACCTGGGGGTACTGGTAGATGAAAAGCTGGACATGAGCCGGCAATATGTGCTTGCAGCCCAGAAAGCCAACTGAATCCTGGGCTGCATCAAAAGAAGCATGGCCAGCAGGTCAAGAGAGGTGATTCTGCCCCTCTACTCTGCTCTGGTGAGACCTCGTCTGGAGCACTGCATCCAGCTCTGGGGCCCTCAGCACAAGAGGGACATGGACCTGCTGGAGCAGGTCCAGAAGAGGGCCACCAAAATGATCCGAGGGCTCGAGCACCTCTCCTGTGAGGCCAGGCTGAGAGAGTCGGGGTTGTTCAGCCTGGAGAAGAGAAGGCTGCGAGGAGACCTTATTGCAACCTTCCAGTACTTAAAGGGGGCCTACAGGAAGGATGGGAACAATCTTTTTAACAAGGCCTTGTTGTGACAGGACAAGGAATAATGGATTTAAACTAAAGAAGAAGAGATTTAGACTAGACATAAGAAAGAAATTTTTTACAATGAGGATGGTGAAACACTGGAACATGTTGCCCAGAGAGGCAGTGGAGACCCCATCCCTGGCAACATTCAAGGTCAGGTTGGATGGGGCTCTGAGCAACCTGATGGAGTTCAAGCTGTCCCTGCTCACTGCAGGGGGGTTGGGCTGGATGACCTCTAAAGGTCCCTTCCAACCCAAAGCATTCTATGATAATGATTCTATGACATTTCTAAAATATTCCCCCAGTGTAACTTCCTTTCCCACTTCCTACCTGTCACTTGTTTCAGGGAGACTAAGAATAAAATAGAAAATTACTCAGAGGGTATGCTGAGTCCTTCTTGTACAATATTTGTGAATTTGTCAGGTTCCAAAATCAACTGATTGAGGGAATGGTAACCTCCTCCGGTACACAACATCCGTGCAACCACTCAAAAGGCTTCTTGGAATAAGCCGTTATACCCACACTTCCCCTTCCACTTTACCACATCAGTGGTGTTGGATAGGATATTTTAAACAGAATGAACAAACCTTTCAAATTTAAGAAAGGTCAAGATCAGAAACAAATCCAAAAGCAAATCTCTCCATTTTGGGCTGATAATATAGGCTCCTTTGTACTTTTTTCAGATGCAGCTGTGGATTATAAACCACTTGCACAATATGATACAACAATTTCTATATGCTTGCGCTAACTTTTCCTTTTCTACTTATGAATGCATAAATACATATACTTAATTGCTCTGTAATGGTCAGGATGATATGGTGCAGATCTACCTAAGCTTAAACATAGACCTTTTTTTTAAAAAAAAATTCTGAATACTCTTTCTCCCTTCTCCCCATCCAATCCTCCAAGGCTCCACTTTGCTACATAACCTCCATCTTGGAACTGCTTGGGGTGTATCATAGCCCTCATTATGGAACAGAGGCTCAGTTAGGGGCCAGGGGGGCACTGCTGAGAAGGGGGGCACTAGCTGAGAAGCTGCAATGTAAGAGAAGGAGCAAACAAACCACAACCAAAAATACTGAATAGCTTGCCTGTAAGAATAATGGGAATAAACGGAATAATGGGGGTGAAGGACCATTGATCCTGGACTACCTACTACATGGAACTCACCAGGGAGGTCAAGTAGTCCAGCAACAAGGAGAAATCCCATCTCAAAAGCAGAGCTGTTTTTCAAAGCAAGGATCAGTCCATCACTGTAGAGTTGAAACAAAGTGGAGGAAACACTCATTTAAAGATCCTGGTCAAAACCTGTGTTCAAGGAGGTGTGAAAGATATGCATGGAGTTTTCTTAAAAAGTAAAAAAAGAAAAAAAGAAGTTGAGGTTTTTTTCTCTCCCCCCCCCCCCCAAGACAAAGCTTTTTGCTTTGTCTTAAGGTAGCTACTTTAACCTCGAAGGCATAAATTGTGAAAGGGAGCTTTGTCTGCTAAATTACATTTCCGCAAGATACCAAAGTAATGCACACCATTCTGTAGCATTGAAAACACAGAATAACTGGAGAACAGAAGTCTTAGAAGCTCCCAACTCCAGCAGTCTGGCAGCACAACATCTGCCACTGTAGTAGCTCCATCACCTGTGAACATCTGTGCTCATCTCCAGAGCAGGAGCTGAGAGGAATCCCCTCCTGAACCCAGGGAATTTGAAAGCACACGGGGTCCTACAGCTGACTCCACTCACAACCAAACCACACCCAGCCAGTGGATGAAACCTGACGGTCCTGACTGAGCTTATTCTATCCACATCGTACTGGTGAAACACAGACCACCTGAAGGTACTGCAGTAAATGAAGCTTGATACCAGGTCTTTGTTTTTAATTTCCCGCTATCTTTTCTGTGTATATCTACAACAAATGTGGATTATAAATAATAGTACTAGCAAACTCATATTGATAAATTAATTCAGCAGTTCATGATGAAATTGCTAACCTTTTGAAATTAATTTGTTAAACATGTCATAAAATATTTTCATGTTTAAACAGTTTTAATTTGAGCACAAAATATTCAGGGATGTAGCAAGTTCCAAAATTGACATAAACTGAGAAACAGATTAGTATATCAATGGAATACATGAATTCTAATATGACTTACATTTAAATGTAAATGAGCTAAAAGCTATTAATAAGGCATTCAGACACACTAGGAAGGAAAACTATGCCAAAGAAATCTTGATCAAGTAGCAGTCTATCCATTTGTAGTCCAGCACTTTGTAACTAATTACAGAAGATTAAAGAAGATAGAATTGCTACTTTCTGGAAATGAGAATACAATGGATGAGATAATGTCATGTAGAAAGGTCACGATGACTCAATTCCCATATATTTTGGGGGTATAACACTTTGTGTGAGACCATAGACATAGCCACAGCTCCATTATCCTCAGTTCATGTCTCACATTCATCTCTAATGTCACCTAGCTGACATCTGACACAACTTTGATTTCCTAATCATGTCACTTCTGTCTGTAAGTCTATCAGCCTGAAAGACTACCAGAACTCTGTTACCTCTGCCAAAATTCGTTCTTGATTCCACTGTATTTCAGCTTCATTGCTGTAATTCCCAATCTGTCTAATCCCAACTACCCAGAAGATGACATATCATTACCTCATCCCTACATAAAAATAAGAGTGTTTCTCCTCCAACTTCATTAATTTCATGCAAGCTTTTGATTAATTTTCATGTTACATCTATTATTGTGAGATATCAAGTCTGTGAAGCTCAATCTTCTTCACCAGAACTGGCTGTTAAAAAACTCTCTTTAGCCAGCTCTCTCCTCATTGCTGTGCCAGGGTTGTCTGGGAGCTTTGCTGCTGGTGCTTTGCATGACAGGCAGCCTTCCCGGCTCCTTTCAGGCTTGAACCATGAAATGCTTGCTCCAGGTTCTTCCTCTTATCCTTACTCACTTATTCCCCTTCCCTGCCACTGGAAAAAAAAAAAAAGTCAAAACATTAGTTCGGTGCCATGCCACTGTGAGCATGAAGGCACAACAGGACTTTGGGCAGTGGTGGCTGATGTGGCTGTCAGAAGAGATGGGTTCAAGCACAAGAGGAAGAGGACAAGGCCCAGCTTGCAAACACCCAGAACATAATATTTTAACTGCAGCATTTTTTTTCCCACCTTTAAAATAAAAATTCTGGTTTCAGAACTTTGGCTGCCAGGATAAAGCAGCACCTGTGTATGTTGGTACTCACCATCTCTCTATAGCACGGCATTTTTGCACGGTTTGGTGTTCTCAGATGACCTGGGAGTAGCGTATAGATTTAAGGATCATACATGTAGGGATATTTTTTAGTCACTTGGAGACTGCTTACTAGCTGATAGCAACAAAGTTTATAATGTACTTTTCAAAAAATCTGGTTGCAAGAAATCCAGCAGAGGACTGTCTCCTCTGTCTAGTCTCCACTTATACCTGTCATGGAACAAATGAGGAACTTTACACACTCTATACACAGCCTCACACCATATATCTTCTTCTCCTTTATACTTCAAAGACTCACAGACTCTTTTCTGACTCTTTTTCCTTTCTAAACTTCAGACTCTTTCTTCTCACCTACATTAATCCTTTAGATTCTCCACAATATTTTTTCTCAGTTTCTTTCAGTGTCCTAATGTGTAAATTAGTCACATTATGGTTAAAAGTTTGCTAATTTGGGTTGGGTTGTTTTTTGTTTTTTTTTTAGAACAACTTTAAAAGTAAATTTTTTCTGTCCCTGACTGTTGTGGTTTAACTCCAGTAGGCACCTCAGCCCCACACAGCCTGTTGCTTGCTCCCTTCCAGCGGGATGGGGAGGAGAATCGCAAGAGTAAAACTGAGAAAACCCATGGGTTGAGATAAACATGGTTTAATAGGTAAAGTAAAAGCTGTGCATCCAAGCAAAGCAAAACAAGGAATTCATTCACTACTTCCCATCGGCAGGCAGGTGTTCAGCCATCTCCAGGAAAGCAGAGCTCCATCACACCTAATGGTCACTTGGGAGGACAGACACCATAACTCCAAATGTATCCCCCTTCCTTCTTCCTCCCCCAGCTTTATATGCTGAGCATGACATCATATGGTGTGGAATATCCCTTTGGTCAGCTGGATTCAGTTGTCCCGGCTGTGCTCCCTCCCACCTTCTTATGAACCCCCAGCCTACTCGCTGGCAGGGCAGTGTGAGAAGCAGAAAAGGCCTTGACTCTGTGTAAGCACTGCTCAGCAATAGCTAAAATATCCCTGTGTTATCAACAATGTTTTCGTCACACATCCAAAAAAATAGCCCCACACAAGCTACTATGAAGAAAATTAACTCTATCCCAGCCAAAACCAGTACACTGATACAATCAGCTTTGAAGTTTCATGGGTACTTCTGAAAAAGCCTTTTGGCTACTGCTGAGAAGGTAGCGTGCCTCATCTATGCACGTCCCAGAAGACAATGGACTGCAAAATAACAGCTCCTCTATCCTGTGAGCAGTTACTGCACCAGCAACCCTGGAGGGACTCCTCTGCACCCTGTTCTGACTTCAAGGCAGGCATACATTTTGAGGGATGTAGAATTGGAGTAGTGATGGAGTTAAGAGCTGAGAGTAAATGCCAAGGCTCCGACTTCCTTGATTTGGACTTTAAAATTTTTATGTTACTCCTGGTATAAATGAATGCAGTAAGGATTAGTTTCTGGGCAGAGAAGTACTTCAGAACTTAACCTCTTCTGAGAAGTGTGGTCCTCCTATTTATTCAGTTTGATCTTATTCAATTTGATCTGATTTCATTTCATTCCGTTATGTAAAGTATCTGAGCATCTGGAAACATGCGCTTCATTTATCAAATAAAACTGGGCTTTCTCAGTGTGACAGGATTACATTGAGTGATACGGTTTATATGGTCACAATAGAAATATTGGTTTCAGATTGCAGAAAGCTGAGGCAAAAGTAGAAGCAGAGAAAAATAGTACTTGAAAAACAATGATCTGGTTGTAAATCCTTAGGACAATAGCATTGGATAACTGAATTGATGACCTGGAAAATAAGTTCAAATAAAGAAACATTAGGCTTTAAGAGTATTGGAGGCACAGCAACAAAAGAAAAAATATTTTATGATGCCTCATAAAAATGAGGAGACTGAGTCATTTTGAACTCTTTCTAGATAGTGCAGCAGTGTGTTGTAACTGTGAGAAACCTAATCAGGTAATGGCTTGCCAGTGCTTACAAAATGTGTGTCTGTTGGAATGAGGCATCATGTTTCTGAACTGCCACATAAATTTGACTCTAATTTTCAGGGTTCAATACTTTTATTGAGATTGCAGTTTTTCTCTGTCAATGTCAGAAATGTATGAAAGCATTTATGATAATTAAAAGAGGAATGAAAAATATATGACCCTAGAAGGGGCATTGCTCTATCTTGCCAACCTGGGAGTCTATGATGGCAGACTAATGGATGCTGAATTCTTCTATGTCACATACAAATGTCATTGCATTTCTGGAAATGGTACAGTACAGGAAATCAAATGGAAGGACCCTGCTATATACTACATAGTGAACTCTATCTCAAAAATTTCTCAGCTTTGTTATATTGATGGCTTTGTCATATTGACATCACTCCAATTTTTCCTTAAACCCAGCAAAGGACATCATGTTCTGGCCTACTGGGATCCTGCCCAATCCAATAGCTGTGTACGTCTTGCTAGTGGATTCCTGACTTTGGCAACTTTTATTGTATGCTGTTCTACGCAATACTTTGAACTTTCTCCTGGTGTTAGTTCCTGCTGTATTTTTTCCCCTTAACTATTACTTTTGTCTGCCATCTTTCATTATCATGTGAGATTAGTCTCCAGACATCACAGGCAGGCAGCTCGGGTTCATAGTCATTGTCATTCTAACAGCTGGATAGAAAAACCAGCTTTTTCAAAGGGTGTAATGCTGGGTGCTTTGATTTAAAGATTTATGTATGTTAATATTGGAAACTTACTTGCTTTTCACTTTGGATGAATTCACAACAACAAAATGTTTTGTAAGTTGAAAACTAAATAATTGCTAATGCGTGAAATACTGTCCAAGTGACACATCATCTACATTTCTCTTTATTTGATGCGATATTGGGCTTAGATAAAGGAATTTTTGATAGAGTAGCTGTGATGTTCTGGACCATTTAAACATGTTTTCTAAAATTTTGAAAGATTTAATTACGGACTATGAATGTTTTCTTACACCCTAAAAATGCAAGTTTACATCAGAGAATAAACTGACTCCTCATGGTTTAATTACTTTAAACAGACTATGTGGAAAAACATGGAGAAGCTAATATTGTTTTCTACATGTTTCTGGTATATATGATTGTATGTACTGTATTCATTAGAATAATAAGGAAATAATATCATTTGTGCCCAAAAAAAAGTTGTTGGTGGTGAAATTGTATACAGCTGCAGTAATTGTAGCAGAGTCAGTGATGCAAGTGTGTAATAAAAAAAAACCCTGAAATGACAAAGTTTACTTTTCATGTCCAGGCTTAATTCATATAAAAGCTGCACAGGAAAGAATAGAAGCCAAACCGAGGCAGAGTACCCACATAAAAAGCAAACTCCTTGTATTAAAATTGTTAAATTGTTACTGGATATAGCAATCAGGTCCATTTGGTAGGTTCCCAGTGCTTATCCTGTTAGATGGTATCACTCTGAAATTCCTGCAATGAGGATTAGTGATTTTCTTCACAGAGACAACTAAGCCAGAATGTATACCCTGCAGTCTGGGGAGATGTTGCTGAGGCAGTCCTCAGCAAGACTGAACAACTGGAGTTTGACTTTAACTGGTCTTTAGAAGGATGTTTCTTTCCCATTCTAGGCAATGACAGAGTTACCATGTGCACAAGCAGAGTAAAATCAGTGCTTCAGTACAAATTAAATATGGGAAATAATGATATGGATGAATGATGCAAAGAAGAAAAGCCTAAGAAAGCTAAACATGAATCAGTGTAGTGAAATAGTTTCTACATCTTCATTACATATCCTAATGCATTTCATTTTCCTCCTTGCCAATCAAGTCCTGCTTTTAAACTTGACTTAGTCAAGAAAAGAAAAGCGCCCATTTTCTTTTTTTTTTTTTTTTTTTTTTTTAATAACAAAAGGGGAATGTGATTCTCCTGCAGGGATACAGAGAGGTAATTCAGCCTGACAATGCCATGATTAGGAAGCTCTTGCCTAGGTCCTTGGTCTATTCTGATGGCCTATTTACATGGAATACGTATTCAAACTTTCTGCTGAGGAGTGATCTGTGGCAGTTCCATTAAAAAAGCAGTTGAAAGAGTCTTGGGAGAGGGGAAAGTGCGAGAAGGAAGAAGGCTAGCATAGTGGTGAAGTGGCAGAAAAGGAGAGAAGGGAAAATGAAAGATCATTCATCCTTTTTTTTCAGAATAACAAAAAACAAGCACTGAAGCAAGTATGAGACCTCCTCCTTTCCTGTGTTGAACCTCAAAGAAGTCTGCAAGGGTGAAGTCTAGAAATACAGGACTTTAATACAGACAGCATTGACTATTACAGATTGTGTGATATTAGGACATGAATGCTGTCTCTTTTCATGGCTTGCCAGTCCCACTTCTGCAAAATTTCAATGCCGACTCAAAACTAAGAGTCAATATTTGTAATTTCTGGTTACTTTCCAGGAACTCCTGGGAATGATGCATCCAGTTGCTCTCCTAGTATTATCTGTCATTTTGCTAAAATTGTCCTGTTTCCATCACAAACATTTTTCTTCAGCAAAAGTGTGTTTATTGATTGTAATATACTTAGATGCTGGCTAAGAGAACATTAATTTCTGGTGCTACCTGAACACAGCACCAGGATCATACTGATGAGGAAGTGCAGGAGACCATAAAAAAACATTTAGAAGTCAGAGGGGTCTTGTGTAAAGCTCAGAGAATAATGTTCTGCCATTAAAAAAATCTCATTTAGGAGTTGGACTCCTTCATGTGCTGAGCAGGTGTCTGACTAAAGTTCTCAAATAGTAGAGAAATTCTCCAGTAATCCTAATCCGTCTTCATGACACAAAGAGATAGACCAGACTTGCTCTCCTTAAATGGGGCTCTGAAAGCCTCCAAAGGAGCACCCATCTAAGGAAGCAGCTGGCTGTCCACCTGGGCTCGGCTTATGGTGTAAAATCCTCCCTCCTTCCTTAGCTTGCCGTCTTTAAAGCCCTCCTCCTCTTTGACTCTCTTCCCCAGTATTTAATACACATTCAATCCCTTCTGTAAGTGTAATGTAAAAGATCTGAATTCTTCTTGCCCTCCTGCCTCTTTCAGGCTCACTAGCAGAGTTGTTTCCATGGCCAAGGTATTCTCCTCTTTCATCAGTAATCCCTCTCCTTCCAGCTGTTATGGACGTGAGCAGAAGAGCAATATCCCCCACTGCTGAGCAGCCCCAGAGCCATGTCCTCAGACTTATGGTCACTATCCAGCTTTCAGCCCATCACTGACAGAAGCCAATGTGCTGTTGAGGTGATGCTGGGATGGCAGGGTGGAATCAGAGGTGTTATATGGCTAGAGATAGACCGAGCAGCATTCAGACCACTGCCTACTTGCTTCTGATCCAGGCCAGGATGAAGCTCAGACTTCTGAAAAAAACAACACAGGGAAAATGACTAGAGACTAGTCATAGGTACTGATATGGCAAAACTGCTGGCAAAAGCAAGCAAAAATAATATGAGAGAAAGGAAAAGAAGAATCTTAACTGGTCACAACTGGAGATGTCTGTACATGACCAAAGCTAGCCTGGCCCTACCTGGGCTGGGTATGGACAGGCACCCATCAGTGGCCACAGGGTGCTCAAACTGGAGGCAAGAAGGGAGGCACATGAGGCCCAGAGACCAGAGCTAGTGAGTTTAAAGCTAGTTTTAGTATATCCATGCTACTGTGCTTGTCACATGGGTCTCACTGTTAAATGAAAGTACTCTGGCATGAATCTAGTCAAATGCACTGCCCTGAATGCAGAAGGGCTTGTGGATGCAAAGCCCACCTCTGATTTTGAAGACTGTTTCTAGTGTGGTATACACCCTAAAAGTATGATTTTTCATTGGAGTGTAAAAGATCTACTTTTATCACGCTTGCAGAGGGTTCCCAAGTAATGGGGAATGATCAATAGTTAAAGCATTTAATATAGACATAACTTTGAACTCTAAATTCACTGAGCCTATTAAGTTTTGATACATTGCTTAAATACTAAAGGCAAAGTGTAGTGTATGATTTAGCTACCTCCGTAGCTGAGAAATGTTCTTATTTAAATAAATATTTTGTGGTTTACTTCTGTGATTTTGCAGGAAGAAAATCCTTAAGGAAATAAAAAATTTTCAAGATTTTTTTTTTTTAAATTACTTTCAAGAGGAACCTTATTAGCGAGGCTGAGTTTTGGTATCTGTGTATACCTATATTGCTATTCAGTAGCAAATAGTCACATTATTAATATTTTGTTTATGATTAATAACACTGATGAATTTTTCATCTTCATCTTTGCAGACAGATTAAGGCTCTGACACAGAAATTTGCAGTTCCAGTAAGTTTTAGCTGTGAGGTGTCAATAGACTCACAAATTCTGGATTTAGGCTATTAACGATAGGCACTCTTAGAAAAATTTAGACCCCTTCAGTTAATTAAAATAGTTTTCATGACTACTATGGCAATTTATCTGAAGAAAGAGGTATCTGCTGTTATTCAGAACCTCTGTTCTTTGAGGCTCCTAAGCCCTATATTACCAGTGGAGAAACATAATTGCAATGCCTCATCCTAGAAATAAGGTTATTTATTTCTTGTATGGGATAGAAAGAAATGTTTTGCAGCTGCCAGATACAGATATATATACATTGCAGCTGAGCCCTGATACAACATCAGGATGAAACGCAGCATGTACCATCCCTTCCTGTGCTTTCCTTTGGAAAGCATCTCTGGTGCATGGGCTGAAAGACGACCACTGTCCCTTAACACATCCCCTGTTTGTCCACCTCTGGGATGGACAGCTTCTGAAGGAAACTATCCTCGCCGGAATCTGAGTGCTGTATGCAGTCTGACCTGTTGTGATATGCATCTGTAGGGAGAATAAGGGCAGGATATTGATCTGAGCATATCAAGTCCCATTTACTCTTAATCCACCACTAGTTACTTGGTCTTACTATAATTTATAACATATATGCCTATCATTCACTGATCTCAGACCTGTGCTTTGCCTGGACAAAACACAAACAGGAGACTCAAAATGTTGTCACTAACGTTAAGTGGATTTTGTGGCTATGGTAATATGAATGGAAAATCAGTGCATTGTATTTTACCCAGATTTCCTGCAGCAAATGGAATCCCAGAATCCCATTATACTCACTTCAGTGAACATCGTTTTTTAAATTCTTGAACAGGCAGGTCTTTTATTTCGGGTTTTCTTCCCGTAAGCAATGTGATACAACTCATCTGTGTTAAGCAAAATTTTCTTCGCTTAGCCCAAGCCTTTGTGTTTATTATCTGCTACTTTAACCATCTTATATCTCTCTCTCTGCAGTTAAATCTGTGTCTCTTTATAAATGATTCTTTAAGAAAAACAAGTCTAAGCCTATTTCTGCAGGGTCTTTATCTGCAGTGACTGATGACCTGATGATTACTGTATCTAATACCTACATTTGGCATTACTTTGCAACTGAACTTCTAAAAATGGGAAGACCTCACCATAGAAACAACACAGTTGCATTTTTTCTTACAGATTCTGCCAGGGGAGGCCTTTGCCAGCCCTCATCCCCGTTTTTCTTTTCTGACATCTCTTTTTAGCTGAAACTTGCATCAAGCTGAATATTGAAAAGGTGCAATGCTTGAAAGGACTTGGGGAGATGCCTGAAACTACAGAAATAGAATAGAAATATATGTGAGAACCACCCACTCTTGCAGATGCAGAGAGAGCATCCCTCTTCTCTGCAATAGCAAGGGAATGGATGTACCCACCTCTTATCAGAAGGTGTCAGTGTTGCCCCTGGCCTTCCCTGTGCAGCAAGGCTGAACAAAAGAAAGGCCATGGGTCATTCATGAAGTTTACTTTTGCCCCACCAAAATACTTTTCAACACCTGCCCATATGGCCACAATATTTCGGAAAATGTTTCTAGATACCAGTTGGTGTCCGGGAGATGTGTAACATAGCTGTTTACGAATGGTAGAACAAGGTGGGGGTGTCACGGTGGGGGTGGGAAGGCTGGATTTACAGCGCTGAATAAGCTTTTTATACCACTGACATTTGAGCTGCCAGAACATGAAAATATTTTAAGTCTAGTTCAGCTATCTTTTACTTGTCAAATACTAACTGTGCACATGCACAATTTTTAATTTCTAGGTGCTGAAAATCAGTTATGGCCGCCCAAAAACAAATTGTGGAAGTATGCCAAGATGCATTTGAACCCAAAATTTCTGCTCCTTATGTTCTCATCTAATCCTTCTGACATTGCTACCTCCAGATCAGGGAAAGGGAAGGCAAGAGATAAAAAAGATTGTTCCAAAACCTACAAAGTATACAAAATGCAGGGCAACCAAATCCACCCAGCTTCGCACCTGCATGGTGCAAAGGGGACTTTGGGGAGATGAGGCAATGTACCCCTGTCGGGTCGGGTGTAAATGTCTGGGAACTCAGTAGCATTTCACTGAAGCCTCCTAGCAATAACGCTGTTCTGCTATCCGTTCTTTTCATACCTTTGTTTTTGTCAGGAACATTACATTTATATGTACTATACTTTGTCAAGACTGCCCCCCTGCATAATTTAAATATTGTTTAAAAAATTGTATTAACAAGGCAAAAGGCATACAGGCTTTGGATGGACTTGATGTTGACATCAGCCTTAAACTAGCAAAATTTGCTATGTTTGACTGGGATTTTTAATGATTAGATAAGATATTAAAATGAATCCTTGTATTCACTTATGCTGAATAATACTTTTGCACTGAATTAATTGTTTGAGGAAATAAATGAAGCAGAAGGAGCTTGTTATATAGACATTTTGACTTTGGATAGCTTCTTCTCTTCCAAGTCTTGATCAGATTATTTCTAAAACCTAAGAGAATTTTCAGTGAATTGAATATTAAACATCGGGATTTTCTTATCATAGTTTGCATGTTTCCAATTAAAAGCCTTATTCTATTGCCACTGGAGTAACTGGCACACTTCCCAACAGCTTCAGTGACTGTAAAGTGAAGCCCAAATGTTTCTACTATGCTAGATTAATAAAGGTATTTTGACTTTTTTGACTTCCTCAAGTAAATAACCACCTCAGAAAACTGTCCTGAAGCCACCAACTATAAAAAAAAAAACCTAGTTTTAGGCTAATGGTAGTAGATTACTGTTTTATTCTCTGTCTCTTGAAGAAACTAGCATCTGGTGCTTCAAAGACTTCATTAATTATATTTAGCCAACAGCATGATGCAACGCATGGACTGAGGCACAGAACTTTTGCCTTCATTCTTTCAATAATCAGTTTATGCCTTGAAGCAAAAGATATGGTTATACTTAAGTTTAATTTACACAACAAAAATCATGTTTATTCGTGAAACCTTTTAGCACATCTAGACCTAGAGGTTAGAGAGTTTGACTCTGGCCTCCTGTAATACTGAATCTCAGAAGCTGAGTCTAGACAAAGACTTGGGTCTTCCCTTTTTTTTTTTCCAGTCCTTCGAAGGGAACTCTGCTCTCTCCATTCACTGATAACAACCGATGCTTAAGTAACCAGGATGTTAGAAGAGATGATCATCCCCACCCACCTGGCAGACAGCTTCCCAAGAAAAAGAAATAGTGTTTGAACTAGTTTTTGTCTGCATACAATTGTGCTCAGCTGGAGGAACTTTGATGAAAGGGCTCTTTGCAGGAGGTAGGTTTCAGAGATATCTGGGGAACAAGAGGAGACTGATTATTTTTGTATCATCCCTACATAATCTTGGACCTCAAACACCAAGTTGTCCCTAAGCTTCCTGTATGCTGCCAGAGGGCACGTTGACCATACTGCCTTGCTAGTGACTGCAGTTCTTGTAGCCAAGATAAGCTCTAAGCAAAGCAGCTAACAGTTTTTCAGCACTAGTGAGAAAAAAGGATTTTACTGTCTGTTTCATGGGACCAGCTTGCTGCTGCTGCCATTATAGAATCATAGAATCATAGAATTGTTTAGGCTGGAAAAGATCTTTAAGACCATCAAGTCCAACCATTAGCCTAACACTACCAAGTCCACCACTAAACCAGTTAAGGGTAGAGTAATAATTAATTCAATGTTTCCTGGCTTGATGGATGGATTATTGTTTAATGAAAGTAAAACTGGGAATCACTAAGGTTGGAAAGGACCTCTAAGATCATCCAGTCCAACTGTCAACCCAACACCTACATGCCCACTAAACCATGTCCCAAAGTGTCACATCTACATGTTTTTTGAACACCTCCAGGAATGGTGACTCCACCACCTCTCTGGGCAGCCTGTTCCAATGCTTGACCACCCTTTCAGTAAAGAAATTTCTCCGAATATCCAATCTAAATCTCCCCTCACACAACTTGAGGCCATTTCCTCTTGTCCTATTGCTGGTTACTGGGGAGAAGAGACCAACACCCACCTCACTACAACCTCCTTTCAGGTAGTTGTAGAGAGCAATAAGGTCTCCCCTCAGCCTCCTCTTCTCCAGGCTAAACAACCCCAGTTCCCTCAGCCGCTCCTCATAAGGCCTGTGCTCCAGACCCTTCACCAGCTTTGTTGCCCTTCTCTGGACACGCTCCAGCACCTCAATGCCTTTCTTGTATTGAGGGGCCCAAAACTGGACACAGTATTCGAGGTGCAGCCTCACCAGTGCCGAGTACAGGTGGACAATCACTTCCCTGCTCCTGCTGGCCACACTATCCCTGATACAAGCCAGGATGCTGTTGGCTTTCTTGGCCAACTGGCCAACTTGGCCTTCTTGGCCACCTGGGCACACTGCTGGCTCATGTTCAGCTGGCTGTCAGCCAACACCCCCAGGTTCTTTTCTGCAAGGCAGCTTTCCAGCCACTCTTCCCTAAGCCTGTAGTGTTGCATGGGGCTGTTGTGACTGAAGTGCAGGACCTGGCACTTAGCCTTATTATACCTAGAGGGCCTTGGAGGGCAGCTGTTGGTGGGGGAGAGAGATGAGTAATGGCTTCTGTTTCAGGAGAGATAAAAGGTTCAATGTCTCTGATCCAATGTCTACTTTTGATATGGCACAGCTGGGTAACTGTAACCACTTGCTCTGTAACCCCCTCTGTAACGCCCCCTCCCTTCTCATGGTTCAGCTCAGGTCTAGTATGCCCCAGATGCATAACCTTGGCTGAGATTGCTGAAGAAATTGTGCAACTGTGCAAAAGAGCTGTGAAATGGTCTGTAGAGCAGAGCCACATGAGATAAGAAAGGTAAAATTGAAGAGACAGGATTGTTGAGACAGGGGTAGGTCACAGCTCAAGGATTCAAGAGGAAAAACATTAACATGAAAAGCAGAAACTATTCCAGGAAAAAACAATGGGTTGGAATATGTCAAGTCAGCAACACTGAGGGTCAGCTCCAGGGAGCAGCAAGGGTCAACACTTCCCCTCCTGAGAGCGCTCTGCCTGGCCTCCAAAGAACTCATGATGAGCATACTAATGTTAAGCTTCACAGGTTCTTAATCCTGGCTCTGCTGGGTGTAGACCTCATAAATAATAAACCCATAAATAATTGCTTTATATTTTTAAGTAGTGTATACCCTGCTTACAAAATCTGTTTGTGCATTGCTTAAGGTGCCCAAACAAAAGACCCCAAGGAAGGAGGGTTATAACAGAGACCTTTCACTTGCAGATGCCTGCATGCCACATACTCCGTCTTTTCTCCTGGCATCATGAGCAGTCAGCTCAGCTTTCCAGGGGACTTCTGTGGGCAAAACAGGCCACAGGACCAAGTGTTGCTATTATCATCTGTCTGCTGCCCTTGACAGCATCTGGCTCTGACTATACCTTGCATGAGCCTTGCTTTCAAGCTAGCTAGTCTGCATGCTGCTGGCAATGATCAGGCTGGCTATCACATGTTATCAGGGTTCCTTTGCATCTGCCATCAGAGCTATCCACTAGACAATACCAGCATAATTGCTTTACAGCAAGTGTTGCTCAAGTGCAAATTAATATATACCCCTTGCCCCAGGCCCAGGACTTTATTTGATTGATTAGAGTAGTTTAGATTAAATTGATAACATTTGGTGTTGAAAGAGTGCAAGGATCCCTGGGCAAGCAAATGGGAGTAATAAAGGTATGTACAGTTTGAGTAACTTGCTGAGGTACAGCTGACCTCAGGACAGATGAGCTCCAAGCTAAAGGAACCAACAGCTCTCCTCATCTCTACCTGGGTACCAAACCTGCTGTCCTACTCTCACTGTGTTATATTGCCTTCTTGTCTCAAATATCTCAGGTACATATTTAGCATAACCATTCTTGGGCAATAGCCTTAAAAGACTTCTGTTATTTATTTGAATAGGCTTGTCATCTTATTGTGATCCTAATCATCACATGTAACTCTAACCAGTCTATTTTTTACTTAACTTCTGTGTGAAGGGCTGCTTCCCACACTACCTGCATGTTAACTGGCTAGAGTCCCACCATACTGGGGATGCTATTCTTACATAACTACTACCCTCAGCAGATGGTACTTCAGGGAATGATATTAGTCCATTAGTTATGACTTATTATAGATGTTCACAAATTATTGAAAATCAAGTTATGCTTCTCTTATGCTAAATTACTAATAACTTGCACTTTCCATTTTGGTGGACTCTCTACTATTTCCCTGTCAAAATGGTGAAATAGATCTATATAAAAGGGAAAATTGCTTACTACTGCTTAAGGAGCAAATAAATCAACTGACAATTGACTGATTTTCACACATTCCTCTTATTTTAACTCTACTGGACTACAACAGCAGAGGACAAGTAGGACAATACCCTTGTCTAGAAATTCAGGTGCCTGCTGTGTTTGGAATTGACTATGGCTGTGCAAATTTAATCAATTTAACTCAGAACAGGTACCACTAGAAAGGATGAATACAGCAACACATTTGTGCAAGACAACATTTCCTCTCCACTCACAGTCTTGAGCTTTATATCAAAAAATACCCCAACAAAAATATTGAAAGTGCAAAACAAAACCAACACCATCAAAAACTGAACTAGGAAAAGCAGTGAAAAGTAAAGATTTGAAGAAAGCTAGAATGCTTTTGATTTCTTTTCTTAGGATAAGCTGAATACTTTTGATTACTGCAATGGAAAAATACTTGAGAGAAAAAAATCAAGCCATGACTTCCTCCCTTGAGTTCCCCAATCTCACTGCTGAGCAGATCTATAATTGCACTTTATTGAATGTGTGGTCAGGCTAATCAGGAATAAAAGAGTCCTGAGTGAGACTTTGCCCTTTGCAAACTAGTCTACAAATTGTTTTAGTGCAGCTTTCTAATATATTGGGGAAGGGGAAAGGCAAAGGAGAACTATTTGAAGATAATTTGGTTTTAATATGCATTAAGTACCAGCACAAATACTTAAGGGAGGAAATGTTCTCTTTTCTGAAACAGTATTTCTACTTGATCAGCAATGAGAGGACAAAAGAAAAGGTAAGAGAGAAGATGGGGAAGAAAGGAAAATGGAAAAGAAAGAGAACTTCTGTTCTGATATTGCCCCAATACTCTGAGCTTCCCAATGATCCAAGATGGCTAACTAATGCTGCTAGTCATGGTGCTACTGTAAGTATCCAGGGATGCCCATTCCAGTCAATTGTTCTGTGTGTCATGCAAAACATGAGAGATGATTTCAGAATTTGAGGAGGTATATACTAAAGAGAAGTGTAGTTATACAAAAAAGAACAAGCATAAATGATACAAAATAGAGGGCAAGTAAAGAGAGGATGCTGGGAAGGAAGCGACCAGACAATTATACAGGATAATTTTTCACAACCCCTGACACTCAAGTTCTTCCCTCAGTAGTTTCAAAAGCTGAAATTTTAAGCTGTAAAAGATGAAACATTTTAGCCATCTATAGTTAATTTTTACAAATTGTTAACATTGTTAAAATGGAATGGAAAGATTCACTAAGATTTTTTAATGACATTTCTGCCTTTCTGAATTGGAACTAGTTTCAATTGGTTTCTTTTTCTCTCCTTGTTACAAGTATTTGGAAATTCTAAATATGAGTGAGAACTTCAATTAAACACAATCACAGATTTATTTAGAAGAAAAAGGAAAAGCAAAACCACTGCCTCCCTCTACCCAAGCAGTTTAATGACCTTTTATGTTCTCTCCTTTGGAAAGGCATAGTGCCCTGTTCATGATATGTGGTTCTAAAGGTAGGAGATTGGCAGCTGTGAAGCTCACATACCATTTTTCAGCTCACTAATGTTATCAAATCCAGTGCTGTGGAAATCCAGAGTGGTGCTAGAAATGGAGTCACAGATACAGAGGAACATCTCTGAATGTATGGTCTCTGCAGTGGCTATCTCCTCCACAGGGACTGTAGTCAAAGTCCTGGAGCTCTTGTTCTGGAAAACAGTTCTTACTGCCTGACAGAGTGAGAATTAAGGAATTTCAGTAGGCTGTTGAGACAGCTGTAGGTCTCAGACTTTACAATGTATGGGTATATTGCACCCTGCAGTTGCATAATCTATGCAATTACATTTATTACACATTGACAGATAATCTTTTTCATTTCCTTTGTAGCCACATGGCAAAGCATTTTTTTCTACTTCATTATCTTTTCAAAGAACATCCCCTCTCTCCATGGGTTCATGGACAAACAACCTTGTCAGACATAGGTTCATTAGAATTTTAATTATTTTCTAATTATATGATATTTCCTCTCATTTTTTTCCCTAACTGATGAGTTTCACATTTCCTCTTGACCTGATCTTAAATCCACTATAATTATTTATATAATGGTCCATTGTACTAAAATATCTACCAAGGTACATTGTAAGAGTGTGTGCATGTGTATGTGTGAGACTTACTCAAAGGGGTAATCTTGCCTGTAAGAGTGTGTTACAGATAACAATTTCAAGTACTATTGAAAAATTGTATTTTTGTTCTGGGCAACATTTTACAATCATAAAATAGGCTGCATGTCTTCACATGCACGCTCACTTGCACTCAGCATGTCTGCAGGGGAGGATAATCAATTTGCATGAGCATTCACAACAGTTGCATCTGGCAGAGAGCATGTACACACACATATTTGAACAATGAACTTTGACCCTTAAGGGTAATAAAATATACTATATGAATTCAACCTTATGATGTAGTCAGATGCAGTGACTTTCAAAAATATCGGCTGGTGTTTGAATATGGTTTTTTTTTTTTTTTTTTCATTTACCATGTCGCTGGAGGTTTTTTGTGTCTGTGAAAGGACTGTGTACACTTCAAGTATATCTTCTTTATATCTTTATATACTTCAAGTATATCTTCTTTACAAATAAACATTCTTAAACCTTCCTTACTCTTTCTTATGTTTTCTATTGTTTTGTACCCATGAATGCAAAAAATATGTGCTTCTCTTTTCCATGAGTCATGCTTAGACTCTGAGGCCTGTGTCATTTTAAACTGAAACTACACAACCTGAAATTTGTTGTCTGTGTAGGTCCCTGATTCCTGTTGTTGTTTATGAAACATATTGGTATTGGACTTCAGTAATTTGCCTGAGACCAGAATTTCCTTGTCAGATGAACAAGGGATAAAACTTGAAAAGTTGTCTGGTTTTGCAGAGTCTTTAAGGATTTGAATTAACCAGTTTGAAAGTCAGCATTGTGTCAATCCCAGACTAATATTGCTCCTGTTGGAAAAAAAAAATCCCCATGAATTGTGTGCTACTCTGGAAAGCTGTCAACTCCCATTCAACATCAACCAGGACTTGGGTGACCTTTGATTAGCCTGGTGTTACACTCCAGCTAAATGAGTTACTAACTATTAAAGCTGAAATACACATCCTACCTTGCATTATAAAAGAATATTTAGTATTTATTCAGCTATGGGCAGCTTCTAAAACTAGTGTACAAAGACATTCAATCTATAATGATCTTCCCACTTATGAAAAGATCTTTTTTTCATCTGATTACTTCTGGCAGTGGTAAAAACAAAGCATTTATTTAATTATAACGTTTAACATAAAGACTCCATTGACTCTAGTGCTTCTGTCAAATTGCCTTTCATTCAGCAATCCAGGCAATGCTTAGAACACTATTAATAGGGAGTTTAAAAGTGTAGAGGAGCACCCACTGAGAGCAAAAATTTAATTTTGGGTGTATACTGTTTTCTCAGTTTTCAGTGTGCATTCCTGCCCTATGTCCTCCATAACTACTTCTTCCTCTCAACCTCCAAAGGCCCTGCAGTGAGAAGCAATGTGCAAAGCACTAAATGGAGGGTACAAAAGAAATGCATAGACCAAATAATGAAGGAAGGTTAATGTTCTGGTATTCCTCTCTTAGGATAAATCACTGAAACTGCCTTCCTCCTGAGAAGAATAATGGGTAGCAACAAATGTATATAAAACAAAGGTAGTGATGGAGTCAAACTATGGATATTAGAGCATCCGTCCAAGGTCACATGAAGAGTCTGTGTAGTTTGGCATCTTGTCTCTGATGGTGGCCAACAACAGACACCTGGGGAGCAGTGTGAAGCAGCACAGGCCTACAGGGAGGGATATTTTCCCTGAACAGTTGAAACAGTCCAGCTTTCAGCAGTCTGTGGCTCTGGGACAGCCTCAGAGCATGGTACCAGGGACATCTCAGAAAAGGAGATACTCTTGAGGCACACAGATGCAATTCAGGCAGCTCTTCTCATCACTGGTCAGCACATCCTTTTCTTTTGCCATTGGCCACAACGCTTTTCTTCTTCAAGTCAGGGTGACATGCCCTCATGTCCTCTTCCCTCCTGACCCCAAACTTCTGTATCTCCTACTGCTTTGAACAGAGCTGGCAAGTATCACTTACCCACTGTACGCTGGGAATCTGCTTTTTACTTCAGTCCCTTGGCAGTTCCTCCACAGAAATTGGATACCTGAAGGATGACCACTTACCACAGCAGTCATAGAATCATAGAATCATAGAATCGTCTAGGTTGGAAAAGACCTTTAAGATCATCCAGTACAACCATTAACCTACACTACCAAGTCCACACTAAACCAATCAAGGGTAGACTAGACTAAACCATGTCCTGAAGTGCCACATCTACCCATTTTTTTAACACTTCCAGGGATGGTGACTCCATCACCTGTCTGGGCAGCCTGTTCCAATGCTTGACCACGCTTTCCATGAAGAAATTTTTCCTAATTTCCAACCTAAGCCTCCCCTGGCGCAGCTTGAGCCCATTTCCTCTTGTCCTATCACTAACTACATGGGAGAAGAGACCAACACCCACCTCACTACAACCTCCTTTCAGGTAGTTGGAGAGAGCGATAAGGTCTCCCCTCAGCCTCCTCTTCTCTAAGCTAAACAAGCCCAGTTCCCTCAGCCGCTCCTCATAAGGCCTGTGCTCCAGACCCTTCACCAGCTTTGTTGCCCTTCTCTGAACATGCTCCAGCACCTCAATGCCTTTCTTGTATTGAGGGGCCCAAAACTGGACACAGTATTCGAGGTGCAGCCTCACCAGTGCCGAGTACAGGTGGACAATCACTTCCCTGCTCCTGCTGGCCACAATATTCCTGATACAAGGTAGGATGCTGTTGGCCTTCTTGGTCACCTGGGCACACTGCTGGCTCATGTTCAGCCAGCTGTGAAACAGCACCCCCAGGTCCTTTTTGGCCAGGCAGCTTTCCAGCCACTCCTCCCCAAGCCTGTAGTGTTGTATGGGGTTGTTGTGACCGAAGTGCAGGACCCGGCACTTGGCCTTGTTCAACTTCATACAGTTGGCCTTGGCCCATCGGTCCAGCCTGTCCAGGTCCCTCTGCAGGGCCATCCTACCCTCCAGCAGATCGACACTCCCACCCTACTTGGTGTCATCTGCAAACTTACTGAGGGTGCACTCAATCCCCTCATCCAGATCATTGATAAAGATATTAAACAAGGCTGGCCCCAAAACAGAGCCCTAGGGAATACCACTTGTGACCGGCCCCCAACTGGACTTAACTCCATTCACCACAACTCTCTGGGCTCGGCCACCCAACCAGTTTTTTACCCAGCGAAGAGTACACCCGTCTAAGCCATGAGCTGCCAGCTTCCCAAGGAGAATGTTATGGGAGACTGTGTCAAAGGCTTTGCTAAAGTCTAAGTAAATGACATCCACAGCCTTTCCTTCATCCACCAGGTGGGTCACCAGGTCACAAAAGGAGATCAGGTTGGTCAAGCAGGACCTGTCTTTCATGAACCCATGCTGGCTGGGCCTGATCCCCCTGCTGATCTGCACTTGCCTGTTGAGTTCACTCAATATGAACTGCTCCAGTGTAAAACAGTCACCATGTAAAAAAGTCTAGATTCACAATATTTGTACTTAGCTGCTGCCTAGGTCTGGAGGCAACTGAAATCAACAAAACGTGCTTCCCTGATGTTCCCTAAATACTGTGCTAGGAAAGGTCAAAGTCTTGAGCAGCTACACACCCTGCTTGCACTGGATCTCCACTGAGATCTGAAAATGGGGTTGAAATCCTGTTTATTTTTACGTCTAGAAGTTGCTCCATTCCGGAGGCTCAGAATACACTTTTCAGGTCTGATGTGATGCAGTACCTGGCCTAAACCCATGAGTCCAGCTGTAAGGCCACTGGCTATGAATGTAGTAAATTCAGACTTAGCTCTGAAAATATTCTGACCTGCATCACCTGCCTTCCAGATAAATGCTCTGGACATAGCTTCTCTGACTCCTTCCAATGAAAACTATTCCATTTGGTAGGGGTTCATAAAATACTTATTGTGCCAAACAGAAATCATGACCCTAGTGTTTTATGGTTAGGTTGCCCACTGGAGAGAAAGTAAGCATAGCTTACAAGCTCCTGCTGTCACAATTACAGGTATGACTAGTGAAAACAGAAAATCTCCACTCAGTCCTTTGCTGCCACTCAGTATTTTTACTAAGTGGCCTGACTGTTCTGCTAAACATTTTTCTTAATGTTTTCCTGACAGCAGTTAATCTTTACTTGGTAGCTTCATCTGGGCATCTACATGTCACTATCCAGGACACAAGTTTCTGGTGTGTTATACACTCCCTTCTGATTCAGGTGAAGCTAGGCTGCAGCTAATGATGTCTATGGTCTCCATATTGGTCTTTGCCTCAAATACCAAAAGGACTTAGTACTTCCCACCCTATTAATACTTGGCTAATCTTCAGTTCTCTCAGATGTGTTCAGTTCTCTCTCACATGTCTCACATATACTTTAAAGTTACAGGTAAAAAAAATCAGCTTTGCTCTGCTGCTGCAAATCTCCTGTTCCTGTGCAGGTGTTAGACTGAGTTTGTGATGTAGATATATCTCCTGTCTCTAATATTATTTTCTTTGCAAGATAATAATGAAATACTCTTATGTGTCTTTTGAGATGGAGAATTGAAAGGTCCTTGTTTTAGAATTCTTCATACTAACTAACCCATGACTTACACTTTGACAGGTTGTCTGTCTTTGCAGTTTCCAAAACAATTGATCAATGATGCATTTCTGTAATCAAAGTTTGAATAGATGTGTTGTACTAGCGTTTCTTGTGTTATTATGTTTCTAAAAAGCAGTATTAACCAGTACTGCCTCATACAGGATTTCACATTGAACTGATTTGTTTTCTGGTTCCTCAGTCCTATAGAGGGTTTCGTGGAGCTCAGTTCCTTAACAAATTATACCACAATTTTCTAAAGATAGCAGGGTATAACTCTCCATAGAGCTGGTTTTAGATCTGGTAATAACAGTCAGAAAGGGAAAGGAGACAATGTCTATCATTGGCCAAAAAAATCTCTAAGATGAATCAAAGAAGTGGAGAATACTCCCAAAGGTCCTTTGTGACGCCTGGTTTGCATAGGGCACTTTAGCCCTGAATCTACCCTGTTGTTCTTTAAGTTTTGCATTGTTGTCTTCTGTCCTTCAGAGTCATGTTTCAAATGACCTTCGCTTCTCCAGAGAATGGTGTTACTCTTGGGTTCTCTGGTAGTTTTGTATTTTTAGTGATCAGGAGAAGTCTTGTATTCTCCAGACGCTACTGGATGATGCTGTTTGTTTCATTAGGACAGTGACGTCAGGTGCTTTTTAGCACCTCTGTCATGAGTTTGTTCCCCCCTATTTTCTTTTTTCCAGCTTCTGATTTCTAGTTGTATTTCAAATGCCAAAGTTTAACCAGTACAAAGACTTGTGTGAACTCTTCTGTCTCATAGTTTGTGGTGTCTCTGTTGTGCGTTTTCCATTTTTTATTCTGGAATTTCCCTGTGGAGTTTTAGCCACTTTGGGAAATAATATGTAGACATCTGCAATCTAGATATCTTCATCTGAGCTAGTCACTTTAGACTCCTCTTTCAGTTAATGAATAGAAACAGGAACTTAAGCCACCATTAATCTGCTTTACTTTAGACGATTTGTAGAAGATAGGGTGAGCTGCTCTTTAGAAGTGCTTATTTCTCTGTATTGCCTAGAGAGGAAACTAGATGATATTAGGTTAGATTAATCCCAGGGTTTATTACTTTTCCCTATTCCTACCATAAAAGCAGCAACTCCTGCCAAACCTTCAAGAAAATCAATCCCGTCAGTGGCAGCAAGGAATGCTGAAAGGAATGGGAAAACTCACCTGATTAACAGGTGGCTCAGAGGCTGGTGCCATTGGTGGAATTTTGGGTTTTTTAATCATGGGGAGGTCTACACGGCACTGGGCCTGCTGGCGGCTGATGGAGATCGGCTGTCTCCAAGGGGGAAAAGGATTCTCACCCATGAGTTGGTGGGACTCATTGAGAAGGCTTTAAACTAAGTTTGAAGGGGGAAGGGGATATACATGGGCCTGCTAATGAGGAGCCCAGGGGCAGCACGACAACGTTGGGGGCGAAATCGATAGCCCAGCTTAAGTGCATCTACACCAATGCACGTAGCACGGGCAACAAACAGGAGGAGCTGGAGGCCCTTGTGCAGCAGGATAGCTATGACATAGTCGCCATCATGGAAACGTGGTGGGATGACTCTCATGACTGGAGTGCTGCACTGGAGGGCTATAAGCTCTTCAGAAGGGATAGGCAGGGAAGGAAAGGCGGTGGGGTGGCTCTGTATGTTAGGGAGTGTTTCGACTGCATAGAGCTTGACAGTGGTGATGACAAGGTGGAATGCTTATGGGTAAGGATGAGGGGGAAGGCTGGAAAGGCGGATGTCCTGTTGGGAGTCTGCTATAGACCACCCAACCAGGATGTAGAGGTAGATGAGGCATTCTATAAACGGCTGGCAGAAGTCCCACAATCGCTAGCCCTTGTTCTTGTGGGGGACTTCAACTTGCCGGACATCTGCTGGAAATACCACACAGCAGAGAGGCAGCAGTCTTGGAAGTTCCTAGAGTACGTGGGGGATAACTTTCTAATGCAGCTGGTAAGCGAGCCTACCAGGGGAGGTGCCCCGCTTGACCTGCTGTTTACCCACAGAGAAGGGCTTGTGGGAAATGTCGAGGTCGGAGGCCGTCTTGGGCTTAGCGACCACGACATGATAAAGTTCTCAATTTTGGGTGATGCTAAGCGGAGGGGCACCAAAACTATTACCATGGACTTCCGGAGGGCAGACTTTGGCCTCTTCAGGACCCTGGTTGGGAAAGTCCCTTGGGAGGCGGTCCTGAAGGGCAAAGGGGTCCAGGAAGGCTGGGCCCTCTTCAAGAAGGAAGTCTTAAGGGCGCAGGAGCGGGCTGTCCCTGTGTGTCGTAAGACCAACTGGCGGGGAAATCAACCGGCCTGGCTGAATAGGGAGCTTTTGCGGGGACTCAGGGAAAAAAGGAGAGTCTACCACCTTTGGAAGAAGGGGCGGGCAACTCAGGAGGTGTACAGGGATCTTGTTAGGTCCTGCAGGGAGGAAATTAGAAAAGCAAAAGCCCAGCTAGAACTCAATCTGGCCAGTGCTGTAAAAGACAATAAAAAATGCTTTTATAAGTACATCAGCAATAAAAGGAGAGCCAAGGAGGATCTCCATTCTTTGCTGGATGTGGGGGGGAACATTGTCACCGAGGACAAGGAAAAGGCTGAAGTACTTAACGCCTTCTTTGCCTCTGTGTTTAACAGCCAGACCGGTCATCCCCAGGGTACTCAGGCCCCTGAGCTAGAGGATAAGGATGGGGACCAGAATGGAGCCCACATAGTCCAGGAGGAAGCAGTTAATGACCTGCTACGCCACCTGGACGCTCACAAGTCTATGGGGCCGGATGGGATCCACCCGAGAGTACTGAGGGAGCTGGCGGAGGAGCTCGCCAAGCCACTTTCCATCATCTATCAGCAGTCCTGGTTAACAGGGGAGGTCCCTGATGACTGGAGGCTTGCCAACCTGACGCCCATCTACAAGAAGGGCCGGAAGGAGGACCCGGGGAACTACAGGCCTGTCAGCCTGACCTCGGTGCTGGGAAAGATTATGGAGAGGTTCATCTTGAGCGAACTCCACAGGCAAGTACAGGTCAACCAGGGGATCAGACCCAGCCAGCATGGGTTCACGAAAAGCAGGTCCTGCTTGACCAACCTGATCTCCTTCTATGACCTGGTGACCCACCTGGTAGATGATGGAAAGGCTGTGGATGTCATCTACCTCGACTTTAGCAAAGCTTTTGACACTGTCTCGCATAATATCCTCCTCAGGAAGCTGGCAGCTCACGGCTTAGACAGGCATACTCTTTGCTGGGTAAAGAACTGGTTGGGTGGCCGAGCCCAGAGAGTAGTGATAAATGGTGTTAAGTCCAGTTGGCAGCTGGTCACAAGCGGTGTTCCCCAGGGCTCTGTTTTAGGGCCAGTCTTGTTTAATATCTTTATCAATGATCTGGATGAGGGGATCGAGTGTGCCCTCAGTAAGTTTGCAGACGACACCAAATTGGGTGGGAGTGTCGATCTGCTCGAGGGTAGGATGGCCCTGCAGAGGGACCTGGACAGGCTGGATCGATGGGCCATGGCCAACTGTATGAGGTTCAACAAGGCCAAGTGCCGGGTCCTGCACTTCGGTCACAACAACCCCATACAACACTACAGGCTTGGGGAAGAGTGGCTGGAAAACTGCCTGGCCGAAAAGGATCTGGGGGTGTTGGTAGATAGCCGGCTGAACATGAGCCAGCAGTGTGCCCAGGTGACCAAGAAGGCCAACAGCATCCTGGCTTGTATCAGGAATGCTGTGGCCAGCAGGAGCAGGGAGGTGATTGTCCCCCTGTACTCGGCGCTGGTGAGGCTGCACCTCGAATACTGTGTCCAGTTTTGGGCCCCTCACTACAAGAAAGGCATTGAGGTGCTGGAGCGTGTTCAGAGAAGGGCAACAAGGCTGGTGAAGGGTCTGGAGCACAGGCCTTATGAGGAGCGGCTGAGGGAACTGGGGTTGTTTAGCCTGGAGAAGAGGAGGCTGAGGGGAGACCTTATCGCTCTCTACAACTACCTGAAAGGAGGTTGTAGTGAGGTGGGTGTTGGTCTCTTCTCCCAAGTAGCTAGCGATAGGACGAGAGGAAATGGGCTCAAGCTGCGCCAGGGGAGGTTTAGGCTGGATATTCGGAGAAATTTCTTTACGGAAAGGGTGGTCAAGCATTGGAACAGGCTGCCCAGAGAGGTGGTGGAGTCACCATCCCTGGAAGTGTTCAAAAAACAGGTAGATGTGGCACTTTGGGACATGGTTTATTCTAGTCTACCCTTGATTGGTTTAGTGTGGACTTGGTAGTGTAGGTTAATGGTTGGACTGGATGATCTTAAAGGTCTTTTCCAACCTAGACGATTCTATGATTCTATGAAAACTATGATTATCTTTTCTTGCTGGGTTTTCTGCTGTTTCATGCTCTTTTCTTTTTCCTCCTTCCAATATTTTACTGGAATTAGCATTCAAGAAGATGTCCTTCCTGGAGTTTTCTATATTTCCTTGAGGCATGATATTTCTTCTGCAGTTCTGCAGTTTTTGCTCCCTCTCTGCTGAAATCCAGTTGTGATTGCTGTAACTTCAAACACATTGCTTCCAAGTGCTGCTATTTTTTTCTTCGGTTCCAATCTCTAGTTCATATTTCGATGCCTTTCTCACTGCCTAATCTGTCCCTCAGTTCAAAATAGAATTTCCTAGAGTACTGTTCTGGTTTTAGATTTGTACTGTTCATTTTCTTTTCCAGCTCCTCTTTACTCCCCAGATTTATATGCATTTTGGCATGGAAGGGCTGTGACAGCTGCTGTTTCTTGTTTCCTTATATGATCTTGAGTTTTAGACAGAGGATCTGAATTTCATGTTCATGCAAATGTGGTTTATCCAATTTTTTTCCTGTGACATCTGAAGAGTTCTGTGTTTTCCTGTGTTGCAATGAGAATAACAAGAAAAAAAGCATGATTTGGCCAACAATATCCAGGCCCCAATATTCTTTCTGTGTTGTTATATGTTCCTTTGACATGGCAGTGGTGTGTCACACACCTCTGTGACACCTGTCATGAAGAGTAAGTAGATGGTATTCAGCCAAATGCTCTCTGAATGCAAAATACTTTTTTCCTGCTCTCCTCATGGGGGCACCGATGGACTGACAAAGTATTCTGAGACCAGGAATATGCTGCCTTCATTCCTACCTGAATACTATGTTCTCTGTAAAGTATGATTTCATGAACATCACCTCCCCTAAGTGCTTATCTTTACTGCTGTCTGAAGAGCTGAGAGTCTTCTTTTTTTTGTAAGCACTTCTTATCTGCAACAACTCACTCTGATGTCAAGGGTTTAAGATTTATAGTTTTCTCCCTTTCGTCATGATCTATGACCTCTTTGCCAGGGCTGAGTTGCTTTTTCAAAGCCATCAGGTTCAGATTTGGCAGCCATGAAGTAGATGAATAGGAAAGGGTTGGGAGGAGTGTGAAGTTCCTACCCCACATCTGCAGGAGGGAGGAGATGGGGCAGGGATTTCTTGTGCCAGGACAGGTAAGGAGGCAATGGAGGAGCTGCCTTGCCAGGCTGATCATGGAAGGAGAGGGAATTCCAAGTAGCAAAAAAGGACAAAGTGGTAGGAAACAGATCACTTTGGTGCAGTGGTAACACTGGTGATACCAGAAACCTGTTTAATCACAGTCAGACTGTGGTTTGATTACAGGAAAGATAGGTTTTAAACTACTGTTTCCACAAGTCAGTAACTAACTTGGATTTTTTTTTTCCTTGGTACTGAAATTAAACTCCACATCTTTGGCTCCCAGAGACTGGCTTTCACCAGCAGCTTTCATACAGTATGAAGAATCATAAATTTCTCTATTAGTCATGTTACTTGGACAATCAACCTCGACCAGTTCTGGAATGAGCTATATCGTGGCTATACATTACAGCAGAGCTCTCAGGCATGTGAGAAATGAAAGTCCAAGTTACTCCAAACAGATGAGAAATCAAAATTGCATAGGTAAATTCCTATGTGAGAGAGACAATTACTGAGCTATCACCAGGCTTAGACCCTCTTCCCCTTCTCTGACAATATTTTGAGAGAAAGAGTTTGAACAAGTGGCTAACTTTAGGAAAGGGTTCATAATTTAAGCCTAAGCAATGATAAAAATAAGCCAGAACTACGAAACTTAGTCTTTGATTCTGAAGTCCAAGTTCTTCCAGCAATATTGCAAGCAGCTTCTCCTAGGTGCCGCACGGACTTAATCTGCTGGGTCATGCATAGGCATATGTATGGGCAGGAATGCAATGGTCCCAGGAGGGGCACAGGTGGCTCAACTGAGATTTCCCAGGAGATCCTTCTTAGCAAGGCACATCCCTTCTTCACCTCCTGAGAGAGGAGGAGGAACCAGCACTTGTGTAAGAATCTGACTTGTAATTGTCTATTGCATCCCTTTTGGCACAGTCTTTGTATGTGTGTAAATGGACTCTCTTTAAAGTAAGTGGTCTCTTCAAAAGATAAGTGAGAATTTATCCTTTTAGAGAAAAACTCTCAGGAATTTCAGATATTATGAAATAGCCTCAAAAAAAAAAAAAAAAAGACACCACATCTGCTAAATGTATGGCACTGGATAATAATTCATGGAATTCAGGGTGAAAGTATAAGGGCTTTAGAGGAAAAAAAAGAAAGAAATTTGGGAAGAATGTGTATGTTTCAAGTGAAGGCAGTGGCACTGGTATTTCCTCAAATTCATGTATCTGATAATGGTCACTCCTGAAAGCAATCCATGTTCCCTGTGCTCACTTGCAGTTAGAATTTCTGAGGCTTATGATAGTGCTAGGCTTTATGAAAAATATGAGGAAAAAAAGGTGAAAAATGAGAATATTTATCATGAAAAATTTCACAAAAATGTGTCCCTTCTATCAACTTCCTTCTTATTTTCAATTGTATGGACAACCCTGATGTCAACAGCTAAGTCATTCTTCCTGTAGAGTTCTTCCCTTCTGCCTTGTTTCTTTTTCCATTGAAATGAATCTTACATTGAATCATTTGAAAGGATAAGAGTTTAACATTTTTTGACAACTTGAGTACTTAAGGCTCCTTCCTCTAACAGCTGAAAGTAATGGAGCTTTGTAGCTTTTGGGCTGACAGACAAAAAATTCATTACTATATATTAACACAATTAAATATATAAGAAGTAAAATAACTGCTTCTTTGCAATAACACTCCTCCACTGATGAGGGGTACACATGAGCAATATAATTTTCAGAGTTAGTCTTCCAAACAACTCCCTGTTGACTAGATAAATTTTGGCATGTTACAAGCTGGAGATTCACAGAAGGTAGGGGCAACAAGACAGAGACACTTAGAGCCCTAATATATGAAGAAGAGTTGCATCAGACTGAACTTCTGTAGGAAAACTGAAAAGATTAAAGCTTGTAAGTCTCCTTCCCACCCAATTCTGAAAGAAAACTTCAGGAGCAGAAAACAGCTATTTTCAACCCATGCCTTAACCTTTTGAAGTATGGAGGGCATTCATCCAATGTTTGTACTTGCTTTGTTATTCCTTCCTTTTCAATTATGTTGAATTTACATAATGCTTCACAGTGGCATTTCTTTAGCCTCAGCTTTCTTAGAACCATCTCATTCTTCCATAAAAGAAATCACAGATAACCTGGAAAACTACCAGCAAGGCCTTATACCACCAGCTCTGAGCATGGGAATGAGCTCAGTGGAAAAACACAGCACTTGGCTGTAGAAACACAAAACAGGTGGCTATAGGTCAGTTCACCACGTTCTTGTCGTCCCAAATTACCTTAACAAGCAATTCCACAGTGCTTAGTTTCTCAGCATGTTCCATCTATAATGTCACCAACTGGACTTTGGGCATGAAGTCATTCAGCTTCAGGTTATTGCCATCAACTAGAGTTGTCTGTCACCTGGCCAGATTTTAAGCAACTTACAATTTGCTTTTAAACAGTAAGGCTACTCAGAAGTTGAATGCAAGCTCTTTCTTCCACAAATTATCACAGGCACTGTTGTCTTCTTCTGTAGATCCAAACACATCATTGGTATAAAATGAACAAGAACAGTAATCAAATGTGTTATGCAAGTATGTTAAGAGACACAGCCCTGACCATTACCATTCTTCAGAAGGAATCATAAGGCTATGGGTCTAGAGTGCTAAAGGAAATCATTAATATATCTGGAAGCTGCAATTGAAATGTCAGAAATAATAACATCTAAAGCCATTCTCTTACTGCTCTCCCTCATCACCTTCCCACCTCCCCTTCCCTACTGTGAATTGGGACCCATCCAGATGGTAAAATGATAACAAAGGTGACAAGTATTCCTCTGCCCATCATGAAAATGTATGCAGGGTAAACTCTGGCAGCAATCCCATCTCTTTTCAACCTGTTTTACTCTAAGTGCAATCATTAAAGGCCAATTCCATCCAATAAAGTTTAGAACAAAGAACAGTCTTCAGAACTGTTTACCTCAACACCTCTCAGATTGTGCTCTTGTTTTCCAAAGTGGAGCACCTGAGCAGTAAAACAGCCCTTCGGTGCTGTGCAGTAAAAGCCGTATTGTAGTATGTAATGTATTTTGGCTTGCTACTGTGGCATATCTTAGTGTCTTTAAGAACAAATATGAGCAGTTGACTGTAGATCATTAAACAGCTGTCTAGTCATAGGGTCTTTAATTACCAATGTGCACTTGGTGGAAACCAGTGACCTAAGGCGAAGGAGTCTCCTCAACATCCTGCCCCTTCTTGCTCACCCTTCCATATAGTGATTTACCCCCTACCCTTTGTCAGCAGTTCAGGGAAAAGGGGGGATTTAGCCTTCTTTGCCCACAGCCATCTGTGTCTTCTTGGGGTTTATGGAGGGAAAACCGTTCCTAAGCTCACCTCCAAATATACTTATCTTCTCATCTAATTCTACCAAAATATTCCACTTTTTCCTTTGGACCTGCAGAAAAATAATCAATTCAGTCTTTCAGGTCTACTTTGCATATTGGTTCCCTGCATGTCTATCAGAGAAAGGTAAGGGAGAACACTGAAAACATACAGCAAACAGCTGGAGAGGAGAACAGCAGGCTTGGTGAGAGAGACTGGCAGTATTAATGTTCTTAATCTAACACAAAACTTCTCAGCGGTTGCTAATGACATGCTAACCTACCACTGATCAGCTAATTTTCTTTAGTTTCTCCCACCTTTCCTTCCCTGGCACGTAATCCCTTTTTCCATGGCTAGTTTAATTTTTGGTTTCTCTTTGTTCCTTTATCTGTCTTAGTTTTTCAGGGTATTTTGTTTGTTTTTAAGATTATGAGGTCCTGGAGCACAAGCAAGAAGTTCCCTTGCGTGGAAAGCATTCAATGCTGTTGGCAACCCTGAAGAGTAACAGTAATGAGAGCTGATGAGAACACGTAGAACTGATGATTTCAGGTCAGGATAACCTTTTTGCTCAAAAAAAAAAGAATGTTCTATGCACTTGCTTTTAACGGCTTTTTCCATAGTCATGTTACTGAGGTGTGGGATGAAGTCTCTGGTAAAAGATCAAGTCAGAAACCTCGTCTTTCTTGTCTCAAAATGGACATTTCAACACAGTTCCATATTGTGATTTTTTTAAAAAGAGTTTGCAAGTAACCTTCTTCCCAGAAATTAAAAAATCTTCAAAGTTTTCACAAAATTTACATTCTCCTGTCAGATCTCAATAATATTTATAAGTAAGCAAATTAGTGTCTGACTACTAATTCTGACCTGTTTTCATCTTTTTTCTGGCTTTTCTACTCTTATCCAATATTCTGCTCATAATCTACTTTTCAGACCATGTATTTTTTAAGAACCTTGATGAGACCTCTTTGACTAGTTCTTTTAAATGATTCACATTTTCCCTCACATTGGCTTTGCTCTGTTCTGGAAGAGGTAAGAGGCCTTTTGATTTCCTGTTTGAAATCCTGGGTCCTTTGAACTTAATAGCATGCCTGTGCTCGGTTTCAGTACAGCCACAGCTTCCCCCTTTATCTCTCTTTCTCCCCTTCTTAGGAAAGTGGTGATCATTCCTACTTATTTACCTGTGGCTATTTGCTGCATGATGAAAGCTCTTTCCAGAGCCGAAGTAGAGGCGATTCTACACAATCACACCTACTAGAGATACTCAGTGTACTGTGACAACATTAAATCATCCTTTCTTCTGCAGTGTGTAAAGCACACATTGCCGAGGACCTGGAAGTGCGGGGACAGTATGCATTACTTAAGAGTAGATTGCAATTCACTCCCAGGAGTTATGAAAGTCTGAACAAAATCTTAACTGTGTTTTTATCCTAGTAGTCCAGTTTGTTTCCCTGGCTGTGAGGGAAGTGTAACATTAGAGCTCAGTTAGGAGGTTTCCTTATTCACTGGATTCTGTTGCATTTACCTGCATAAAACATAGGCAGTCACATAATCTTCCATTCCCCCACAAAGCCCAGGTTTGACACTGGTTTTACCTGCTTACTTGTGCCTTTTAGGGAAGTAAGCTCACTGAAAGCCATGGTACGCAGTCCCATACAGACTGTTAGAGGGGTCCCCCTTTGCCTATTCCTGTCCCTTTGCTGTGGTTCACTTCCCCTTCATCTGCATCAGCACAACCACAGGGTCACTGTGCTAGGAAACGGGTTAGGAATATAATCCATGTTATGATAACAATTTAGGGAAGGAACAGGTATCAGGGCTCTTTTAAATCCAGGTAATTTCACTATCCCGAGTATACAGTGTATCCCCATTAACAGTTGTACTAACATAGCTGAGGACACTAATCTGTGTATTGGTAAGATCAGAGTGAGAAACTCCTGGGACAGCTTCATCACCAAGCAAAAGGGCCATGGGAATCTAATAAGGTTTTTTAAAGGAAAATACCAAGTAATGTGAGACATGAAAAATTCACGAGAGTTAGCAAAATTGTTGGTTTTGTTTCGGTTTCCATCAACTAAATATGGTGCTGTTTCTGGTTTCCTACCTTCCAGTGTTGTTACAAGTTTTAATTCATAAGATGTTTGCAATGCACTTTGGGATGCTGAGATGGAAGGCAAAATCTGTACTGTTATAAAGAATGAGTGATTATAAAAATGTAAATTAAAGAAATTATGCACGCAAACTTCCATGAAGCTGTTTAATACAGCACTTAATAGAGTTTCATTCTTTATGCCTGCATGTGAGCTATGTAGCTTGTTATGACATAATTTATTTCATCTGCACATGCACTGTTCTACTTTTCACATAAAATGCACATGTGCTTAAAATAAACCTGACTTCTCACTGACTCACTGTAAAAACCAGAAAGTTTGAAAACATGAGATGTTCAGCTCTTTGGAAAAAAACAAACAAATAAGCAGGAAGAAGAAGTTGTGTGGTTTGCAGACTTTGATCAGTCTGAAAGAGCTGTTCATTTGCCCTCAGGATTCCTATGTAGCCCTGCATTGCCCTCTGGCCAGCAATCAGAGCAAACAGATACTTCTAACTTCTGCTTTGCTGCATCTGTTCCAAGTGCCACCATGCACAGCAAATTAGTACTCTTGAAATAAAATTAAAAAAAAAATAAATAAAAAGGTGGAATAGGTGTTCAGGTCAATAGTTTCATTTTAAACATTGATGCTGAAAATTTCCTCTTCCGCCTCTCCAGATAATAAGAATTAACCAGTGTTTCACTAGACTGTTAGACTTTCTCTGAGTAATGTTTAGATCATTAAATGAACATGCAGAGATCTCTTTCCCTGTGTCCAATTTTTCAAAAATTATTGGGTGGGGTTTTTTTAAAGTTGAAATGATTTGTTAGCTTAAATAAATATATAAATAAATAAATCATGTTATATAAAGGTGAACAGCAAAGCTATTTTAATTAGCTATGACTCAATAGAAGCAGACCTGCACAGACTTGGATATTAAAAATAGACCTACCGTATGCTCATGTTATGCTTAATATTTCATAAGGATACAAACTTAGATTAAGATCAAGCTTGCCTTATTTAGATGCTTAGTTTAAATCCTGTCTTAACAAAACTTGCATCCCTGGACAACTAGTGAGGGATCTCCCTAAACTCCCATGTTGACCACCCAAGTTTACTGCTCAAAGCAGACTTCTCCGTTAAGCCTGAGGTAGAAATTCCTGCTTTGGGCACCACCTTATCTTCTTCAGTTGTTCTGGGAGAAGTGCCTCTTTAAGAGAGATCAAGGGCATTTAAATCAGGAACCTGTCTTCCACCTGAGAGCTTACAGGATGCATAGGAAATTGATGATCCAGTCTGCGCAGCCTTTTTTGAAGAGCGCCATGAAATGAAGAGAGTGACGCTGCATTTTCACTGCTGGCCTCATGGATTGGCACACTTGGCCAGAATTTGGAATCCCTCCATCCCAGACATCAGGGCACCCCCTCAGAGAGGTGAAAACACGAGTGCCATCACCCAGAAGGCAGCTCTAGCCTTCAGCCTGAGCACATGCTCTCTCCCCAGAGAGATTTTGTCTCCTTATAGACAAAATGGTGCTGCATGTAACATGACCCTTACAAGGCCAGTCAAGCAATAGTTACAAATGAACCTCACCTCAACATGATAGCTAGACCACTTGTTTGGGAACAAGGGGAAACTAAGGGTCCTGGCAGCTATTCCTAGAACTTTGTAATTTTGTTTTGCAGTCAGTTGTGTGTTAAGGGTGCTTTTACTCCCTGCAAGGTCAACAACTACTCATCTTAAACCCAGGAAAGTTTTAACTTCAGGAAGGGTGAAGCTGTGGGTATGATGTAGGTCAGCTTAAGCCTGGATCACAGCAGAGTTTTTAGTGGGTGCAGAGTTTTTAGTGGGTGATGAGCAACCGCATGGCCTGTGCAAGCTACTCAGGCTCGGGCTCACCTAAAGACCTTTGAGATGAGTAGGCAAATGCCCAATGAATGTGGGTGGTGGAGGCTACAGGGCTGGAAAACAGGCATCTTTGCCCTCAAGAGCTTTTCCATTTTAAGGCTCTTAAATCCTACTTTTAGCCTAAGTGTAAATCAACCCAGTGGCTAAAATATACTAGAAGCAGCTCACAGGAAATAATGCACTGCTGGGTAGAGATCCCACAGATGATTTTGACTGAACGCATCAAGGCAAGCTGCTTTTTCCTGAAAGCAATGCAGTTGGGTTAACTTGGTTCATTACCCCTACTGAAGAACCGCTTTGCACAACAATATCACTTTTGGTTGTAGACTTTGGTTGAGTGGATTTAGGGCGTAGCATCTTTACACAATTTCACACTGGGCTATGTGGGTGAACTAAGATCCTGAGTCAAAGGAAAAGTAATTTTTGGTCTTCACAGTGAATCACTGATTTTAACAATGACAGCTGCTGTGTGCACTTTGTCAGCCTGAAGTTACACAGCAAAACCAATGTAATGTTCAATTGCAGCTCAAATTCTGGCTACAGCAAGACACAGCCCTGATGTACAGGGTATGAAATTTGGCCTTATATCCTTCTCTGTGGAAAGACTGAATTTTGTCCTTGTGAAACTGTTGGCAAAACTCCTAAAGCAAAGCCCAGTAAAACAGAGAGCTGCACTATCTATTGTTGAACTGCTCTGCTACCCAGATTTATTATCTGAAACCAGGATCCAAATAAGGGGAAGGGACACCAGAAAGCCAATGCAGGAGAACTAGTAGAAAATGGGGAGAAAAAAAGAAAAAGGAAAAAAAAAAAAAGAAAAAAGGAGCATTAAATCCTCTGTCTTAAAGGTAATTATCTGCTTGTCTCCAGACTGAAGGGAAGTGTAGCACAACATGTAAAACTCACTTCTCTCAAACAAGAAGCTTTATCTTTCTGAGACCAGTTTTGTGACTAAATAACCAGTTAGCAAGATTCAGGTTAAAATCTCTGTTTTCCTTAATTTGAGGAAGGACCTGAAACTGTTGCCTCCCTGTTTTATACAAGTGTCTTAGCTATTAGATTTAGGGATATTCATATTGCTAAGTAAAATAATATTTAAATAGAATCATAGAATCATAGGATCGTTTAGGTTGGAAAAGACCTTTAAGATCATCCAGTCCAACCATTAACCTAACATTACCAAGTCTACATTAAACCAATCAAGGGTAGACTAGACTAAACCATGTCCCGAAGTGCCATGTCTACCCGTTTTTTGAACACTTCCAGGGATGGTGACTCCACCACCTCTCTGGGCAGCCTGTTCCAATGCTTGACTACCCTTTCCATGAAGAAATTTTTCCTAATATCCAACCTAAACCTCCCCTGGCGCAGCTGTTAAATATTTAAATAAAAAAGAGCTACTGAAATGAGAATAATCCAGGACACATATATATCTGGATTTCAGCCTTTGTTTCAAGCCAGCCATAGTAACAAGTAAATCCATACATTAAACTATTCAGGTTATACAGCTGGGAGGAAGGTACACATCACATAGCAACCAGGACTTCTGTGTTTTGTAAAAAGTCTGGTCTGGTTATGCTGATTTGAAAACTGCTCTGAATATGACTCCACCAGTACAATAACCAAGAGAATATTGAGTTTGAAGATCTAACTGGTTTACATTACAACTGAGTGAGTACTGCCAGAGCTTGTGCATTACATGATATGCTGAGTGGCAGAAACAGAGCTATAGTCAGGGAAGTGTGAACATTTAAGTATCAAAGTGGTTTAGGCATGTCCAGGATTATGTAGTAGCTGACAATGTGTACAACTATTTTATCTATTAATTTGGTTATCTCAGCTATTTGTGATCCTTACTCTAGGAAATCTGAGAGAAGCAAATTTCTTAACATAGCACAGTCTGACTCTGTTCTTCTAATAATGCCCAAGATTGTGCCAAAATTTACAGCTGTGGAGGTTCTCTTCTGCCAGTTCCCATTACAGTTTTGTCACCAACGTTGTCTTTTTCTTTATCATATTATCCTTTGATGATAGCCTTTTTCTTCTCAGATTAATTTCTTTTTGGTGCTAATTACACACAGTTCTTTTCAGCCTGCCAAAATAGTCTGTGGGATTGAAAAGAAGCATCAGGATCATTGACATTCTGGAAATTATGGCCTCAGACAACTGCATCCTATCTGTAAAATTACCTGAAAACTACCCTTTCCCCTGTCTCAGACCTGAATGCTTACTGAGTGTTACAGATCTCCTTCCTCTGACATTCAGGAACTTTCTGGTTCTGAACCTATATTTATTCCTGGGCAGATTAAAACTGTCCTTTTCTGTTAAATCTTAAATATGGATGACTTCACATTTTATCATCCTGATTTATTCACTACCAATGCAAACTCAACATAGTTAAAAAAATGATTTTCTTATTTTCCACATGCATATTCATTAGCAGGTGGAAAGGATCATACACAATCACAGTGCTTACTGAGGCAATTTGCCTGCATCTGCCCACTATTTAATGTTTCAGGTCACTTGTCCTTTAGAATTATTTCTGTCACTGCTGTAGCACAGAACACCCTGCTTCCTAAATACCATCCATACATGTGATGAAAGAGTGGCTCCTCCAGAGCAAGGAAGAGGCCCAATGAAGGAAATTATTTACCAAAAAAACTGTATTAAAATCTATGCTAGAGATCAGAGGAGAACTCAGGACAAATGACTGATAGTGACACTGCCATGCCTGATCTGCTTCACATTTAGCAACACTGGAGGGCAGTTCTGCCATCTGTGTTTCCAGGTAGGAATATGAGCTAGGAATAGGGGACACTGGGGAGAAAGTCTATGCTGCTGGAGAGCTGAAAGTGTGTTGTGGGTAAGAATGATAAAAAACTGGAATTGGGCAGCTGGAATGAGCTCTTCTCAGGGAGGAAAGGAGAGAGGTGGCAATTTTATTGTTTAGCACAGAACAGGGACTTTAATGTCAAATTCCTTAGGGCAATTATTTAATGACTGATTAGTCTAAGGCCAGGCATTTCCAGCTCTTTAGGAGGAGACTTTAAAGACTGTGTTACATCGCACATGCATTGTGATGCCTCTAATTCCTTCTTCCTGCTTATTTTTGGGGGCTTGAGTCCACTGGTTTTAGTGGAACTACACTGGCATAAAACTGGAATCACACAGGACTTGATGGTGTCAGAAGAGCTATCCACCATACATTCTGTACCATGTCAACTTGTGTGTGCACTATTTTGGTACTTTCATGCTGAACGGTAATCGTAGTACACCTTTTCTCTAATTATTTTCAGGACTTCCACTGAAGTGAGAAACTATCATTCACAATAAGAGTAAGAGCTAAAAATAAAGTCACAGAGAAAAAGCACACCCTTTGCTCTTCACTCATTCAGAAGTGATTTCCTGCATTCCTTGTAACGGGGAAAAATGTACTTCCTCAGCTGTAATGAGAACAAATTTACTAGACTATTTACAGCACACCTGTTAACTTACTGCACCAAGAAATGTTTTAGAGAAAGGAATTTTTTCAGAGATTCACAATTTAATTCCCTGGTGTTTCTCTCTGAACTTCTTTGCTGTACAGTACACATTTTCTTCATAATCACATTTCTAATCATTTTTGATGTGGGCAGGGTGATGTCACCACATTTTGATTGGACTACCAAAATTTAATAGTTGTTAACCCACCTCATTTCCTGCTTCAGGGAGCCATTAGATTTAATGGAGCAGTAATCCTCACATTCTTGAATCAGATTGGCAATCAGTTTCTTCTAATTGGATTAGCAGCATACTCTGGGTTGGAAGATCCTCTGACAATTTGCATATTTATACATATACTGCTTCACTATGATTTATGTTCTGATTATTAACATTTACACAGTTGGCTTGAGGTTTTCTGATGAGGTATCACCCCAGTTTCACTGTTTACTGTTTATACTAGTCCAATATTGGTTCCTTGTCTCTGCATGGTTAAGAGATGTGTAGAGGGATCCTCAGAAGGAATCACTGGACATGACAGACTTTGGGTGCCACCCCACAGGGTCTCTTTACAGGTGTCAACAAACTACATCAAAATTCCTTGAATATTTTTTTCTTCAGAACACAAAGGTACCATCTCTGGCTAAGCAATACCCTATAGTGCCGCTTCTTAGGCCTTTTCTGAACTTTCTTAGTTTTTGCTTTCCTACTGGTAGAGAAGGTTTCTGATAAAATCCTTCTGCAGATCTGCAGGGAACTCCTTTCCTCTTTGAAAGTCTTCCAGGGTTCCTTGGATCCTGAAGCACTAAGTGCCACCAGACAACTTTTGGAGAGGACTTTTCTCATATTTATTGCAGGTATTGCACAGCTGAACAGATACTATAGAACAAATTGTACTGCACTGGTGTACACCACAGTAGCTATCTAACTGCCTATGTTATTCTTACAAATGATGTTTTGAATTCCTGTAGATTTGTGAAAATTGTTATGTCTTTGTATTATTTTCTGTTTGGCACTGACCTGTTGTCAGGGACTGAAAGAGTTAATGCCTCAAACATTGTGGTGATGCAAGTTAAGGTCTGCAAAGAGACAAGTTAAGGTCTACTATAGTGATGAACTGGGGTCTGCATAGCACCACAGGTGAGAAGCAGATTGGTGCGGAGTTGACACAGAGCCGGGAGGCTGTCAGAGAACTCGAAGTTCTGCCTTCTGATGGTCAAAGGTCATGCAAAGTTCCTTCGAGGAAAGGGCTCACGACCACCCTCCCCCACAGTGACACCTGCGCAGAAGATAGAGAACATTCTGGAATAAGCCTCAAGGGGGGCGAGACTAGAGGTGGGGACTGGACTATAAAAGACACAACTTTGAGGAGCCACCCCCACCATCAGAGGACCCCACGCTGCTGGTGCTCCTGCCCCAGACTGGCCTCCCCCACCCGCTGCCAACACAGCTAGAGGCCCCACACTCTGGGAGCATCACGCCCACCATCAGAGGACTGCCGCGCTTATCTGTGACATTGCAGGATCCAAGGGTGGTGATCTCTCTCTCCTCTTTCTTCCTTTTCCTTTCCTAAGTATTTGGATTAGAACCCACGTTGCTTATTGTGGTGCTTTCCTGGTTCTGGTTGCCTCCTTATTCGCATAAACTGTTGACCAAGTATGAGACTAAGATTAGACCCAGCCGCACCTAGACTCCTCTCTGGAAAGGAGTTTAGAAAGCAAGGGGGTCTATTCTGAACCTCGTGACTCAGTGGGGGAGTCCCCCTTATCCCCTGCATATCGTGTTGCTTTCCAAGTTCAGGTTTGTGTTTACTGTCAATAAAGTGTTAATTGATTGTTTGGTGTCATTGCACCTTATTTAGCCCAAGGGAATCACAGAACCTCCATGATCCTCTCAGGAGTGTCCACTTTGGGTCGTGACACCTATTTCAAAAGGAAGTCTCTCCTCACCTTGAGGTGAAAGCACTACTGCAAACCCAGTAAGAAAGGATATCCTGAGATCTATTAAAGCAAAAATCTTTCTTAGCTTGAATAATTTTTGTTTTCTACTGACAAGTGGACCTTTGCAAAGGTTTATTATAGGGCTGACTTATTTGAAATGGATTCATTAGAATATTAACCACTTGACCTATTTTATACAATCACTACTCAAGACAGCAACAGGTTGACCTGAAAACACCCAGGAGAATTACAAATGGGGCTGGGGCACAGGTTTATGGTAAGTGACCTGGGACTTTGCAAAACACTTTGGAATATTAGCTAATGCATTATGCTCATTGTTTTACTAAAAACCGGGGTCAGCAGAGGCCGATGACATTTTGTGTGACTGCAGTAGGCATAAAGGATAAACCATGAAAGACAATGTTGCAGCCTTTTCTAATATGCAGCAGGTCTTGACCATAACCATCTGAACAAGTTCCCAGCACTGATGGAACCAGACAAGATGTAAAGATTACCCCATGGGAACAAACCCGGTAATTGCAGTTTTACTTGCTACTTATATTTTGGCAAAGGGCAAAAGCTTGAATCTGGACTGAAATACATTTATGTCGGGAGCTGTATATATGTGGAGAAAGAGAGTTTCTGTCTCAAGAATCTAGCCTTGCAGGCTAGATTGTAGGCTGTTACCGTGTCCCAAATTTCTAGCTGAATTATTTTGTTACTAGCAGAAAATCTGCCTCTTACACAGTTCTGTGTAAGACTATGAGAGCTGGTGACTCACTGTTACATAGGTTGTTCTTGTTTGAACCCCTGCTCTCTTTTCAGTGTTACATTTCTTTGAATGCCTCATTGATCTCTATTTATTCAATTTAGGATTTGAAATATTTTTGAAATGGTTGTTTTAGAGTCTGAGTTACATTTTGCTTTGGTTCTATAGAGCTTTGTAAAATATGTGTAATAAGTACAGGCACTGTTGTTTTAAAACTAATGCCAAAAGAGCTGACACTGCTGTGGGAGTACAGCTTCTTCCAAGCTAATAATGGCCAGCTGCTATCACTTCTCCTGGAGAGACATTTCACTGAGTGTTGTACAAGACACATACCTGGCATGTCAAAAACCCATCAACAGGTACCCTTGCAGAAGCTGAGCGAAGATGGCCAAGGAAGGAGGTGGGGAGAGGTCTTTAGGAGGGGCTGGGTTCCTGTGTGTCATCACTCAGGCAAGGGATGTGTGATTCTATGATTCTCTCAATTAACTAGTGTTAAGAACCTGTGGTTTGGATATTAAACCTATGCTAACACTGTTGCTTGGGTGTCCAAGTTGCAGTTCAGCTTTGGACAGCTATTACAAGCCTAGAGAGAAAAGATTGAGGGTATGGCATTTTAATTTTTTTAAATGTGTAGGGGTAAGACTCAGCATTTTACAGCCTCTACAGAGAAAGTGGAAGGCTATTTATAAGGTGCATTAGTGGTTAAACTCTCACTCAAAAGATTATTGCGTAGGGTCCTTAATCTATGTTTTGGAGGAAGAACATGACTTTTAAGAGTTCCGGAATGTGCCTTCCACTGTCCCCGTGACATGTGAGAATGTGTATATGCAGAAGAAAATAGCATTAGATGAAAAGCAGGGAACTGGATGGGATATGTGCTTCATGGCTACTGGAAAGAGTTTCACTCACAACCAAGCCACCTGTCTTGGTGTCTTGTCTGTCCAGGCCGCCACATATCAAGGAAAAAATTCTTGTGACAAGGCCAGGTAGGTTGACATCAATATGCATTGTTTCAGGTCAAAGTCTTCACAGCCAAGATTATTCAAACCAATCTGCCTCATACAGAGCGACCGCGATTACAGTTCATCACTGGCTGGTAAAGATGCAAATGCTTCCACGAGTGAGTTTCAGCTCTAGTGCACTTAGTAGTGATTCCCACACTAAAGTTTGATCAATATTTTTGCCAACAACAGATTTTATTCTGGGATTTTATCTGAAGATAAACTCTTTAAGCAAACAGTAACACCTTTTATCCCTAACAAAAGCCATAATACTGTCTCAGTGTCTTCTTAAAAGAAGTCTGTTTCTTCTTCATTAGTACCTGGTGCAATGTTTACTCTTCATCATGTAGCTCCCTCTCTCCCCATTAACAGCAGCATCCAAGCCTGTCATAGTATTTTTAAATCACAGATTTGCCACTCGCAAAGAAAAGAAAAAAGTCTATTGGGGATAGATAGAATGGTTATCTGCTTTGACGTGAATCTCCTGCTTTATTTGAGGTTTATTTATAAAAATATTTAAACAAACATAACAGTTATATGTGATATTCTGCCTTTTGACTCTGAGACAATGATTTTTAGCTTTCTTCTGAAAAAGGAGTTCCTTTTTCTCATGTCCCTTCTTTGCCTTCTCCTGAAAATCAGCTTATAAAAAATGTTATACTGTGCATTTTAATGTCCAGCATAATCAAGGAAATGTGTAGAAGTTGTAATTGAGCTCACTCAGTCAAGGCTCTGCATTCAGAATGCCATCTAGATCCCGAGTGCTGTCACAGTGAAAAGGCTGCATCGGTGACAGTTTTCTCATTTGATCTGCCCACAATGGTTAACTGTAATTCTGTCCTGGTGGGCTTACTAAAAATGTCTTTGCAAAAACCTCCTCCTCCCATGCATTGACAGATAAGAGAATATGCTGTAATCCTCATTCTTTGTACAGGGAGCTGCTTGCCGCTTTGACAAAGAGAATGAACTCCAGGCTCCCGAAACCAGTTTTTGATTGTTTAGCTGGTCATTGCTCCAGATTCATTTTCTGAACTATCAATATCTTGTCCCTATCATTTTCAGCACTCATCTACTGAAAATGTTGTGTTGTTCATAAGGCAAAGAAGTTCTTAGAGGAAGAAGAAATGGTTTTGCTATCTATTCTCTGTGACTTGTCAACAATCCTCTCGGAAGCCTTAAGCAGCGTTAGGCTTCCTTTCAATTCAAGATACTGTGTGTAGAAAAGACTCAATGGGCTACATCCAGAATGTGATTATTGGCCTGAACTGGCAACTAACGCTCTAAATCCCAAACAGTAATCCTGAATATGAGACTTCAGTGTCCAAAATGCCCTGGGGAATTTATGTTCCCTATGCACCTTTTTCCAATATTTAATTTCCCTGTCACCAAAGAGTCAGTGATGTGCCAAGGTACACCTTTATCTTAGCAGGTCGAAAAGAGCAGCACTAAGTTAAATCAAGTTTCACATGCCAGTTGTCCCAGGGCATAGGTTGGCTGAGGGACTGATTCTTATGGAGATTATCAGCATAGCAGTGCAAATCTGTGATCTTTAGAAAATGAAGTGCGAGCTGCCTCCTCAAAAGAGAAAAAGAAAATAAAGTCTGAGGAAGCATTTAATACAACAGCAGAGTGGCTATAAGATTTTGTTTAATTTTGTCACCTGCTGATAGGCTTCAGACCCAGAACCTCCTCAGTCCCTTTCAAAGCTCCCCTAACCACAAGCCTGGGGGTTAACCTCTGTTGTGCAGCTGTGTCTGCATGCAGATACTTTGGGATGAAGGAGGAGGAGGAGAAGCACTGGTTGTCACACTTTGAAGGAAGAGCCTTTCCCTTGCTGATCACGATACCCTTGCAGGACAGGCAGGCCACTTTCCAGCCCCTGGGCACAGGAATGTATTTTTTTTTTCAGGTCATATCATGAAAAAAAATTCAAATACTGGGATACTCAATCCTTGTGTGTAAAGGGAAATAGTATTTCCTCTTGCTGCTGGGTCTCAAAGGGAAAGAAAGGTTCCTCCTCCATTTGTGAACGGAGTTTTGAAAGGAGATGGAGGCCTTCCTTCCAAGGAGGGCTCAAAGTTACAAATACCAGTGAGAGTGTGGTGCCTCTAAATTGTTGTGAGAGTCTATATTTAGGCCATATGCCTCGTGCTTCTTATTAAAAAGCTTTAAACTTTGCCTCACATTTAGCTTTCTGTTTCCTAAATGTGTGTGGGTTTTTTTGGAGCTTCTTTCAAGGTACCAAAGTATAATAATGAAAAAAAGGTGCTGAAATTGTTCCATTCTGGAGCCAGACACTTTCAAGCCGGAGACTGTAATGCTCAGCATCATAGTGTCTAAACTCAATATTCAGCTTGGTTTTAGTTAGGATGTGGTCTGACTCATAGGTCCATGCGTTGAACTGGTTTTATATTGAATTTTCAGATTTACAATGACATTACTGAGACAACTGTCTCAGAAAAGTGTATGTGCAGGAAAAATACTGTAAGATAATGCTATTTTTTTATTAAAAACTTTTTCTCACTGTCTTTTCTTGAAACAAAAAATAATCACTAAAAAAGATAAATTTGCACATTTCGCCATAACAGAGAAATCTGCATTAATTTTATGGTTCTGCTTTACCTTTTTTTTCCCTGCAGGAAAATAATGCCTGTTTACAGGGGGAAAAAAAAAAAAAGGTAATCTAGGTATTTTTCTTGCCAATTATTTCTTTCACACCTGGAATTTTGGTTCCAAAATTCCTTAAATATGATTTCTTCAGACTAAATATTTAACTGATTGATATGATGCTTAGAATTCTTGCTAATCTTCAGCCCTGGTATCTTCCATGTGTTCACAATGTCAGCAAGTCAGATAAAATAATTCTGACGGTATCTTAGTTGTTACGTTTGTTAGAAGACAGACCCAGCCTTCCAGAGCCAGCTGCATTAAAATGCATAAATGCATTACACTACCATTGGTCTGGGGAAAAAAAAAAAAAAAAAATCAACCGAACAGTCTTGCTTTAGGAGCAGGGACAGAAGTCCTTGCTGTCAAATCTCCATAACTGCAATCTCTTATCACTGGCAGGTAAAGCTAATTGTATTCCTGCTCATGCAATTTTTCTGCTTTCTCAGGGAACAAAGGAAGAGTTCAAGTGCCTGCCAACCTAAAAATGATCACAACAGATCATTGGGGTCACCCACCTACAGGGGCACTTCTAAACTTTCAAGCCAAATAGTAAAGTGCATGATGAATGTAAATCTCTGTCAGACAGATGACCCTGGAAAGGAGGCCGACTCAACTGCTATCTGTATTTAGATGGTATTTAAGAGGATAAGATCCCAGCCAGACTCCTGAGGTAGACTACACATTTGGTCTAGTGTCTTTGAAAAGCTCTGATGTGTTATTAGACCCTGAGATTAGAACTGATATGAATTACACAGCAAAGGAATAAGACTCTGCAGCAAGAAGCAATTTACAACAAACAGGTAGCAGCTATTCTGTATCACATTTGATGCCCCAAAATAGAAATGAAATATGATCCAGAAGGTGATAAGTGAACAAACACAATTGATTCGTAGGAAGAGGAGGAGGGAGATGGGTTGGAACATTGCTATTGACTTTGTTGTGTTACACCAGGGAATGGAGGCTGAATGAAATATGTTTAGCTTGAATCTGAACTGCCAGTCTCAAACCTTTGATTAAAAATAAAAACTGTTGCATCATGACATGCAGCATTCTCAATCTACTATTCCAAAAGAAAAAGCATTTTATGTAGCTGCACTGCATTACATTTCAGTTATAATAGATTATGCCTAGTTTTAGGCTATGTAAATAGGCCTGGTATATGACTGGTTACAGAGGAGCTAATATCTGATATCACAGAGAAGGAAATGAAAGATCAGGGAAAAATACTCCTACAAACATATGGATTATGTAATAACAGGTACCAAACTTGCTAATGATGAAGTGCTAAATCATTTCTGGAATCTGATATTATTTGTAATTTGTAAGTTCCAGAATTTCCTAGTAACCATCAACCACGAAAGTATTTGATTGCTACAGTGAAGTAGCACAGCAGCACAGAAAGAAGGTTGCCTTCTCAATTCAAAGGCATAAAGTTAATTAATTGGTGTAAAACTATGTATTTTTAAGAAAATTAGTTTCCTCAAATGACTAAGTGCTACAGAACAGTTGCCAGGATGATTTATTTCTATCATGTAGATAATACATTCAAATCTGTTAGATTTTTACTGAAGACGCTATAAATTAACACCTCAGGGTTATGATGTTTAATTAGGTGAACATCAATATTAATAACCAGCTGTGACTGTCATCTACACTTTATCTGGTTTAATATCATATACCATATCGCACTGAAAAATGTATGTATATGGTTGAAAAGGTAGGAAGGAAAGCAATGGGACTTTGAAGAAAATATACTGGAAACATCATCTATTTGCTAATTAGACTCCCCAAAAATCCAGTATCTGCAATGATTAATGTGCTCTTAACAACAGAAAGGAATAAGTCATTCCGGTGAACACAGTTTTACTTAACAGTACAACTAATCTTTCAGTTTAAGGGGGAAATTGTTTATTATACATTTTCCCCTTTGTTCCCTGACTGAGACGGAGCATTCTGAATGTCATTCAAACCACATTTTTTATACTTATCTGATATTGATTAGCCTGACCTAATATTTTGGTAATATATTCAACTTCTATATAAGGGTTCAATTATTCCATGTGGCTAGAGATTTATCTATCATCATTTTCACTAGGCATTGAGAGATCAAATCTTAACTGGCCATAAACTTCTCAGAGCACAGCCATTTACTGTTACATTTGTAGGAAAGACACTGGAGAAAAGTAAATTGTGAACTCAGGAGCAAGACTTGGTTGCACAACTGAAAGATTCAAAGTCATTAAGATGGCCATAGACATTTCTTCTGGATGAAACTTCTTAGCACTACAAAAAGTTAGCACTGTGTTGTTGAAGCCCTTGTAGTGACACTATATGGATTGCTTAAGCTTCCCAGAAGAACTGCTGAAAGAGTCTCCACTCTGACACATAATAAACACAGAAAGCAGCAGGGTCAGAAGAGGGGTCAGCAGAGTTATATTTACAGAGACACAAGGACCCAAGGACTCTAAACACTTGGTATGGATGGGTAGCGGCTGCTGCTCCAGCACTGACTGCCTGCAGCCCAGCTGCCAGCTCCAATCCTGGGCATGATGCTAATTTCTGCAGCCTGACAGATTCCTGTTTCCACTCCTGAGACAAACTTGCCATCATCCCCTGGCAAATCCGTGAGTTCATGAAGTGCCTCGCACTTTTTTCAGAGTGAGGGGGATAGAAAGCTACAGCCAAAAGAAGTGCCTAAAGAGAGCTGCAAGTGCAAATGACATACTTAGGTGCAACCCTGCAAGTACATAAGCTTTATAGGCTCCACGCTTTATACTAAAAAGTTCTTCAACCACTCACAGATAATTTGGCATACGTAGACAAACTCTACAGCTGTCACAGGACAGCAGTTTGGCATTGATTTCCTGCCAAAACCTGAAAGACATTTACAAACTAGTTGTTTTTTCACCTAAGTGGTCTGTGGACTTGAAACCACAGGTTGCCTAAAGTGTAAGAAATGTACATCTTCAAGAGCAGTGACTTTTCCCAAAATGGATATAATTTTCTGGGGGTTTTAGGTTTTTTGGTTTTATTGTTTGGTGGGGGTGGGGGGTTGGTGGTGGGGAGGGTAGGGCTTTAGCACAACCACAGAGGAGGCAAGTATTGCTTATATTACACAATAATTACAGTTCTAAAGCAGTGAAAATACTTAAACCTATTTTTCCTTTCATAAAAGTGAAGCCCAGAACACTGGATATGGCTTATTCAAAGTAGAACAGACATTCTAGCTCCTCAAATCAAAAAGTCAGACAACAGTTGAGGTAGGAAGGAGCCTCTAGAGATCTTCTAGTCCAACCCTCTGCTTAGAGCAGGGTCACCTACAGCAGGTTTCTCAGGGCGGTGTCAAGTCAGTTTTTGAGTATCTCCAAGGATGGAGACTTCACAACTTCCCCGGGCAACCTGTGCCAGTGCATGCCTACCCTGACAGTAAAAAAAAAAAATGTTTTCTTATGTTCAGAGGGAACCTCCTGTGTTTCAGTTTGTGCCCATTACCTCCTGTCCTGCCACTAGGCACCACTGAAAGAGCCTGGCTGTCTTCCTTACTTACTCCCATCAGGTATTTATACACATTGATAAGATCCCCTGAGCCTTCTTTTCTCCAGGCCAAAGAATCCCAGTTATCTCAGCCTTTCCTCATATCAGATGCTCCATGCCTTAATCATCTTTGTGGCCCTTCACTGGACCTGCACTACTATCTCTATGTCCCTCTTGTACCGGGGAGCCCAGGAATGGACTCGGCACTCTAGACCTGTCTCACCAGGGCTGAGTAGAAGGGAAGGATCACCTCCCTTGACCTGGTGACAACACTCTTCCTGATATGGTCCAGGTTGCTGTTGGTCTCTCTGCAGCCCAGGTTGCTGTTGGTATCTTTGCTGTGAGAATGCATTGCTGGCTTGGTGTCCACCAGGACCCCTGGGTCTTTTCTCACAAAGCTGTATTCCAGTCAGTCACCCCCCAGTGTGCACGGGTGCATGAATTTATTCCTCTCCAGGTACAGAGCTTTGTGTTGCCCACTGATGAACTTCAGGAGGTTCCTGCTGGCCCATTTCTCCAGCCCATCAAGGTCCCTCTGAATGGCAGGACAGCCATTTGTCATATCAGCCACTCCCTCCCCAGTTTTGTATCACCTGCAAACTTGCTGAGGGTGAAGTCTATCCCATCATCCAGGTCCCTAATAAAGATGTTAAAATGTATTCATCACAGTATTGACCCCTGGGTTACACCACTAGTGACTGGCTTCAAGCTGGACTTCGTGCTGTTGGTCACAACCTTTTGAGGTCAGCAGTTATTTTCAGTCCACTTCACTGTCCATTTATTTAGTTGTACTTCATCAATTTGTCTATGAGGATGCTACAAGAGACAGTGTCCAATGTTGAAATCATTGCTGAATTCAAGATTAACAATATCCATTGCTCTCCCTTCATTCACTAAGCTAGTAAGTTCACCACAGAAGGCTATCAGGTTGGTCAAGCATGATTTCCCCATTGTAAATCCATGAGTCTGCTCTCAATCACTTTCTTGTTCTTAATATCTTTAGAGATGGTTCTCAGGAGGATTTGCTCCATTACCTTCCCAGGGATCGAAGTGAGGTTGACAAGCCTCACCTTAAAGGCTAAGCCAAAATAGCAACCAAGCAAATTCTCCTGGCATGTGGCATATAGAGCATGCATTGAGATGGCACCTGGGTAACAGAGCTGCTGCCTGGCCCTTCACCTTATCCAGCAGGAGAAGAATCACAGTACAGGACTGAGTACCTCTGAGGGGTGCTACTGAGGGTCACACTGCACAGGTACAAGACCGTGGCTGCTCTTCCAGTCTCCGACAAATGGGGATCCTAGATTTGGCAGGGCAACTGAGATGGAGAGAGGGAAAATGGTACCACATCTCTGAAAAGATGCATCAAATGGGATGTAACAGGGCTTGTGAGTCTGGTACTTTTTTGGTGTTGAACATTCAGTTTTAACAGTTTCTTCTCCTTGTTTGTCAGGGAAATTGCAAGAAAGAGCCTTCCTTTTTGCTTCAAAGAACAAGATGGTGAAGCCATGGCTACTAAAAGTACTGTAGAAGAGAGGGCAGATTGGGTGCTCCCAGTATTTGCTGTGGCATAACACCCCCAAACTTTTAACATGGCCCTGAGTGCTGGGAGTGCTGGTATCAAATGCAGGACATGGAGTTCACTGTGGGGATGTAATCAACGTGAATTAGGTGTTTCAGCCCTGGAAAGTCTTACTGTTACTCCCTGTTTACGGCAGAGCCACCCATTAAGTGACAATATGTTTAAGAGAGTGTGGGAAAAGAATACAAATCGTGTAATAAGGAGACCATCAAGCACCTCAGTGCATTGGAGAAGCACTAAGGAAGAAGAGCAGAAAAATATTAAAGGAGAACAAACATGTCTATCTTCTTTGCAGTTTGTTACATGCTGAGGATATTTATATGTAATACTCATAGCACCAAAAGTAACCACTGCTTTGTAGTGCCATGCTGTGAAACATGCCCTCAGGCGAGTGACTCCCTGGAAAATGATGTTACAGCATCAGTGTATCAATGGCTTTATTGCTCCACAGTGTCGTTTTCAGCAGCCTGTGCTTCTGGGAGCAAAATAAGGCACTGCTTTCTTGCCAAGAGTGTTCTTGTAAAAATCTATCAGTTTAGTTATAGGGTGGCAAATAATTCCCATTCTCAGGTGGATAATTGCCACCCTGCTTCTTCAAGTCTTTTCTTCTCTACCCTGCAAGTGCTTACAGTTCTCTCTGCAAGCAAATAGATCTTCTTCTCTGTATTTAAAAGTATGGGTGACTGGCTAATAATGTTGAAGTGTACACCATGCTTGAGTCAACAAACAAGGGTAGATCTACTGCTTCTTGAAGGAGGAGTAACATATGTTTACTGTCTGGCTATAGTCACAGTTGATTAAATCATTTGCTGATGCGGAATAGATAGCGCTATATAAGCACTAAAGATCCTTAGGGTTGTTTTTTCTTAATCATGCATGGTACAATATCGTCTATTGTGTTAAACCATGAGATCCTGAAATCCTTAATTCTGCCCCTAATTTTGTGTATGGAATCATCATAAAAGTCATCCGTTTCCTTCCAGTAAAGGACAAAACACAAAGCATCCCCCCAACATCCCCACCCCCCCGCAATTTTGAGCCTGCTTTTCATAAGGGAAATCTAGCCTTTTAAAACTCAACTTTATATATTCTAATTGTCATAGGTATCTAAGAATTAAAGTATTTTTACATTAAATATTTCCATTTTACCCAGCAAGCAGTTTAAAAGTAAAGTAAGAAAATACTTTTGCAGCACCTTTATTTTTTCTGTACAGGTTATATTATTGTCAGTCAATTCAAAGTCATTCTTATAGGCCTTACTGAAAGGCTATTAAGAGCATTAAACCTTGAGAACTTACACATCCCAGGGTATGTGCTTCAAGGCTGTTCCCGCAAAGATTTGCAATTAAACTAACCTGTACCTCATTTAACCAGGTAGGTGACAAAAGCACAGGTCATGTAATTTTGTGCTAATGTGTGTTGCTGGAACTGACTGAGGAGAGAACAGGGTGGTTGTATCCCAGGGACAGAGTTAGTGAGACATGAAAGAGAAAAGGAGCTTGATGGATTTATCTGGAAAGTGTTCATAAGGGTACTAATACTTGATAAAGGACCGAAAAAGTCAACATGCCACTGAAACAGAGGCCAAATAAAACAGCTGATGCCAAAGTCTATTGGAGGAAGGCTTGTTCTCATAATAAAATGTGAAAAAGAAACCCAAGTCATCTGTTCTTGTCTGACTGAGGGAGTAAACTAAGACAGCAGCTGGGTCCGATGATACTTCTGTTGTAACTGTGACCATATCTCCTGAGCTATGTAGGTCTCCCAGCCAGGCTTAATTTGTTGCATTTCCCCTTCAGCTCATCCTGGTACTCGAACACAGGAGAAGGGTTTCCAGGCACTGTGGGACCTGCTTGCTTCTTCACACAGGACAAGCTCTGGCTAGAGGGACAGGAGGAGGTCAGTGTGCCAGAGCTGTAGGCTGGTATCTGGCATGGATGTACCAGATATTTACTAAGACAGCCTGCTACTTGCTGCTGGATGCTGAGCCACTCAGGCTCTCAGGTGGACATCTCACCACAGCTTGCACAGCCAATCTGCCAAGTGATTCTGGACCACTGGGGCAACTCAGGTGATTAAATGCTTCCCAACAGCGTACTTGCCCTGTTCCACCCCTGAGGAACGGCACACTCTTGGGCAGCTATTCACTGTTCAGCAGGCAGCCACTGGTCCTGGATACCCACTCCAGTTTCCAGGGGGTTCCTGAAGAGGTAGGAAGCTACTTGCAACTCAGAGGGGATGACACAGGAAGATGGCATAGCTTGTTCAACAGAAATTGAACAGTTCTTCCCCCCCTCTGAGACCTGAGGGGTCTCTCAGGGGCAAGGTACTGCTACATAGTGGGTGCCCATTCTTGCAGAGGATATCAGAGATTAATATCTCACATCCTCATGTTTGAAAGCTCATTACTCTTGTGCTGAGCCTGGAGGATTATGAGCTTTTGAACCCCATCATCCAAATCGGTTGTTTTATGAAATGAATGTCAGGGCTGAAGCAGTAGCGATACCCCAGTGCTCCCTAGGAAAAGTCCTGGTGAGGTAGAAAGGAGGAGACAGTGGGAATTCATAAAAATGCGGGGAATAGAGAAGAGGGTAAGAAGTTACTCAGTGCACTGGTTCCCAGTTTTTTGTGCCTCTTTACAGTGAGTGTGAATAGCTCCAGCCAGTTTTCTGGCAGCAGAAGCAAACATCACAGCTGGAAGCCCATTCAAGATTAAAACACATAAATTTAGGGTTTGTTGTGAACTAATTTTCTAAGATCCCATTATAGCCAGAGGAGATCTAGCCAATACAGTCTGAAGTAGGCTAGGGAGCAGTTTGCTGTCTGGTATCTCAGGCTGAGATGGATCAATCTGTAGGTGTGATGGACTGTATTGACTGTATCTCCTCTGCCTATAGTGGGAGCCTCAGCAGCCCACCGTAAGTAGGTACTGGTCCACACTTAAACATAGGTGTCTTTAAGGCGGAAATGGTGAGAGGCTCCAAAAGGACCTGGCAAACCTGTCCACACTGTGGTGGGTTGGTCAGCGTATCATTCTGCATTCAATATGCAAACACACAAACACACAGACACACATTTATATGCACACAAATAAATAGTCTCTATGGAGCCGTGTGTGTATTCTCATTAAAAGAATGCAACCTGTGCAGATAATAATTTATGAACTATCAAACCCACTTTTGAAACTGGTCTGCAGAATATGGCAAGAGCTGAGTCCAGAGTGAATATTTATGACTGAGATTATAACTCAGTGAAAGTGGAGGCTTGTAATACAAACACAGTCAGATGTTTTAACTGTGGTTCTGCCAAGAGATGCCTGGCAGCCTGATCTGAAGCCCATTTAAAGCAATGGAAAGCTTCCCACAGACTTCAGTGGGTTTTAGGATCAGGCCTCCAGTGTGACTTGCAATGTATGTGCATTAAACATCCATTTATCTCTCTGTTGTTCTGAATCAGTCAAAAGTCTACAATACCAAATTCCTTTTAACTACTAGACCTGGGGGAGCAAAGTACTTTCAGTGTGGCATGCAGGGAGTGATATGAACAGCTTCCATTAACACTAAGGGGCAAATAGTGTGTAATTCTGTATACATTACAAAAACTTTCCCTCATAAAATGTACTGCATTACACATAAAAAATGTTCTTGCTATTTTCAGTTCCTAGATATTTATTGGACATTTCTACCACCAGCCATTTCTTTGTGTGAAATGGTCTTCTATCTGTTTTGTGGAATAGTATATTGACACATACATTTTATCCAAAATATGCAAGAGCCATATTTTAAAAGCAAGGCCTATTTAAGTGATAGTCCATAGATTTAAATCTTTGACTTTCTCTGTGAAGTGAAAACGAATTGTACTTTTTCCTTTTCATTCTATAATGCAAGTGTTTAATTGTTTCAGCAGAGCTGATAGGCAAGTAAAGGCAACACATTTTATGCACTTCTTTCCAGAAAGAACAAAAGATGTCTAAATAGCATTTCAGATAGAAAATTGTACACATAAATTCACAAGCTTTCCCTTTTGACATCAAATCTTTTACTAGATTTTTTTATATCATTCCCTGAGGTACTATGTTTTTCTTGTCAGTACGACAAAATGCTAAAGGCTTGTAGAAGGAGAGGGAATAGGAGTTTTATCAAAATAATTATGAACAATTTTGTTCTCTAGTATGTGGAGTAGCCACAGTACCCCACTTTTTGATTAGAATTCCAGATTTCTGTTATGACTTTTGGTATGTCATCGAAAAACTGTGTGGTCAATAGGCTATTCATTACTTAGAAAAAAGCAGTATATAAACTGTTAAAATGGAAGTATCTGGTGCATTTGGAGACTAATATATTTCAAATGCTCTCAGCACAACCCTATGACGAACAGGGCTGATGTATTTTGATCCTGTTTTTCTGCATGACATCCACTAACAAGTAATAGCTCAGCAAGCAGATCTGAACTCTTTCAGACCAAGTAATATTAGCCAGGTCATTCATCCATGTTCATCATCTCTGCCAAGGGGAAGAGGATACTTCATTATCTGAGATCTTTTTAATGGTCACTTCCGACACGCCTGCTGTGCCAGGGCTGCATTTCTTCTTGCTCATATTCAACTTCAAGCTGACAGACATTCATAGAGAGAGGCTTCTGTGATTCTTTTTTCTCTGTAGTAGTGACTGTAGGTTTCAGTTTGGTTTTGGTTTTGGATTTTTTTGTATTTCTAAACAGCAGATTATCTCTTTTTATAGGACATAGGACTTTATTTTTGAACATAACTCTATATGTCTATATTAATGGATATTTTTGCAGGTTGCAATTGAGCAATTTTTCATAAAATAAATCATCAAAAGCAGAAATTCTGCTGGGCTTTCTTCATTCTTTGGAATTTCTTTCTTACAGAGTAAATAGAAAATCCTGTTTATGGTACAGCCTCGTCCAGTGGGGAGCAAGTAGCAGATATTTGTACATGACCTTCTAAAATGAGTAATCTTTAACAAGCTCTATACTGAAAAATCCTCACCTAAACATTGTTAGATTCCGGATATGTGCAGTTTGGTCCAGAAATTAATTATACCAATAGATCGCAGTCACCGAGGCGAAGGGCTCCGGAGCGGACGCTCGTGCCGGGGCACCCTTGCTGAGGCGGCAAAAACAAAGCGCGAAGGGTAGGAGCGGGCAGCCCAGCCCCCCTCCCAGAGCGGGAAAGAGCGGGAAAGGGCGAGCTGCTGACGTGCGGCAGCTCTGACGCGGCGTGGGCGGGGCCAGGAGTGACGGCGGGCAAACCCCCCCCCACCTATAAAAGCAGCCCCCAGGGAGCGCGGCGAACAGGACGGGCAAACAGGGCGTGGCGCGTCAGGAGGGCGTGGCGCGTCAGGAGGGCGTGGCGCGTCAGGAGGGCGTGGCGCGTCAGGAGGGCGTGGCGCGTCAGGAGGGCGTGGCGCGTCAGTTCGCGCGGTCAGGGCGCGCGGGGAAGGCCGAGTGTCCCCCCCTCCAAGTTCCAAAGGGGAACCCAGGCAGTGGTCACCGTCCTCCCAGGAGAACACCTGGCAGCCATGGTCACCACCCGCCCGAAAGCCTCCACCAGAAGGAATGCGGCGACCCAGACGGAGCTCCCGCACAGACACGCGGCCGTCCAGGTCACTGGCTGCAGGGAGTGCCTGAGCCTGTCGCTTGTGCCAGACGGCAGCGGGGACGGCAAATGGCTTCGGTGTGAGCAGGTGGATGATCTGCTCAGCCTGGTGGCAGAGCTGAAGGAGGAGGTGGAAAGGCTGAGGAGCATCAGGGAGTGCGAGCAGGAGATAGACTGGTGGAGCCGCACCCTGCCGTCCCTGGGGCCAGGGCAGCAGGCGGAGGCCCCACAAGGAGCGGAGGATCCCCTGCCCTCGTGCCGGCAAGCAGAAGGAGGGGATCCAGGAGACGGGGGGGAATGGAAACAGGTCCCTGCCCGGGGAGGCAGGCGAATCCCCTCCCGGCCTCCCTCACCTCCCCAGCTGCCCCTACACAACAGATACGGGGCTCTGGAGGTTGAGGGCCAGGCAAGCGGGGAGGGAGGTGAAGGGGAAGGTCCAGCCAGGGGGTTGCCGAGGGCCAGTCAGTCACCCCCACGGATTACGACTGCCCCTGCTAAGAAAGAAAGGAGGGTGATTGTGGTGGGCGATTCCCTCCTGCGGGGAACTGAGGGCCCGATCTGCCGCCCGGACCCATCCCACAGGGAAGTCTGCTGCCTCCCTGGGGCCCGGGTTAGGGACATTACGAGGAAACTGCCCGACCTCGTGAGGCCCTCCCATTATTACCCACTGCTGGTTATACAGGTGGGCAGTGACGAGATTGCAGAGAGAAGTCCTAGGCCAATGAAGAGGGACTTCAGGGCACTGGGGCGACTGCTCGCAGGATCGGGAGCACAAGTTGTGTTTTCCTCTATCCCGTCAGTGGCAGCAAGGAACACTGAAAGGAATGGGAAAACTCACCTGATTAACAGGTGGCTCAGAGGCTGCTGCCATCGCTGGAATTTTGGGTTCTTCGATCACAGGGAGGTCTACACGGCACCGGGCCTGCTGGCGGCTGATGGAGATCGGCTGTCTCCAAGGGGGAAAAGGATTCTCGCCCAAGAGTTGGCGGGACTCATTGAGAGGGCTTTAAACTAGGTTTGAAGGGGGAAGGGGATATAAACAGGCCCGCTAGTAAGGAGCCCAGGGGCGGCATGGCAACATTGGGGGCAAAATCGACAGCCCAGCTTAAGTGCATGTACAGCAATGCACGTAGCATGGGCAACAAACAGGAGGAGCTGGAGGCCCTTGTGCAGCAGGATGGCTATGACATAGTCGCCATCACGGAAACGTGGTGGGACGACTCTCATGACTGGAGTGCTGCACTGGAGGGCTATAAGCTCTTCAGAAGGGATAGGCAGGGTAGGAAAGGCGGTGGGGTGGCTCTGTATGTTAGGGAGTGTTTCGACTGCATAGAGCTTGACAGTGGTGATGACAAGGTGGAATGCTTATGGGTAAGGATGAGGGGGAAGGCTGGAAAGGCGGATGTCCTGTTGGGAGTCTGCTATAGACCACCCAACCAGGATGTAGAGGTAGATGAGGCATTCTATAAACGGCTGGCAGAAGTGTCGCAATCGCTAGCCCTTGTTCTCATGGGGGACTTCAACTTGCCAGACATCTGCTGGAAATACCACACAGCAGAGAGGCAGCAGTCTTGGAAGTTCCTAGAGCATGTGGGGGATAACTTTCTAATGCAGCTGGTAAGCGAGCCTACCAGGGGAGGTGCCCCGCTTGACCTGCTGTTTACCAACAGAGAAGGGCTTGTGGGAAATGTCGAGGTCGGAGGCCGTCTCGGGCTTAGCGACCACGACATGATAAAGTTCTCAATTTTGGGTGATGCTAAGCGGAGGGGCAGCAAAACTATTACCATGGACTTCCGGAGGGCAGACTTTGGCCTCTTCAGGACCCTGGTTGGGAAAGTCCCTTGGGAGGCGGTCCTGAAGGGCAAAGGGGTCCAGGAAGGCTGGGCCCTCTTCAAGAAGGAAGTCTTAAGGGCGCAGGAGCGGGCTGTCCCCGTGTGTCGTAAGACCAACCGGAGGGGAAATCGACCGGCCTGGCTGAATAGGGAGCTTTTGCGGGGACTCAGGGAAAAAAGGAGAGTCTACCGCCTTTGGCAGAAGGGGCGGGCAGCTCAGGAGGAGTACAGGGATCTTGTTAGGTCCTGCAGGGAGGAAATTAGAAAGGCAAAAGCCCAGCTAGAACTCAATCTGGCCAGTGCTGTAAAAGACAATAAAAAATGCTTTTATAAGTACATCAGCAATAAAAGGAGAGCCAAGGAGGATCTCCATTCTTTGCTGGATGTGGGGGGGAACATTGTCACCGAGGACAAGGAAAAGGCTGAAGTACTTAACGCCTTCTTTGCCTCTGTGTTCAACAGCCAGACCGGTCATCCCCAGGGTACTCAGGCCCCTGAGCTAGAGGATAGGGATAGGGACCAGAATGGAGCCCTCATAGTCCAGGAGGAAGCAGTTAATGACCTGCTATGCCTCCTGGACGATCACAAGTCTATGGGGCCAGATGGGATCCACCCGAGAGTACTGAGGGAGCTGGCAGAGGAGCTTGCCAAGCCACTTTCCATCATCTATCAACAGTCCTGGTTAACAGGGGAGGTCCCTGATGACTGGAGGCTTGCCAATGTGACGCCCATCTACAAGAAGGGCCGGAAGGAGGACCCGGGGAACTACAGGCCTGTCAGCCTGACCTCGGTGCCGGGGAAGATTATGGAGAGGTTCATCTTGAGCGAACTCCACAGGCAAGTACAGGTCAACCAGGGGATCAGGCCCAGCCAGCATGGGTTCACGAAAAGCAGGTCCTGCTTGACCAACCTGATCTCCTTCTATGACCTGGTGACCCGCCTGGTAGATGATGGAAAGGCTGTGGATGTCATCTACCTCGACTTTAGCAAAGCTTTTGACACCGTCTCGCATAATATCCTCCTCGGGAAGCTGGCAGCTCACGGCTTAGACAGGCATACTCTTCGCTGGGTAAAGAACTGGTTGGGTGGCCGAGCCCAGAGAGTTGTGGTAAATGGTGTTAAGTCCAGTTGGCAGCTGGTCACGAGCGGTGTTCCCCAGGGCTCTGTTTTAGGGCCAGCCTTGTTCAATATCTTTATCAATGATCTGGATGAGGGGATCGAGTGCACCCTCAGTAAGTTTGCAGACGACACCAAGTTGGGTGGGAGTGTCGATCTGCTGGAGGGTAGGATGGCCCTGCAGAGGGACCTGGACAGACTGGATCGATGGGCCGTGGCCAACTGTATGAGGTTCAACAAGGCCAAGTGCCGGGTCCTGCACTTCGGTCACAACAACCCCATGCAACGCTACAGGCTTGGGGAAGAGTGGCTGGAAAGCTGCCTGGCCGAAAAGGACCTGGGGGTGTTAGTAGATAGCCGGCTGAACATGAGCCAGCAGTGTGCCCAGGTGGCCAAGAAGGCCAACAGCATCCTGGCTTGTATCAGGAATGCTGTGGCCAGCAGGAGCAGGGAGGTGATTGTCCCCCTGTACTCGGCGCTGGTGAGGCTGCACCTGGAATACTGTGTCCAGTTTTGGGCCCCTCACTACAAGAAAGACATTGAGGTGCTGGAGCGTGTTCAGAGAAGGGCAACGAAGCTGGTGAAGGGTCTGGAGAACAAGTCTTATGAGGAGCGGCTGAGGGAACTGGGGTTGTTTAGCCTGGAAAAGAGGAGGCTGAGGGGAGACCTTATCGCTCTCTACAACTACCTGAAAGGAGGTTGTAGTGAGGTGGGTGTTGGTCTCTTCTCCCAAGTAGCTAGCGATAGGACAAGAGGAAATGGGCTTAAGCTGCGCCAGGGGAGGTTTAGACTGGAAATTAGGAGAAATTTCTTTACGGAAAGGGTGGTCAAGCATTGGAACAGGCTGCCCAGAGAGGTGGTGGAGTCACCATCCCTGGAGGCATTTAAAAAACGGGTAGATGTGGCACTTCGGGATATGGTTTAGTCTGGCCTACCCTTGATTAGTCTAGAGTGGGCTTGGTAGTGTAGGTTAATGGTTGGACTGGATGATCTTAAAGGTCTTTTCCAACCTAGATGATTCTATGATTCTATGATCTCATCAGCTGCAAGTTGTTTTATCTGCACCACTTATACTTTTGCTTTGGGCTTCATGGTCTGCATTACCTTACAGGGTTGAACATCCCCTCTGGATGGACAGATATTACTGCAGCCTTCTCTTACATAGTTCCACTGATAACTCTGAACCTTGGTGCAGTAAGTGGTCATGGTACTGACACTATTATTTGGTAATTATGAGGGACAGAAACCCTGATAATTGAAGGATTAATCTGGCCAATACCTACTAAGATAAAGCACACCCTTTATGCAGCTTATTTTCAAGCTGTATGTGTATGAAATTTCTTGCATCCATTTCTGAAACTCCAGTTCCTGTCAGTGTTGGATTTCATGATAATCTTATTTTACTCTGGTATTGTTTTTCTCTCATTTGGCCTGAGTTCTTCCAAATGTCTTTTTCAGTATGCTGGTTTGAGATCACTGGCAAAATTCTTCAGGAATTGGTATCACAGTCTCCAGCTCTCAAATGCAGCATCTTCCATTAATTGTATGCCTTTAAGAGGTAAGTTTAGTAACTGGGGAATTGCCCCTGTCCTGAGGGGAATTCTTCAGCCTAAAAGCTGAAAAAGGGCATGTAAGATGTTGAGTATGAAGCTCATGATCTGGGACTTTCCCACCAGGAAGGTGCAGATACAGTGGAAAATTAAAATAATTTATTTTAAAAAAAGAGAAAAGAAAAAAAAGCCACAACAGCAAAGTGCAATATTCTTCCAGGAACAGGATGCTGCATGAACAATGTGCTGACTGCTGTGCTTCTCAGATGGGACCCACCTTCTGCACTAGCCAGAGGGAAGCAGTCATGTTTGCCAACCCATATATTCCCTTATAAAGTGTGGAGTAACCAGGTCTCTGTGAAGGACCCAACGTCAGAGTGGCCAGCCCTAGGACGTGATGGCACTGCAGCTCAATGTTCCCTAGAGCACCAACCTCCACTGCTGGACGATTGCTGCTGCCACACTGCAGGGAAGACACGAAGGAAACCACAACTTTTAAACTCAGACATGCTCATCAGGACTAAGTGAATATCCAGAAGAAGGATATGTCCAGTTAGAAGATCTGCAAGGGACTGCACTTGGGCAGGGAGCTTGAGAGCAGTCTGTGTTGTATTTTTGTGATATACAAATGTGGTTAGGAACCATCCTCTTCCTTGCCCTAAGCTTTTCCCCATGCAGACAATGAAAGAAATTTTACCTGTGAATTGTTATGCCTCGCAGCCTCCATTCTGCTCCTCACAACAGTCCCTTGCTGTTTTTCAGTTTCCACTTTGTCAGTCCCTACCAGAATCATTCCACCTCTGATGCCTCCTGAACACCTCTTACCCTGCCTACGTGTAAGATCAGCTAATGAGAAAACATACTAAAAATTTCTGAAGCACTTTGAATGGTGTCTTGTTTGGGATTGCATCTGTAAAATATAACCCTCTGTCGTGGTTTAGCCCCAGCCAGCAACTAAGCACCACGCAGCTGCTCACTCACTCCCCCTACCCCGATGGGATGGGGGAGAGAATTGGAGGAGTAAGAGTGAGAAACACTCCTGGGTTGAGATAAGAACAGTTTAATAATTGAAATAAAGTAAAATAGTAACAATAATAACAACAATATAATAATAATAATAACAATATAATAATAATAATAATATACAGAGCAAGTGATGCACAACGCAATTGCTCACCACCCGCCGACCGATACCCAGACAGTTCCCGAGCAGCGATCGCTGCTCCCTGGCCATCCCCCCCCAGTTTCTATACTAACCATGACATCATATGGTATGGAATAGCCCTTTGGTCAGTTTGGATCAACTCTTCTGGCTGTGCCCCCTCCCAGTTTCTTGTGCACCTGGCAGAGCATGGGAAGATGAAAAGTCCTCGACTAGCATAAGCAGTACTTAACAACAACTAAAAAGATCAGCGTGTTATCAACATTCTTCTCCTACTAAATCCAAAACACAGCACTATGCCTGCTGCTAGGAAGAAAATTAACTCTATCCCAGCCAAAACCAGGACACCCTCCCTGTTACAATTTCTTTCAGAATCATATTATTTTTAATTTGCTCTCAAACAAGCCTGATGATCATTGCCTTGTCTGTTATTCACCACAGTCTACTGGGTATCACCTCAATAAAATGCCAAAATACTCGCAGTGGTTAAAATGGTCATTCTGTTCAGGGTCTTGATCTCTGTCATATTAGCTGAATGCTTGAGCATATGTTCACATCCTCTTGAGTCACACTGTTATTTAAATAACATCTGTAATTTCACTAAGTCTTTTCTACTACCTTTAAAAATTACTGAGATTTAAAATACTGACATGGGGGTCAGCTTTATTCCTACCATGACTCTTCTCTAATTGTTGAAACTACCCCAGGGATGAATTTGGGTCAAGGTCTTTTCTTCACATCATTTTCTTTAATAGCTCTATTACTTCTGTATATGCATGATATTAGAAATATCTCAGAGTTAATTGTTTCTGAAATAACTGTAGTTCTTTCACAGAAGAGGTGTCCTGGAACCCTACCTTTACCAACACATTATATATAGCTAACTAGCTATTGTTTCTAGTTGTCTGACAAATTAATCAAGTAAATCACTCATTGTTGTGCTTTTCTGAAACTCATAAAAGATAATGGACAGAAAAATGGACAAGATGTTTGATTTCATTTAACTTCTAGTTTATTGCCTACTTCATAAGAGAATGTAAATAAGAAGCCAGTCTCAGTGCTATCATAATTCTCAGAAATCGGCCAGCCACAAGTTGCTGATGCGGGTGCAATTCTCCACAGTGCCTTGCACAGACATTTTACCAAGTGGTGTGAACCAAACAAGCATTACAAAGATCAACCAAAGTAAATTATACTGTCAGGAATTTGTAACAGTCAGAATGCCTTCAGCACAAAGAAGAGGTTATTTCCTTTATATGAGGGAAATGAATAGACACAGACATACATTACACATTTTCTTACAATAATGTAGTTCTTGCTAAATATAATCTTGAGCAGCATCGTATTGAACAACCAAATCAACAGAGCCTGAATACTGGAGTTAAAACCTGAGCTTGGAAATTGAATAGACTCATGGACCACTTAAGTGATCTAGCTGGGAAAAAGTGTTGTTAAAACCTAAGGCCAATTAACATTCATATAGTATTTTGAGCTTTACCACCAGTTATAATGAAGCAGTTTCTTTCCACAGAGGAATACAGTTATAAGTATTTTGATTAGGTACTTACAACAGGAGTTATGCTGGGACTGGCAGAAGCACATGGGCTCTCTCCTGCAAGATTCAGTAGGGGCTGGCAATCAGCTTTGGTCCGCTGTTTCCCTTTCTGCCCTTGTTTCAATGTTCTACTTGACTTGCAATCACCTTCAATGGTCCCTGCCTTTATTAAGGCTGACTAAATCTCCTTTAGTGAATCTACTCCTTGTAGAGCTACTTCTTGTAAACACCTGTTAATCATTCAGGGATTTTGACACCTTTTTGGCAAGCCTGTGCATTAAGAAATCCACTTGCTAAAGTGGTTTATGTTACTTCTTCTTCCAAAACAAAACTCAGCCAAAAAGCACTAGTCTCAAACAATAATTTCTTAATGAAGAACTAACAAATTAAGGCTTAAACTTCTATTCATTACACTTATATGTTTTCAGGCTGAAGATCTTACCATACAGTATTTGCTAAGTAATGTTATTTTAAATGATAAACAAAAATGTATTGTACTAATATATTTTACAAATCAAAGGGTTCATTTCCATTATTATTGTGATAAGAATGCACCAAATATCAGTTTTTAGAAAGGATGCAATTCCACAGAGCATTTTTTTTTTCTCAGACAAGATGGATTTTTTGTGTTGAGAAAAATATGGCAGCATGTCCCCTGAACTATAAATAAGTGCTTTGGGTTCTTGTCCACTAAGCACAAAAGATTCAGAATTCTCAGACTTTTCAGAAACCCATATGCTCTAATATTTCTATCTCACCAAAGCTGCACATAATACATCACTTGAATTTACACTAGCTGTAGACATGTCAAGTAGGAGAGGGCTTTAAAGTTGTATCTTTCTATGATGAATTTTGAAGCTTTGAGTTAAAGGCTATTAACTGGTGCTTGCTTCTGAAGTGCACTCAACTATGGTTTGGTAAGTTAAACATAGCCAGTACAAATTCAAAAAACTTAGAGTACAGATTTGGAGTCACCTAAATGTTATTTAGTTATGAGTCTTCAAATTCAAGGAAGTTTGGAGTCACTCTTCTTTTGGTATCTGAATGAAACTGCTGGCATTTTGATTGGTTGGGGGGTTTGTTTGTTTTCTGTGATTCAACTCATTTAAGTAGAGGATGAACATAACTTTGTCAGTAATGATTCAGTTTTGTTATTATACATTTTACCCAGGGAAATGAAAGTATTCCGGAACTTCTGATAATATACCCAGAAACAACAAAGTTTTATTCTCACTGATAATAGAAATGAGATGACTCTTGTGCCTTAGTGATAGAGTAGACTCAGAGAAGAATTAAAGATAAAAATTCCGTCAGAAGCAGGTTTGTGGATGATGGTTCAGATCCTCACAGATTTGGCATAATGTGTCGAAGATACTCTGGCATAAATAAAAGCAGCAAAAATGCATAAACTGGATGTGGTAGAAATTTTACTGTAAATATTTTCCAGTGAAGAAGATAGTCTCATTTAAATCAACATTCACCTTAGGAAAATAGCACTTCTAATTATAATGAGGGAAAATATTTATGTAAAGAATCCTTTATCTAAAAAACCCCAACCAACCAACCAACCAAAAAAACCCACAATGTATTTCCATGTCAGTTTGGAGAGGTGGGGGTAGAGAGGAGGTAATCGGATTTTCTGTCTGAAACTTCTTGTCAGTAGAAAAATAATCTGTTTTATCATCAGCTCCACTATGAACGTTAATGCTGTGTTATAGCAGTGGCATTTTGTATTGCTTGAAGCTCTGAGTTGGTAATGTAGTAGATTCAGAGGTCTTAAAATCCAGAAACTGTTGCTGGAAAGGGTTAGAAGAAAGGTCATTGACTCCAGAAAGAAAGTAAAGAACAACATCTGTTTTCAGGAGCGTTGTGCATCAGGATAAAACAGAGAATAGATTGTTACTTTACATTTTCCAATCCATATGCTGAAATCTTTATTTCAGCATACAATCTAAAGAATCTGCAGACATCAAATACAGGAGTGTTTGGTGCCCTCCCTTGATTGTAGCAGTTCAAACTGAAATAAATCAGAGCTGTGAAATACCTGATCTTTGGTAAAAGAAGCACAGACATACATAGATTTTGCTGGTTCCTAACATAGTAGGAAGAAGCAATCTCACAATAAAAGATGGTGATATCCAGTTGATAAGAAATGCTCCATTCCTATGTTACCTGGGGCATATCATGGAAACCAGATACACCTGTATGGAAAAAAGGCAAAAGAGAGACTGAAGAGGAACAAAGTATTTCTGATAAAGAGAGACATAGGTAAGGGTGATGAGAAGAGTTTGTGTCCTTTATTGATTTTGGACAAAAAATCTCAGTGATTGCTTTCTAATATAACACTATAAACTGGATCAAGTACAGAAATAAGTTTCAGTTAGTGAATATTTCTATTTTCCCAGTATTGCAGCTGGGAAAGCTCTAGATTCCAGAAGTAGAAAACCTGAAAAAATTCCAACAGGAACAAATTCAAGTTTCCTTCCTTTTGACTTCCTTTGTAGCTGTGTCAACCTGTATCATGGCCTTGCCATTGCTAGTAACAGGCGATAAGCTCTGTACTGAGTTTGCAAGGCCTTGGGACAACGGCTGTCAGGTCCATTCTGCCTGAGCTTTTCTTGACCTGCCTGCAGCTTTGTTTTACTTGGGTTAGCTCTAACAGAATTTTTTTCTAATTGACCAGAATTTGTTTTACTTCTGTTTATCTTTGTATGGTCTAAAATTGTAGAATCATAGAATGTTTTGGGTTGGAAGGGACCTTTAGAGGTCATCTAGCCCAACCCCCCTGCAGTGAGCAGGGACAGCTTGAACTCCATCAGGTTGCTCAGAGCCCCGTCCAACGTCACCTTGAATGTTGCCAGGGATGGGGCCTCCACTGCCTCTGGGCAACCTGTTGCAGTGCTTCATCACCCTCATTGTGAAAAATTTCTTCCTTATATCACCTCTAACATAATGAAGTAGTGTGGACATAGCAGATGTTTTGGTACAATAGCAGAAGCTTTGACAAGTGAGGCCACAGGATGTGGCATAGAGGAGTGCAGGCATGGGATGGTAAGAGATGGGGTATAGGCTTGACACAGGAGACCCCACACTTATAAACAGCTCACCAATGATCAGTTGAAGAAATGCATACCTGGAGCTAGAGAAAATTATTTTACAGGTAACAAAGAAAACAAAGAAAGAGCATCAAATACATAAAAGTAACCACATATAGTAAATTTGGATGCACCATGCAGCTGCAGATTGATGAAGAACAAGGGTATAAAAGATGTTGCCAAATGTATAAAAATTACCCTAAGTGAATCCTAGAGTGAGGAGAAAGAAGAAACTACCAACACCATATGCCTCCTGATAAAATACACCAGAGACTGACATCTCATCATAATGCCCTCTCCAGCACTGTGAAGCTACCGACTTTGCAAAACAGTGGAGCAGTGGAACGATGAGCACAACGTCAGGAAAGGGATAAAAACTAAACATGTATATTTCAATTTTAACTACATTATTACTATTATTGAGTCTTTTTTTTCTATAGAATTATTCTAATTGTATTTATTTTTTCTGTAACAACTAAATCTGGATTAAGAATGATTATTGAATTAGATTGTTAAGATTTCAAGCATACTAACAACAAACTCTTGGCTTTATATGCAATGGGTTTCCTTCTGCCCCTAAACAAGATATTGAGCTTAGGACCTTGAACATAAGAGACTATGAGGAGTTATATTACCTCTGACCCAGAAGTTCACGTAGGCCAGCTCCTTTTCTCTAACTTTAGCCATAAAGGGAAGTGGTGGGTGCTCCTAAGAATGCTCTGCTTACTGTTAGGAGTAATTACAAGATTTGTTTGTTGGGGAGGATCCTGACCTTACTGGAATCACTTTCCAAGCTTTCTGGATTTTAATCCTGACTTCTGAATGTAAACTCTCAGACCAAAACTCTCAAATGTGGCTGCCTGAAGTGAAGTCATAACTGAGGTAGTGAGGCACTGTGGCCAATATCCCTAGACAAAGCAACCCACCTCTTGCCCTTTTCTTCATGTACATGTAATGACTCTGTCATGTACTTTTCTGCTGAATTCTTTCCTTTGTTTCCCACTCCCTCCTTGTATTTTTCTATTCTGTATAGTTCCTCCTATTTGCCTTGCATATATACCCCCCAAATGTTTCTGTCCACCATCACCTACCCGCTCTGTACCATTTCAAACATTTCTGAACACAAAGTCAATCAGAAGTTCACTTTCTATTTCTGTTGGTTTTGAAAGCTGCTGTTGCAATTTCTTTTTCATGTTTTATCCTACTGGCAGGACCCTGACCTACAGAATTATCCCTGAGTCCTGCCTCACCTCTAGGGTCTGACTGCAGAACAGAATCTCTGTTCCTACCACTCAGTCATCTGTTTTTTCTCAAATTTGTAGGGTTTTTTTGCCTTCAGATACAAAAATGTGTATTGGGAAAATAATAGTTCATACATTTGACTCTGCAGATTCTGTCTGGTTTCCCCTCAAGCTGGTAAAAAGAGGGGCATGGCTATTTTCAAGCAAAATAGTGAGTTCTCTTTCTAAAATGTGATCGCTGGTGCTTGTGCTAAGCATCACATGTACACGTGGGGAGGATTAGCATCACCATTTTTGTTAAACTGACATTTTTTTTTCCTTTCCAGTGACAGTCTCCTTCCTCTCCTCAGCCCAACACCAAATAGCAATTGCACAATCAGACCCATGTTGTTTACTGGCCTGGATATTAGCTGATGCTATAAAAATAGCGTTTATCATAAAAGGTTTACACAGCTCTATGAAATTCTACTTTCCTTCTGAAATATGCATGCACTTTCTTCATCCTTTCTCTCCTCAGCAGGGTCTTTTTCATCCTTTCCTGGGGGATTCTTCACAGAAAGCTCAGAATTGTCAGTTCTACATATGAGATGACAGGGAGTCCTTTCCCTTTAAAAGTGTACACACGCCTGTGTCTACAGATACACACACATAAAGGTTTTCATGTTTTTGTTGCTATAGCAGTAATCAAAAGAGGCACTATTTGTGGAGTGACCACTGTACTTTTCTGTTTGGGAAAGTGAACCTTTAAGATGCTGTGGTAATGGCTTGCATGGCTTAAAATGAAGAGAGCATCTTTGAACAGGAATGACGGTACACTCTTCTTCAAATAATAATATAAAAATAAAAGAGGTGCTCAAATACACTACCTTTCAAATGACTCTGGCTGGCCTTTTTATCTGAATAAATAACCCTAAATTACTGCGGACTACAGATTCACAATTGGAAGGGTAGTTGTTCATGAGACATCTTAAAATTAAAGAAAAATAAACCCTGCACGTCTATGGAAAGCTCTGAGGCTTTATGAGGTGATAAAAGAAGATCACGGAAAGGAATGCCAAGAGGTCATGAAAGCAAGTAGGATTATCTTCTGGCATGTGCTCTTTAAACTGTGATAATGTTTAACTTCTCACAAGTGGGTGTGATGTTTGACACCTCTTTTCACGCAAAGCCTGGCCCTGGGTCACCCTTATAGGCACATGGTACTCATAGATTTCAGCAGGTTCTACAGAACAGCATTGTAAAGGAAAAAAAAAGGAGTTAAGTTGTGCAGCTGATAAAGCCAACTCATTTTGGAATGGTAAAGGCATTATTTGCAAATAGAGTTTTTTGCTGCCCCTCCCTGCTCTGCAAACTGACATGCCATTATCAAGGATTTAGAAGTTTATGCCAAAGAAAAAGTATTGACCTTCAAGTTAATGCTGTTAAAAATGTAATTTGATTCAAATGAATGGAATTGAAAAGAATCTCTGCATAAAGTGCAATACTGTCTTAATTAACAGTGCGTTAATGTGCAGAAGCAGAAGGTCAGAGGCATTAATGTATTTGCAGGAAAAGACTGACCAGAAGCCACAAATCCTTAAAATACTAAATGATTTTAAGACTCAGATTTTATGCAAAAGTCAGACACTTTATATACCAATCTACTTCAGCAAACAGAAGCAAAATTCAGCCATTCCAAATCATGTCAAATCACCTAAATACAAACCATGATCTAGTTTATCCTTTTTGACTTGTACTATTAGCAATAATCCCTCTTTTTTCCCCCTTTTATCAGGTTTTGATGGTGCTGTCAGCACTGTACTGTGTGCAATATTGAGATTATCATTGGAAGAAGTTAGGCAAAGCATATTCTGTCAAAAAATGCTGACTTGACTAAACCGAGGTTTTGAGAAAATATGTAATTTGGTTTTTACTTTTTTTAAGGAAACAAGGTAAACCAGAACTGAGTGGAATAGCAGGAAGGCACACACATTCTCTTATGCTCTTCTGTAAAATAACATTTATTTGGGAAAAAAATTTAGAAAAATCCACTTATGTAGGTATTGTAATTTTTGCTCCTGAAAATGGCTTTTTCTTTTCTTCCTTTTTTTGACAGACAATTTTCCTTTTTCATCCTATTTTAATTAAAATTCATATAGTTTAAGCCCAGATTGAGTAATTCAGTCTTCTAAACTGTATTCCCTCCTATTTCTCTTTCATTCCACTATTGCCATAATAAGTTGGTTTTAAGCTAAAGCTGTATCTTAGTCAAAATCTTCCTTCCTGAATGACATGGTGATTTGATCGACTGCAAGAAGGGGCAAAGTATCTATTACCCTCTTTTGATTGTCTGTTCCAGTGATTGATTACCAAGGGAGTAAATTTATGCTTAATTTTGAATTTGAACTTGTCTGGCTTTGGGTTCTAGCCATTTATGCTTACTATGTTGTTGTCCACTGTAGCATTTTCAATCCACAAGAATATTTAGCTAATTAAACATATCACTATATATGTATGATGAACTAGGGCAGATACAGTACTTTTAGAAAATCACTCTAGGGATTTTTGTCTAGTCCTCAAACCATGCTGCTCCTAAGATACCAAAAATTTAAGAAAGTCACTCACGTTCTCCTGGCCTGTGCTGCTGAGATGCATCTGAAGCTTAGTAGTGTATTAAACTCATTCTGTGTATTAGAACTATGTAATGTTATAGAAACAAACATCTTTTTCCACACACTTTGGTCATCTTTGTATCATCACAAGGCAGACAGCAGTTGAGATCTAGAGCTCTTGTCATTCCTATGTATGTCAGCTATTTCCTAGCTTGTCTCAGGCTTTCAGAATAATAATGAGCAACATTTACTACCCAAATTGCTGTACAAGAGCCCTAATATCAGAGGGTTTGGTTATATAAAACAATTGTTTTCTTTCCTTTTTCAACTTTGAAGACAATCAAATAGTATAATGTCCTACCATGCGCTTCCGAATAGATCAGTTCAGAACAGTCCAAAATCTGTCATGCTCAACTTGTGCAAAATCCCCTTTAAAACAAGCCTACCAGAACTGTACACAGTATTCAATCAAATTCGTATATAAGTAAAGTCACTTCCTTGCACTTGCTTATTTTTTAAAGATCCAAAGATTGCATTAGCTTGTTTTTGTCACAAAAGTACACTGGGCAGTTATGTTGAATTATTTGTCCGTGAAGACATTTAAAATCTTGTCGTGGTTTAGCCCCAGCCAACAACTAAGCACCACGCAGCCGCTCGCTCACTCCCCCTACCCCGATGGTAGGGGATCCCCGATGGATCAGCAGTATTAACTTTTTTTTTTTTTTTTTTTTTTGATAGCTCCCAATTTACAAAGTGAAGGAGGAACTGCCACCTTGGTATCAATAGGAAGGGAGAACCACTCTGCATCAAGTCACATTCTCCTCTTAGGTCACAAGACAGAGGAAATTGTCCTTGGAAATCATTCTCCTGCTTCCTATGAATCTCTTTTTGCATGAATTCATCCTAACCCATAGAATCATAGAATCATAAAATCACAGAATCATAGAATCATAGAATAGCTTGGGTTGGAAGGGTCCTAAAAGATCATTTAGTTCCACACCCCCTGCCATGGGCAGGAACACCTTTCACTAGACCAGGTTGCTCAAAGCCCCATCCAGCCTGGCCTTGAACACTTCCAGGGATGGGAAATCTACAACTTCTTTGGGCAACCTGTTCCAGTGCTTCATCACCCTCATTGTAAAAAATTTCTTCCTTATATCTTATCTAAATCTACCCTCTTTCACTTAAAGACATTACTCCTTGTCCTATCAATACATGCCCTTGTAAAAATTCCCTCTCCAGCTTTTCTGGAGACCCAGGTGGGGTCTCATAAGAGCAGAGTAGAGGGGGAGAATCACCTCCGTCTACCTGCTGGTCACGCTTCTTTTGACGCAGTCCGGGATATGGTTGGTTTTCTGGGCTGCGAGCACACATTGCCAGGTCATGTTGAGCTTCTCATCAACCAACACCCCCAAGTCCTTCTCCTCAGGGATGCTCTCAATCCATTCTCTGCCCAGCCTGTATTTGTGCCTAGGATTGCCCTGACCCAGGTGCAGAACCTTGCACTTGACCTTGTTGAACTGCATGAGGTTCACACAAGCCCACCTCTCAAGTCTGTCAAGGTCCTTCTGGATGACATCCCTTCCCCTCCAGGGTGTCAACCGCACCACACAGCTTAGTGTCATCACAAACTTGTTGAGGGTGCACTCAATCCTACTGTCCGTGTCGCTGACAAAGGTATTAAACAGCGCTGGTCCCAATACCAACCCCCGAGGAATGCCACTTGTCGCTGGTATCCACTTGGATGTCAAACCGTTGACCACAACTCTTTAAGTCTAACCATCCAGCCAATTCCTTATCCACTGAGTGGTCCATCTGTCAAATCCACATCCGTCCTTGTTGGTGAGAACAAGGTCCAGCATAGCAACTCTCCTCGTTGGCTCCTCTGTGATTTGGAGAAGGAAGTTATCATCAACACATTCCAGGAACCTCCCAGATTACTTATGCCCTGCTGTGTTGTCCCTCCAACAGATATTGGGGTGTTTGAAGTCCCCCATGAGGACCAGCGCTTGTGAATGTGAGATTGCTCTTATCTGTCTATAGAGGGCCTCATCCACTCCGTCTTCCTGGTCAGGTGGCCTGTGGCAGACCCCCACTATGATGTCACCTGTCCCTGCCCTTCCTTTAATCCTGACACATAAACTCTCAGTCAGCTCCTCATCCATCCCCAGATGGAGCTCCATGCACTCCAGCTGGTCATTGACATAGAGGGCAACACCTCTTCCTTGTCTCCCCTGTCTGTCTTTCCTGAAGAAAGCTCTGGTTTAAATTTTGTGAGCTGAATCTGGGCTTTCAGTGTGTCAACAAACAAGACTGAACCAAGAACATAAACTAGAAAAATGTTTAGTTCCGTACTTTGTCTTTTCTAATACAAAACAGAAGCTAACAGCAGGATCAGGACTCCAAATTACCAGCAATTTGGTTTCTATTCTGCTCTGGCAGCAGCTGCAATTCCATGTTTTTTCATCTTGAGGGTTTGTGACCAAGCTACAATTGAATCCTAGATTGTCAGTAAAAATGCCTATTCATAAATGCACACCTTCAGTATTGTTAAATTGCCAATAGGTGTTTTAGGTTTCTGCTTGGAATTGCATGTGTATTATAGAAATACTACATTCATAGGAGATAAAAGCACTATTGGTGCATAGAGCTGTAATGATTCCAGGGAAATAAAAAAGTGTCCAAGAGCCACAGCTAATAAAGGTGTTAAAAAGCAGAATCACTAAAAGTTACAGAAAAAGCTGCAAGCACTGTGATACCTATGGTGGTATTTTTTCCTTAGAATTGAAAATGAAGAACAGAATCTTCTTTAGACCCCAAAGACCTGCTATGCACACTCATTTCACTATTCAGCTCTGCAGAAAATAAGGGTATATTTTACTCTGCAAACAATCTGCAATCAGCAGACTCCTCAGTTAATACCTCTTGTCAGCATCCAAAATGACAGTCTGTCAAAGGCGAGCATCTATGGGGCAGAGGGGAAATGAGGGCAGGAGGCAGAATATGCAACTAATTTGTTATTCCAAAGATGTCAGACAGTCTCACACTATTTAGCATTAAATCTGGTTTTGATAGCATGTTATTATTTAAAGGAAACTTTCCAGGGAATTAAAATGTCCCTTTGCTTCCTGCTAAGTGAAGATACTGATTTAGTCAGGCTTTCCTTATTTAAATATAATCTCCCTTTTTCTCCTTCACCTGTTCCATGTGAGGTTTATTGGACTTCATGAGTGACTGGTATTACCTGAACAACTGATGCATTCTGTAGAATAGGCTCCTGGTGCTTCATATCCCAGGCTTAAAGAAGTTACTAAACGTGCATGTACACTAGACAACCAGAAAACTAAAGCTTTGAACAAAATCAAGTTCCCTGACACTGTGGTAGAAAAGTTAAACACCAATTATGTAGATATTTCTAGTTAATTCTGTCAAGTCAGGTTTTGTTTTGACTACAAATTACATAGCTAATATATTTAATAAATAGAATCTTGCTTGTTATTTTTTTTTGCATTACTTAAAATCCTCTAGAGTATTTAATAACATGTGTAATTATATGCAGGACTAATTAGCAGTGGCCCAGTTATGCCTTAAGGCATGCTTTCAAAAGACACCAGTACCCATAACTGGGACCAAATTTTCAAAAGAGCTCTTTGTCAGTGTTCTGACATAGATGTAGATAAATTGTGGCAACAAACAACAGCAAGAGGAGGGCAGTAGACAGCAGAAGGCAACAAGGGAAGAGCAAAAAGAGGAAGAAAGCACATCAGATTCACACAGAAGATTTTACAAAATAATCAGCATAGTATTGTATGAAAGCACAAAAACATTTATAAAAATATTTCACATCAATATAGTAGAAAGTCTGTGTTTAAAACACAAGTTGAATTACAGTAAGGGAAGTTGAACCTTCTTTCTTCTCAACATATGGGTATAAAATATCAGACTTCAAACATTTTAAAATAAATACATATATGTATGTGCAGAGGTGGACAAGAATTTTAATGTGTATAGGTAGCACTGAATCTTATCCATCCTAGGTCTCAGATTTAATGTGTGCCCACAAACCATGCCCACAAACTCAGCTTCTTTATTAGGAGAAAAATTGTATATGAAGAGAAAACACAGTATTTTTGTGACCGAATGTAGTAACTAGATTTGGAGTCCTTGAAATTATCACACTGAAGACAGAGAAAGTGAATTAAGTTCTCAGTAGAGGAAGTTTAAAAAAATGTTAGAAAACATATGTAAAGAATTTTCAGTATGGTGCCTGAAAACATTTGGGAGCAATTTTTAAGTTCTTAAAGTACTCTTTGGCTTAGTTTGAAAGCTCAACTAAAAGAAAAAAAATATTTAATTAAAGTTTATACTAGTAAAATGGAAAGTCATCTGACAGAGAATAAAATATTTAATTATTACTAACTTCACTTATCAGGCTTTATGCTAAAATTAGAACATATTTTTAAAGAAGATTTTTAAAGAACATTAGAACATAATCCTTGCATTGATACACTATCTGGCAAATAATCATAGGATTGAGTAGCTGAAACAAAACATTACACTAGTCCTTATAGTTTTGCCTATGTCGTGGTTTAGCCCCAGCCAGCAACTAAGCACCACGCAGCCGCTCGCTCACTCCCCCTACCCCGATGGGATGGGGGAGAGAATCGGAGGAGTAAGAGTGAAAAAAACCACTCCTGGGTTGAGATAAGAACAGTTTAATAATTGAAATAAAGTAAAATAGTAATGATAATAAAAACAATACAATAATGATAATAATAATAATGATAATAATAATAATAATAATAATATACAAAGCAAGTGATGCACAATGCAATTGCTCATCACCCGCCAACCCATACCCAGACAGTTCCCGAGCAGTATCGCTGCTCCTTGGCCAACCCCCCCCAGTTTCTATACTGAGCATGACGTCATATGGTATGGAATAGCCCTTTGGTCAGTTTGGATCAACTGTTCTGGCTGTGCCCCCTCCCAGTTTCTTGTGCACCTGGCAGAGCAGGGAAGCTGAAAAGTCCTTGACTAGCATAAGCAGTACTTAGCAACAACTAAAACATCAGTGTGTTATCAACATTCTCCAAAGCACAGCACTATGCCTGCTACTAGGAAGAAAATTAACTCTATCCCAGCCGAAACCAGGACAGCCTACTACATTGGAGTTTGCTAGTATGTTTTCTTACTAAACCAATATTATCAGCATAAATGAGTTCAGTCTTGTTTATAAAATATTAGCCTTTATTTTTAATAAATTTCAATCTGCCCATTCTAGTCAAATCCTTGATCCAAGATTTACAAGGAAAAGATTAATCAGGCTAAGCATTGCTCCTTCATAGATGCAAAGGTAAGACATCTTAGAATATTATTGGGCTTAAAAATCTGTTTCTGGAGAAATAGTAGTTGGTGATCAAGGAACAAATTAATATTTTCCAAGTTAGCCCAGGAAATCTGTTAGAATTAATGATTAAAATAAGATGTATACTAGTAGTTAACATAGTGATGAATAGTCTTCCAAAATGCTAAGAAAATTATTGCATATCCTTCTATACAATAATCTTCATTTTAACCAAATTAAGGCATCTTATAACAGAGATTTAGTTTATTCATGGAGCACCACTTGCTTTATTCAGGCTTTCAATATAACGCAGAATCCCGGAAAGGAAACTATCTTAACATTGTCCAATACAGAGAGACAGACTGACACTTGTTTGGGTTTGTACTACTAGAGTACAGTGCAGAACAGTGAAATTGCTGTAATATTGGTTGAGTGAGAGAAAAACGTTCACTACCTGGTCTGGTTAATGATAGAACAGAGGGATGCAGCAGCTGGTATCTCAGTGTGTTTTAGCTGTCAGGCGTTCGAAGTGACCAATGTTAAAGAAGAGGTAGGGTTCCGGGCTATCACCACTCAGTCTGCAAAACCCAGTGCAGAACTCTGAAATTGAGAGGTGAAAGGAAGATACCAGTTTCCTGTGGATAGACGTTAAATTCATGCTTTTGTCTGGCTTCTTCTGTACATTAGAACTTTATCATTGAAATGAGACTGAAAACAAATGATCTGGGTGAACTTTCCACTATTATTCACTTCTTTTAGGCATCTTAGGTGGGAATCAATTTGTCTAACTTTAGATTTCTACAACATAGACATCTAATCAGGCTAAGCTCAGTGGAGAGAGAAAAACACATTTAGGGGGTACGTCACCTGTTTCAGACTTTAGGATGAGATGAATGATGCACAGAAAATGTTTATTTTTCTCCAGCGATTACAAAAGAGAGAGAGATCAGATGTAGACACCTACATTGTAGACATATAAATTTGGTTATATGAATTCCACTCCTGTCTTTTACAAGGAAGGGGAAGACAACAGCAAAACCCTCCTCTTTTGTTTCACTGTTGAGCATGTATGAGGCACTATGTCATTAAGGAATTAGTCTTTTAGCAAAAGCAAAACATGACATTAGCTTTCTGTGCAAATCAAGCTTCAGTAAAAAGGGTGGCTTACTGCACTTGCACTACTATATTGAAGAGTGATCATGAGCATGTACCACACTGTACAGCAAGGACCTTGCTTTAATTGCATTACAGAAAAACAGTGTTATGTGTGAAGATATTTTTGAAAGTGGGTTTCTTTGGCCATGTTTTTCATCTATAGAGAATTTTGCAAGAAGACTTTTGGTCACATAGCCATCTGGTACAGGTGAGAACAGCTTTTTTCTTTATTGGCATGCAGTCCCAGGTCATTGTCAGTATTATTCAGCCTCCTGAGCACTTCTCTGCTGAAAATGGCAAAGCATTGCAGTCCTCTCTCCAGTCTTCTGATTTACTGCTTGTTAGACTATTGACACTGCTACCCACAATGTTAGCATAAGGATTATATCAGATCAAATTTCTGCATATTCTGTGTTCTAGATCATATTGTTCACAAACCTATTTAGTCTGCTCAGGGACTTGCAGTCCAGGTCAGAAATTAAGCGCTCTGAGTTTCTTAGATATTCCTGGTCTGGCTATGGTTTCACATTTGGGAGAGCTTCGTGGCCTTTGGTGCATGGCAGAGAGTAGCTTGGAGCCATTTGCACCTGCTCTCAAGGTTGTATCTCTAGAGTTCACAGCTGTATTATTTCCAAAATCCAAATGTAATCCTTACATAGGTTCAAAAAATGACAGAAGAATCATGGAAATAGACGTCATCCAAGGTTATTAGCTTAAAAAAAAATGAATTCTGGATTTTGACAGTTCCTGAACCACAACTTTCTGGAATAATATTCTGGGGAAGTAGGAGTACATGGTTGCTCTATCCTTACAGTTTGTAGGACTCTGGTATTGTCTTGTGTCAAAAATAAGGTAAAGAGGAGGGGGAGTCCTAGATGAATAGACCCTAGGCTATTTAGGGTAGCTCAGGGGGCTTCATACCGACAGTCTCACATGCTCCCACTGATCACCTCTACTGGGACTGCACAAAGGCAGATCAGGGCTGCTTGTGTTGACCCTGTGCTGTGTAAAAGGAATATATCAGGGACATGCATACAAGGAATTTCTCAGGGAGTTGTTCTGGGCCCTGCCTTATTCATATCAGAGACATGGCAACAGAGCACCAGAATTTGGCTTGCTATTTTTAAAATGCCTATAAATAAAAGCTAAATACTGTAACTTTTTGTTGTAAACTGGTGACTGTGGACCTGAACCACAAAAACTCAGCCAGACTTTAAAACATCTATGTTTCTATCAATTTCAAGTCATGCTGCCAAATCACAGTATTTAATGAAGTGTTCTGAGTTAATTAAAAGTGATGGGAAAGAAAGATTTTTTCTCTGATAATGTTGTTCTCTCTTTCAGCCAACCAAACTCTAAATGCTTGACCATGTTATTCGACCTCCTACAACCTGTCACTCAGCTTGAAAGAAATGCCATTTTTTCCCAACAATCACTCAAGATTCTTGGACATATGGTCTCTCCTTCTGTAATTTCATTTTATCTCAATAAAAGTCAAACCATTAAAGCTTTTCTTTCCCATGAAAAAATAGCCCTAAAGAAATGTAATATTTGTTGGAATTTATTGGTAAAATTTGTTGGAACTTAAATACTTGAGACAAAATGGTGTGAGGCGGTGCTGGTTAGAAGATTTTCAGCTTACTCTTCTGATTTAAAACAAGCTTGACTTTTTTTTTTTTTTTTACTAGAGTACATTACTATTCATTGGTTTTGCAAATGTGTTTGCCTCTTTTAGGACTGGATGTTTTTTTCCCTCCTAAATGGGGCTAGAACATAGTGTTGCCTTTGCCTTGAGAACAAAGTCTGCAGTTTAAGGTATCTTCTTCCCGATGCAAGGGACTGTGATTTGGATCACACAGACATACTGGATTTCATTTCCAACTACAAATATTCTTCATGAACTATCTGTGAAAGTCCATGTGTAGATGATTTCAAAATGAGTAACGGAGCAGGGCTTTTAAAACAAAATCATACATTGCTGACATGCCTTGGTGATACTATAAACACAAATACTGGGGCTTCCCTTGTTTTGGGATAGCATACTAGTCCTCATTTATGCCCTTCATTTTCTTGGTGCAGCACCCATTTAAATCATTAAGTAGCACTAGTGTGGCAGAAGAGTTCATGGCTTTTGAAGGATTTGTTAGTCAGTTTAAATTACACCCCAGTGTGGGATTCTTCTGGATGATTGATTTCACAACATTTCAACTTGCAGTATAAAAATAACCACCCAAAGACAATGTTCTGACTGTCCTCAATTAATCTTCAAATCCTTCAATGGAGTTGACCTAAATTACAGTCACTTGCTTGCTATGTGGTTGTGATATCCCATGGATATAACAATGCAATTGTTAATCTCAAAAGTGAAGTTTATGTACAGAAAAAACAGCAACTGGGCCATGATTTTAGAACTTGCTTCCATGATAGATCAGAATGACCTCAAACTTCACCATCACTGTTAAATGTTAAATCCATTTTTTATCCTAGCTTTATAGTAATAATGTCATAAAGCACATTCTATAAATCACTTTTCTGAGAGTAAAGGATGTAGGAAAAGCTGCAGAGATTTTCCTGTATGTGTTTAAGATGCAAAGCATGATAAGATATTATGATATGATATTATATTCATTTTGGGTCAAGAAATTTGTATTTTGAACAGCAGACAATGGATTATGTAATTAAACTGAATGCAGTGAATGTTTTGATGAAGAAGCAGGGCAGAGTCTCTGAAGAAATGCTGTAGTGTCCCTCAGTTCTTCAGGGGAGCTGAGGAGGAGACCTGGAGAATCCACACATTGCTTTAATCATTCTACCTGGAATCTGTTCTTGATGGTAAGTCGTTTCATAAGAAATGTGTATTTCTATAGACAGAGTTCCTTGTAAAAACAGATTGTCTCCATGTTGTTCTGAACCACCTCTGTTTCAGGCTTGGTACCTATAACAGAGCAAAAGAAAAAAGAATTGTAGGATTTAAAAAAAAAAAAAAAACCAACCAAACATACCATTTATTGTTTTTCTGATAAGATAGAGATGTACATGGCCTTTGCAGTGTGCTACCATCTAACAGTATAAATTGTTATGGGAGGGCCTGGTTTGTTTTACAAAGATAGCATCTCCAAATAGGTGTGTCTTCAGTAGATTCCATTTGTCGTATCACATCTACATGTTCACTGAAAGGGCTTTGTGCTACTGCTCTGAAACTTTTCCATGTTACCACTTGTCAGTATGAAAGAGTTACTTAACATCACAAAAAATCCTGAGTTGTTGTGCAGAAAAACAGTAAGGAGGCTGCTGTCTGTCTTCCTGAAGCTAAAGGACAGATCCTACAAAAGCCAATTCTTTCCCTGAAATGAGGCCAGAAATATTATGAAAATGTATCATTTCTGATTTGCACAAAAAGCTTGTTTCAGGGCGAGAGGTTACAGGACATGTCTTGGTCTGGTATCTTGAAGATTCAGCTTTGGGAAGATAGATGGGAAGTCTCAGGGGGGAGGCTGAGCGAGGAAGGGGCTCGTCAGCAGGGCGAGAGCCAGCGCTGGCTGCTGTGGTGCCAGGACAGCAGCGTATAGAGCTTGCCAAAGAGGCAGATGTAGCTCCTCAGAGAGGACCTTCCCCAGCTTGGCATCTGTGGCCTGTACTTTCTGTTCAGAAGGGGAAAATGAATACTGTTTTATGATGGGCTAGAGCTTTTGTGTGACTCATTCTTCTAGATCCATCGGGGGAATTCCTTGTGCAAGGGTCAGGGAGCCAGCTGATGCTCTGTTAGTCAGATGGAGAATAGCTCCTGAGAAGGATTGTCGGTGAAACTTGGCTGCATCTCAAAACCACTGGGAAAAGCAGATTCAGCCAGCAGAAAAAGAAAGGACTGAGAACTGTGTAGGATTTAAGGGAGCAGTGGCTCTATTGTCATGTAATGCTGAATTGCCAGAATAAAACTTGATTTTCATCATATTTTACAATGCACTGATTGTATGGAATCTATCAGTGCAACAATAAGTTATGCCTTCACCATGATTATAGCACATCTTGTATAAGTGACTAAATGAGAAGCTAAAATTGCTGTGGCATAGGGATTTATATTACAATAGAGATTTTTGCATAATGCTATGGTGATGCTTCAGCTTTCCCTGACATCCCCATCTTTAGAACATCCTGTCAAAGGACTCTGAATTAATACTGCCACTAGGGGAGGGTAGCATTGACAAGATGGGAGTAAAAGTGACAAAAATAGACAAGCCCTTAACTCCTCAAAGGAGGTAAAAGAAAAATGGAGAAACAGTTTAGTGACATTAAAATTTAGGTCTTTATATGTACAAGAGATGTGCAGAAAGGAGAAAGATTAGAAGCAAAGTTTGGATTTGCAGGGTCAGAGTACTCGCAGACATGCCTCCTCTCAGGAATATATTTGCTTATTTGCTTTGCTTGTTACTATTTGATTTCAAACCAGCAAGGCATTTAAACACTCAAAATTCATGAGTTTAAAGGCAATCCTTCTCCAAAGAGTTTCCAGTGTAAAAGACAGATTTCTGCTCTGCTCCATATAGATGGAAAGACAGTATGGGGTACCAAAATTTGGGAATGCTTATCACATTCCCTGAACTATATCTAAACTCCCTGCTATCGAGTTATTAGTGCTGTAGTGAACATTTAGATGCAATTAAGGAAATGGGAAATGTGTCAGGATTATTAGTGCAGCATCTTGCAATACAAGCATGCTTGCAGTTAGTGAGGACTGCTTCCAAGCCAAAAATATCAATGATGTCTGAATGGAAATGAGTTTGATTTGACTCTTTTCTCACTCTTTCATTTTAAAAAGAATGTGACAGTTCTGGGTAAACAGTCTAATGTTTGAGCCCTAGTAGATGAAAAGAGAGGAGGAGAGAGAGGGCAGGGAAGGGCAGGGCAGGGCAGGGAAGGGAAGGGCAGGGAAGGGAGGGGAAGGAAAGGGGAGGGCAGGGCAGGGCAGGGCAGGGAAGGGAAGGGCAGGGAAGGGCAGGGAAGGGCAGGGAAGGGCAGGGAAGGGCAGGGAAGGGCAGGGAAGGGCAGGGAAGGGCAGGGAAGGGCAGGGAAGGGCAGGGGAGGGCAGGGGAGGGCAGGGGAGGGCAGGGGAGGGCAGGGGAGGGCAGGGGAGGCGAGGGAAGGGCAGGGAAGGGAAGGGCAAGGAAGGGCAGGGGAGGGCAGGCGAGGGAAGGGCAGGGAAGGGCAGGGCAGGGCAGGGCAGGGCAGGGCAGGGCAGGGCAGGGCAGGGCAGGGCAGGGCAGGGCAGGGAAGGGCAGGGAAGGGCAGGGAAGGGAAGTTTTGTTCTTATAGCACACTGGTTAAAGCAATCATATGGGATGTTGAATCACTATATTCGGCTCCATATTCCCCATGAGAAGATTTTAATATTCACATCCTATCATTGGTAGTTACATCCAGCAGCAAATTGCTTTATGTATTTAAGGAAGTGTTTCAGGTGCCTAGATATAAGTATTTTGTACCATTGCAGATGTCTGAGAGATACCCCCTGATATCTGTGCAGGTGGCTGACAGCTAGAAGGTAGGAATATAGGGGACACACCACTTTCTAATATGGAAACTGGTCCTGGAATTGGTCCCATGGTGTCCTGTCTTTGTGGAACATATACCAACCGGCAGCTGTAGTGTTGTTTGCAATAGGCACCTTTCCAGCTGGAGCTTTTGCAGCTTTAAAATAATTAAATATTCATTGATCTAGAAAGTAAGAAACAGAGAAGCTTCCAGACTAGTGATTAGGGGACTCACTTGAGAAACAGGATTCCTGGACTTCAGGTACTCCTGGATGCAGATTTACCAGAAATGGGGCATTAAGACTGGGGGGAAGACAAGCAACACAGGGTCTGCTCTCCTCAGAAAAGAGGAAACTTGAGCTCCTGGTGTGTTGGAGGGTGGTCACAGGTGTGGTGTGACAGCTGTTGTCCCCTTCCCAAACCAGAAATAGCCAGTAAATTGATCTTGCATTTACTCATGGTTAAAGACCTGGCCAAACTGCAACAAACTTGGTTTTCACAAAAATAAAGCACTACCTCTACTAATGAATCCTTTTAAATTTCTGTCTTGGGGTGTTAAAAATTAGAAAGTAAACAAAGGAAGGACTAAAGACAGGTGGCTATGGAAAACAGAAAATACTGGAGTATATGAAACCTACCAGAGCTTTTTTTTTTTTTAAGGATAAATATATACCTTATTATTTGTCTTTTAACTCCCTTTTGCCTGGTCTTGCAAGTGAGATCATCATACATAGCTTTGAGGTTAGCCACATATGCTAAGCAACAGAAGGCAGACGTTGTTTTCAGCTTTTGCATATGAACAGAGACATTTCTCAGATCACTTTCTTTAACTTTGTACCGAAATGAGAAGTACATGGGTACAACGAATCCAAGCTACAGCCATATAGCTAGCAGCGGTCACTTGAGCATAGCTGATCAGCTACTTCAAAGCCTCATACTATGTCTTTCCTCCCGAAAGTCGGCTATTGACAATAGTAATAGCTGGCAGGATCTGACTGTTCAGAATCACTGGCACCTCACCAAGAAATGGAAAGTCTGTTTAGAGTGGATTTGGATGTACTGTGAATGAAGCAGAATATATCACACTTTAAAGTCAAGGACAACAGTCAGTTCTGCAGAGGGGCTAGATGAGGCAAGGAGGACTTACACAATCACTCAAAATTGTAAACATTCATAGCTAATAAGAAAAGAGGCCCAGCAGCAATGAAATGTGAGGTTAGCCAGCCAGCAATTATCCCAGTAATAATATGGTATATGTTTCTTCTTTACTGCTCTTGTGTGTATTACAAATGGATTCTAAAGCAGAGCTGGATAAGCCTGGGAATATTGTACTTATACTCAGTTTAGGAGCCAGCAGAAAAATCTACAGAGACTTCAAGTCTCACTGAGGCCCTTGCTCAGCCTTATAGAGAGGAAACAATAGCAACAAAACATTAAAAGCTTAAGGAAGAAATAAAACCTGAAAAAAATCGTGATGGATTTTCCCTGTCGAGTTCACTTATTAAGTGGACCAGACCCTACATTTCTGTGTCCACACTTAAATGACCTAACAGCCTGCTTCTCCTCCAGTCTTTGACTGTATCTATATAATTACCCAAAAAACTGAAAGCTGAGGGCTCATGTTCTCTGACAGAATATTCACCAGAAAGAAAAGTTCAACATAAAAAAAAAAAAAAGGATGTAATTCCTTTTGTGTGTGTGTGTGTGTGATCTTCACCTAAAATTTTTTATTTCTCTCTGAAACTTTGGTTAATGTTGGATCAAAGGGCTATCCAGTGTAATCTGCAGTTACTCTCTTCCCTTCAACTTATCCTTTGTTTTGTCCTCAAAGTGCTCTAGTGGTCACTGCAATCCAGGCACCACGTCAATTTATTTTTGTCCTGTCTCTCTTTACTGGTGAAAAAGCATTTCCCTTCTCATTTAGTTTTTCTGTTGCCAAAGAACAATTTATCTCCCCTCCAAGCTGGAAAAAAAATAAATATTTCTTTGATCAACTTTGGAAAATCTGAAAAGACACTTTTTAAAAATGTATAAAGGTAAAAATGTTTGGTTTGGGGAATTCTAATCCCAGTATTGACCAGTCAAAAAGTTTTGATCTAAAAGTTATCATCTTGCACTGCAAAATGCACCATTTTTTTCTGAAGAAAATTATGAATCTCAGCAGTATTTCTTTTTTTTTTTTTTTTCTGCCTGCAAGGTTTGGAGTTTAAAGGCAGTGGAATTTTGAGCAGGTTTGCATTTGGCTGCAAACATTTTGACAATTTTCTGGTATCATACTAGGTAGAAATTACAGCATCTAAATCTGTAGTCAATGAAAAGTGCTGAAAACACACAACAAAATGTGCAAAAGTCAACAGATGCAGAATACAGATGGAGAGCAATTGGCGCACTGCCTAACACCTTGTACCTATAATTGAGAAGCTGTTTTGTCTTTATTTCCTTCTTTCCCTCTTAACAAGATTGTTCTTCCAGCTTTGTAAATCACGTATAACCAAATGGCCAACAAGGCCCCTCGCAGATGAGTGCTCAGCTGCTTCCCGGTGGCTCAGAGCTGGGATCTGGTGCCCGCCTGGGGCTGTGCAGCCGCCGCCTGCAGCCCCACCAGGGCTGAGGCACTGCCGTAGCTGCCGTGTCAGTTCTTCCCTTGCTGCCTTTACAGCTTAGCATACCAGCATAACCTACCACAATTTTCCATTTTGCATTAATACACCAGCCTACAAGGGGCTCTTCTCTTACTTAAATACTTGTAATTAATACTTTTCAACCTTTTACAGACCTTGTTCCTTGCCACTCTGACACACACCAAAAATTGGTTAATTTGTCAGTATTTATTTAAATCCACTAGGCTGGAAAGCTTAATAGCAATAACAGGCTTAGTGAGGGCTCTGAGTTTCTCCCCAGAAGACAGAATAATCATCTGGTCTCGCTTGTGAAGCCTTTCTTAGAAATGTTATACAACCATGAGAGTCAATTTGTCTTAAATACTGGATCCTACCTGCATAAGACCTACCTCCAGGGTCTAACATTGGTTATCAAAAATGTTTCTCTTTTGCTTTCAAAATACTAACTATAACAATACTCATAATACAGAAACCAGCTTTGGAGTCCTTTCATTCCCTCATTAAAAGGAACGTTGCAAATTTTGGAAGTTAAAACTGTGGGAGAAGAAACACTTCACAACCGTATATAAGCTAACCCCAAAAATAACTATAAGGAAAACATTAAAGGATGTTCAGGACTATACTCAATACTCAGACGAGCATTTGGGACCCAGATTTCTATATTCTGCAGCCAGATCACTCCAGTCTTGGCTGTTTGCTTTCCTTTCAAACTGATGTTTAGTGAATTATTAAAAGTAGAATGATCTCAGGTATTCTCTGACTGCTTCTACTTTCCTTTCCACCCTGACAGACAGGCTCATAAGTTCCAAAATTTGTTTTTCTGTGACTCAAAAGTAGCATTTCTAGAGAAAAAAAGAAATAATGTTCATAAAATAATCTCTGAAATCTAATTGTCAGTGTCAGTTATAAAAAAAATGTCCCCATTACTGCCCAAAACCAGAATGGGGAAGAGGCTCTTAAGCAATTGAATTATATTGACACAAGAAGCCACTGAAAGCAGCAACTAATTAGCTTAGTGGTATTGCTGTAATGTATTACAGTGCTCTCCCATAATTTAGACAGCTTTGTGTCTTTAAAAGATACTTGGACATTTGCTATTTTGTTTCTTGTAGATTTGAAGTCAATGGGATGACCACTGACTTACTGAAAACAGCATTTTGCCAATGCTGATGCTTTTGAAAATCTCATCTTTAAAGCACTGTGGAAGTAATTGGGTAAGCATGTTGGCATGGACTGGGGAAGGGAAACCAAATTGCTTTGGAGACCTAATGGGCTGTAATAGACTAGATTTAATTAGAATCTCTAAGGAATTGCTGACCAGAACAAAAGGGACCATTTGGCTTTTAAGAAAACAGGTATTTACAGAAGAATAAATGTAAAAAAACCCAAACCCGAAATGACATCTTTAACTTCAGCAGAGACCTCTGGGTACTTAAGAAACTCTGAACTTCTAAAAGAAAATGTTTGTTGCACAATGTCACCTTTTTGCCAATATCCAGTACAGAACAGGGATGAAACTTACGATTTATAAGACGTAAGGACACCGTCCTCTATATTTTCAGATAGTAAAGCTGTTATGATCAGCAACTGCAACACCATAATGCCTGGAAATATGGTCAGAATGCATAATTTTGCTTTGCAGTTGGAATTGTAGCATCCTTGAAAGATTTCATAAAGTCTGGATATTCATTTTTGTTGGGAGAAGCTGAGGGTCTTCTGGTAGTGCAATGTTTTCTATGGTTTGGACCAAAGCAAAATGAGACCTCAAAAAATCACATTACCTTCATTTTGTAACCAGAATTATAGCATTTGAATATTTTTTTAATTGGTTTCTTCATTTGTCTGGATAGTTTTGTGCAATGATTAAAGACAATAAATGTTTTCTTTAAGCTGTTCTGATTTTCTCTAAAATCATTGTCAACTTGAGCACAAGATAGTATACAAAATCCAAACTTTCTTTCTGAAAATGTTATGCCATGACATTTACCAAATCAAGCACTTCCAGTTCTCATCAGCCCTAGAATAAAATATTCTAGGGTTAGGGCAAAATGCATCTGTCCTATTATGGATATGCCATTTTCTGTAAAATTGTTTTTCAACCAGTACTTGGAATATTGCTAACCTATCAGCCTTTGGCTTGAAAATAAAAACACCTCTGTTTTACTGTTTTACCTTTCCTAATTTATACCATACAAATATAGTTTCTTTTGTTGAAAAATAGTCCTATTTAACTAAATTAGCAAATAACCAGAGCAACAAGAAACACATTAACTCTTTTCCCCCTGGACTTCTCATTGCCCTTCCAGCCACTCAGCCTTACTTGTTCTTGGCAATTCTGTGATTGCCAAGCTTTAAGTCAAAGATATGCAATGTGTAGCCCCTTCCATCTCATGTCTTGCTCCAGCATGCCCTCAGTTTGCATTTCTTCTTTCCATTTACTGAGAATATATTACACTTTACATTTTTGGAGGTGAAATAAAGGAAATGAAGATTCCATAAGAAGCTAGTGTTATAGCTCCCTACAATAGCTAGCTGTTCTTTATTGCTTGTTCATTTCTTTATTTCTCCACTGTGGTTTATTTTATTTCCCATTGTAAATAAATGACCAGCTGAATGAAAGTAAGTGTTAAAATAGCAGTGGGGAGAGAGAGCCCAAAGAACATGGAGTCAACCCTACTGGAATATGAGACATAATCTTTAACTTTTTGTATTTTGTTAGGTTAGAAGGCAAGAAAGGGAGTGCATTAATTCTTTCTCAGGCTTTCCATTGTAATGCAACAACAAACAACATCTTTGATTTTTTTTGTACTTTCAGTGTGGCTATTTCCAGTAGAAATATTTTTAAATGGGATCAAAAAGCCTGACTGTCATAAGCTACCCGTACTGAACAGTCCTAACACAGTCCATCACTGTGCATGTCTGTCACTTATTCAGCAGTGACACAGATGAATTATTCTAGTCTGGGTGTGGAATTCTGTTTGAGAAGGATCAAAGTGGGATTTTGATGCACAGAATGGCCTTACAGACTCCTGCTCTGGTCACTTTTGGAAAGCTGTAATAATATACTGTTTCTCCTGAATGAAATGCTTTCACATTGTCTGTGCCAGAGCACTTCTGATAAAAGCTCATATTCTTCCTGCACAGTTTAAGTTGTTTACTGGTTATTCTCACCTAAAAAATTCTGTAAATGTTTGTACAAAGCTGCGCTTACTATGTAGGTTAGATTTTTTTTCCAGTGCTTTAAGATGTCATATTACTCATGAACCTATGATGCCTAAGTGTTCTTTCTGCACACCACCTACATAACATATTTTAGTTACATCATATACATTCCCTCTTTTGTTCATATTTTGACTATTTCTTCATTTAGTTATTCTGGAAATAGTTGTGTTACTGGCATATTACTGACACCACCAAAAGGCAGAATTCAATTTGTTTGTCTCATGTTTTGAAATGCAGCAAGCTCACTAATTATCCTTTTCTTCCATCTGTAAATGCAGTCAGTCTCATTGAAGTGCTCTATATGTTCTCACCTACTTTGCAGCAAGACTGAATAAAAGCAAACTCAAAGGAAAATGCTACTTCTTAAAGTTATGTTCAAGTTTATTTGCTGGAACCTTGCAGAAAATAGTTAAAAGCTTTTCAGTGTAAATGTTTAAGCTACAAACTGAGTCAGATCCTTTTCTTTTTGTTGTTTGGTCTCTTTTCTGTAATTCATTTTAAATGGTTAGTGGTTTGCAGTGGTTGAGACCACTATTTGGGGTGATGGTAGTAAATCATATTATGTCATCATTCTAACAAAACATTTAATATCCCTCATTGATCATCTTCCACCTTTGAACTATTTCATTACTGCATTTTTCATTCATTGTATGAGGTTTTTCCCACAAGATAAAGGACAATACTTGGTCATTTCTCCCATGGGCGAGAGAGGAGGCCGTATTTTAATCTCTCATTCTAATGTGAAATGTGTAATGTAACTAGTGGAATCAATAAAAATATTCAATATGTGAATCAAAAATCAAGTTGTTGCAGATAAGAGAACAAATCCCCAAAAGCTGCATACTCATAGCACCAATGGTATTTATTGAGGTAATACATTGCAAAATGAATTCTATTGAAAGCAAGGCATTTAAAATGGAGTTACATATTGATCCAAAAAGAATGAATCTTGTTCTAAATGGTTCTGCCTTTCATTTTTAATTTCTTGCTCCATATTCCCTAATGTGTCAAAGAGACAAGCCCAGCAGTGTTATTCTCCGCCCAACCTGTTGACGTTTACCCTTTAAATTTATGACAATGGCTAAAAATTTTATAGGATTGCAGCCTAACATCTTCTATATCTATCATTCTATAATCCCACTGAATAGACCTGCAAGGCTACAGAAAGAGCAAAGTTCCATTCCAGAAAATGTTTCTAGAAGCTCTAAGAACAGAGCTTTTCCGGCTTGAATTTTTAGCCAGAATTTGAGGATAGAAAGAACAGTCAGGTGATCTAGCTTGAGCTCTATCAAGAGCATTATATTTCACCCAAGAGTGAAGCTGCAGTACCATCTACTTTTGATAGACTACAAAATCCTTTTTGGATGTGACTTCGGTGATATTTTATCTCTCTACATTTATGATAGATTAGAAATCTAAAGTACAGTGACAGACCTACCTCCTCTGACAACTCCAAAACCAGTGATTCTGATGCATCTCACAGAAGAGCTTCTGATGCATCTCACATAACACTTTGAAAAGAACTTGGATGTCTGCAGGAAGTCTGTATAATTGGCAGCTCCATCATAGCATAGAGATGGTAATGGAGAACAGGTGAGCTTAATGAATGAATCCCCAGCTGCACAACAAAGTAGAAACAAAAGCAAACTCCCTGCCCACCTAACCCAGGTAAATTCCTTTTCTGGATCACAATCTGCATCTTCATCTGAGCATTTGACCCAGCTGATATTAAATATTATGTTATCTTCTACTGTGCAGCTCTTCAAAGTACAGTAGTCCATGACTACTTGCCTTGAAGTCAGCAGAATGAAACAAAGTAGAAAATATTTACCTAGCTGTATATTCTCAGGAAAAAATGCATCTTCCCACATGGAAGTATCTATCTGCAGCCCTGAAAAAAGTACCGTGGAAGAGGTATGAGCTCGCTAAGGGAATGCAGTTCCTTCCAGGTGCTATAAAAGAACACAAATGTGTGGGACCCACCCCACAGACTCTATGGTTAGAAGGAGCAGGTTTGTCTTATAGCTTGAAACATCACAGGACTTCTCCCAGATTTGACTGAAGAATATCTTTAAATGAATTATTCTTGCTTTAGTACTTCAGACTGTGGTCTCACTGTCTGTCCTAACAAATTATTCTGTGCTTGCCTGAGAGAGGTGCCTCAAAACTAAGAAATATCAATGTTACAGGTTTTCTTTTTAAATTTTGACTTCCAGTCACAGAAGCTGCTAAGGCCTAGTCAGTGATTCTAGAAGTTCTACATCTACCAATTTTCAATTATCTTCCTCATATACAGCCACAAACCTTGTCAAATACACCTTGTTTGGTAAACTAAATCACTCACCATACTTCCTGTGTCACATGGGGGCTGCTTTACACCTTCTGTCACTTTTTGAAGCTGTATTTCCATATTGTCCCTGAAGTATGACAACCCAGCTCATGGTCCTGTTATAGTTTTGGTCTTACTAAAACCACATGTATAGACTGTATATACTTCAGGACCTTTTGGTAGAATCAGCTGGCTTTAGCACCCTTGTGTACAATAATTGTTCTAATTTCCTCTTTAGTCCCTTGCAACTTCCAATAAGTCAGTATATACAATTTTTGTATGCTGTGTTTGCCCTTCTAGAAGTGCCTACCTGTCTCCACTTATTATGAACCAAGCTGACCAGCTTAGGCTTGATCCCTGACTTCTGGATGACTTGGGTTTGATCAAATGACTTCTTTCCTTCTCAGTTCTACTTCATCTTCCCCCTTTACATAAATGAAAAAGTATCATTAGCCTTTCTTGCCATAGAAATATACAAAGTGATTATGTTGAGGTGTCTAAGCTCTTCTATGAATTCGTGCTTTCCAAGAAAGACTCATCCTCTTGCTCTAACCCATGTTCTTGGTTTTCCAGGACATTATCTTCCAGGTTGCTGGATTAAAATGCCACTAAAATGTCTGGATTTAACTTTTGACTCTGACCATTTGAAAAATAAGAATACTATTTCTAGTTACCAGCCCACCAGCTCCTGGGTTTGTCTGGAAATGTACCAGAAACTATTTCATGTTTATTGAAGAGATCACAAATAGACATTCTGAGCACCCTTGGGTTAAGGCCTGTTTCCTGGGCACAATGTTTGTACTATGGTTTACAATAGCCAAGGATCTCCATGGCTGACCTGTTCCTGCTTTTATCAAGGAAGCCAGGATAACTGGAATCCCTGGCAATTCTGAACAGTAAGCATGGCAGGGTCACTTCAAAGTTGTGGCCTTTAGATGCCTACACTGCACAGCTTATTAGGAAGGTGACAGGAACATGGACACAGTGCTGCAAACCTCTTTCTTTTGTTTACTTGAAAAAAAGTAATTCTCAAAACATTCAGATTTTCTCACTTCCAAGCAGTAACATCCCATGCCTTAACATTTCTACGGAGCTCCATTGATGGTAGCTTCATTAGAACTTGCCTCAAATAAAACCAGATCACTGCACTGAGACATAAAATTAGCCTAGACAGAGACCTAGAGACCTGCTCTTGCTGTCACATGGTCTATGTAAATCATTATCTCTCCTTGAAATTTTACCTCTTTAGCCTTTGCAATGTAGAGAACAGTTTTGCACTGGCAGAAAGCTGACCTGCATGCTTGTATAGGTATTTTCCAGCTTGTATCTACCAGTCTGTTGCTGTCTTTGCAGTTGCTTGTGGGTAGCTGTAAGATGTTTAACATTTATGATTCATCTTTAGCTTTTCTTAATACCAAGTTGCCAACAATCTGCATTTCAGTGAATAATATACTTGATTCAGTTTTACTCAGTCACTGTGATGTAAGTGCCTGATAAAATACCATCTCTCCTTGCTAGTGTTTGACAATTCAGTTTTACTAGGGTTCACCCCACAAGAAGAAAGTAATTCAAAGAATGAATTTCTGAGTGCAGAGAGATCTCCTAGAGGGGAAACCACTTGTCTGGCAGTGACAAAACTACCCATTATCTACACCACAGATTCACTAGAGGAAGAAAAAGAATATTCACATCTTAAATTGCACTGTCATCTATGTTACATAGTGTAATGGTTGTTTTGAAGAATTACTTCTGCCACTGGCCTATCACTACAGCAATATATTCCAAGTATGAAGGAGTGTTGAAAGTTTGAAAGAAGTTCAGTTTCCAAATGGGAAAGTGTGAAATTCAGAGCAGGACATTTCAACCCTTTTTAGATTTAACTGGCTCCCTAAAAGATTGCCAATGAAGATTCAGACCCCTTTACAAATTTCTCAGATTTTTGTAGCTGTAAGTAGATAGCAAACTGATTTTCCTTGTTGTCTTTCATGGATCTTTCAGAGTTGGTCTAGAGTTGGCCTGGTTGGTCAGACCACATTTCAAAAGATCCTGGTGTAGAGCGGATCAGCCTGTCATCTGTAATGGGAACCTGTGGATCTTACATACCACAATACACACACTTAGAGCAGTGAAACAAATTTCCTAAAAAGGCAAGTTCTTGGCAACCAGATAGTAGGAAAGGCTAATGATGAATCATAAATATTAAGCAGATCTTACATCTATTTAGTACAGAGACACTAACTAGGCTCTCAGAGCAGCGTAGTCACATTCAAACAGTACTCTGCCAAATTTAATTAGCCTAGGCATTTTTCTGCACAGCTAATTAGCCTGACTGAAGCACCATGGTTACACTTTTTGTTTGAAGCCAATGATACCTCCATATTGTATGGATCTGTCATCTCTTACTCAGGACTTTACCTTTTCAACAAGTAATGACCCAAATATATCCCTACTTTCCATTCATGATCGTTCTACTCAGGGCATCTGCCCCTCTCATACTATACAGAATGAATGAAGTATGTTATTGTGCTAAAGCCACACATCTGAATACTAAAATAAGATTATTTTTTCAACATTTACCATGTATATGCACACTTGTAGGCCAAGTTTCCTCCTAAGTCTTAATATTGGGAGGCTGTCCTGAAACAAGGATAACCATCTGCCTCTTTAACTAACTGAATAAATCTGTATTTATTTTAAAATACATTGTAGCTCTAGATGTTCATTTTCTCTATAGATATCTAATTCTTTTGTGAACTCAATCTTTTGCATACAATGATTTGAAGTGGTCATGAGTCCTGTGAGTTAAAGATATCTATTGTGAAAGCCATTTTATTTGTGCATATTGAATAACCTTTCACTTTTATGCCTGATTCATGCATTATAAGAAAGGTTAAGTGGAATCTCATTTGCCTGTTTTCCCCTGCTCTTCTTGTAGAGATACATTTAGCCCTCTAGTATTTCTATCCCTTGTGATTTTAAAATTATATTTGTGATATTTCCTTCCTTATTTTTAACTTTCATGGGTTATAGGATCATGTGAAAAACTTCAGGTTTGTACATTCTGGTTGTGGAAAAAACTTTGTAAATGGGGCTTAGGTATACTCTAAATAAAACCAATGCCTCTCTCTCCTGTAATCACCTTAGTAAATTTTATGGTTTTTAATTCAGGCTTACAGCATTACTTCCTGGGAATGGAGGGAGAATGGTGCCTCTGTCTATACTAAACAAACCTGATCTCTTCCTGCCTCTGGTATGAAGGAATTTCTTTGTGTTTCTCCCTTCTTTGTTATCCCTCTCTGAACACATTCAGTTTCTGCTATAACCACTGCTTAGCCAATGTTCTGAGAAAAAGGCTAATGTGAAGATAGCATTGCATTGTCAATTTATCTTTGGGTTGTATCATTGTATAATATATATATATCATCAGTGTCTTTCCATCACTTTATATTTCACTGAGATACTGCATGAAGGTTTTACGAAAATGCATATAGCCTCTATTATAACAAGGAACAGAAAGTGTTTGATGTATTCCACCATGGAAGAGAATTAATGAACAGGGTCAGAGACTTTCAGAGACTAGTAAATGCATGACCCTGTTGGAAGGAACTGTTTGTGCCAACCGTGTTCCCTCATCTAATCAGTGACAAATCTTGGCATGTCAGTGAAATGGGACAAAAAGAGAGAGAAGGATAGACAAAGCAGCACACCCTAAATGAATCCTTGGACCAAATCCTGTATAATGCAACAGGTATCTCTGAGTATGAAATGTGATGGTCAGGTATTTCTGTGGTACACAGATGAAGTACCTCAGGACCTTAAGTTTTCCTGGACATTCTTCCAAAGTAAGGGGAAACTAAGGATACCTTTAACTTAGAATGTGTAAAATGAGTGAAGTACTAGTTCTTTAGGAGAGCTGTTCCATCTTCCAATTGCTTTATGCATGCTCTCACAGAGCAGCCTCAGTGTATGTCCTGCCCCTCAGTTGAAGCATGGGGGAATGCTTCACGTTTAGGTCTGGCTACCTTCATAGAAGCTTTGCAAGTGAGTTTCTTCTGCAGTGATTAGAGGAGATGCACTGCTATGAAGTGGAATTTTAGAAAAATAATTTGCTTGTGAAATCACATAGATTATTCTATAGGAAAATATATTAGACATATGCTAATGAACTTCTGAAAAACATCCAGTTCAACAGTTTCCAAATGTGACTTAGTCATAGTTTAGGTGGATAGGAGCTTGCTATAAATAGTTTTTTAAAAAATGGATAATACTCCATAAAAATACCAAAAATCTTTCCTTATTCCTTCCCCCCCTCCCCCACCCCCCAATCTCTTACCAGCCAACTCACTCTATGGCTTCATGGATAGATTCACAACCAATGACACTTGTAAGTTAGAGCCACCCCATGCTTGTGGCCATTAAATCCAGGATTATTTTCCAATTCTTTAGTACAGAGTTTGCATCTACACACAAAAATTATTGCCTAATTTTTTCTGAAGCTGCCAATTTTTAAATTGTTTCCATGAGGCATCATTATTTTCCAAGTTTCTCTGCACCGTGCTGCAATATATGCAACACCTTGCATATATTAGTTAAGATCTTAGCCAGAAAACTACCAGATAGCCAAATAATATGGCCTAACATTCAAGGTCAGGTTGGATGGGGCTCTGAGCAACCTGATCTAGTTAAAGCTGTCCCTGCTCACTGCAGGGGGGTTGGGCTAGATGACATCTAAAGGTCCCTTCCAACCCAAAGCATTCTATGATTCTGTGATTCACTCTATGATTCTAAACCTGCATTTTACAGTATTTGAAGTTTAAAATTAGTCATCAATATTACCAGGGAGTCACAGAGTTAATAACTGTTGATTGGCCAGAGGAAAGAAAGGAAAAGGTACTAGGAAATCTTGTGAAGCTAATTTGGACCTGCTTTGCCAAGACTGGTTATGCAACAAGTGTGCTGTTAGACGTAATCATACATTTTGGAAGGTGGCATTTTGCATAATAGTGGGATGATGCAAGTCTAGCTAGTTGAGGCTTATGGAAGGTTATCACTGTGGATTGTTATGTGATCTTTGCTTAATCTCCTTTTTTAATTGATTAAGGATCCCCTGACTTTAACAAAAATAACTCACAGCTGCCAGGTCATGAATTTACACTTTTCTGAGCTAGGGTCTAAAAGCACAGAAAAGCACCAAATTAGAAGAAACAGTTGGCTACATGAGGATACTAAGCTATCACACCTTTTGCCTTTCTTTATATTCCTCAGCCATTTTCCACAGCTGATTCACTGTATAGCTCCTTAAAAACTATGAGCTTAGTGTTAACTTCTGTAGTAAATCAAAAGAGACCCTGCAAGACTAGAAAACAACAATAGACTAAATTCTCAAAGCAAACTGTGATTAGGAACATGATCTTAGGTCCTTATTCAAAATCTGTGGAAATCCCTGGGAAAACTCATTCAGTTGCAGTGAGTTTTGGATCAAAACTTTAAATAACATTGTAGGACCATAAGTCAGAGATTCTCTGATAGTGCTGGAGCACGGGTACCTCTGAAGTTTTCTCCCAGACACTGAGGATGTTAATTTTCTTGTAGGCATAGAAAATCTTTTTTTCTCCTTGACTGCTCTCATTTTCAAATAAAACAACTGAATCAATAGAAATATTGGCTGCTTTCAGGATTAGTTTTCATGATGAGCTTTGAACAGAAACAATGAGTGCATGAGCATAAAGGAGCTTGTTCAAAAGATATTTGAAAGTCTGCCAAACAGCTCTTTCTACAGCTGTATTGCCCATTTGAGACAGGTTGAGCTCAGGTTGTGGAACTCTCTGCAGACCCTACTCAAGCCTGATAGGGACTTGCAAGGCACTATTTGTTCTGAACTGATGTTTAACATTGAATACTGATTTGAAACATGGCAAGAACAATAGAAAACAAAACCTAAAGGCATCTTTTTTACAGTTGACTTTTCTCTCATCTCACAGCTGTGATCTCCTCACCAAACAGTAGATATACTGTATTTGTCTGGCATTTTCAACCAGAGAAATGGGAGAAATGGAACTGTATTGTGCTTTAAGAAAAAACCCATGGCTGGAACCTGTTTCATACTCCCTTATTTCAGATATCTACAATGTAGATTAAATCTTAGCTAAGTTATTCACCCTCAATTCTTTTTATAGTCAAGAGAGAGAAATGACCTCTTCTAGGATTCATCTGACCTCATTAGGAGCATAAGAATCACACCTGTCAGCACCCATTTTTCTTAATTGACAGTAAGAAAATGTACATCACCAGCTCTGCTTTAGATGCCCATACTGAAGAGATTGAAGTTGGGTGAGATGACTCACTGTGTGTGAGTTGTTGTCAACAGAGCAATTTACTCATAACATAAATGAAAAATGGGCTGTCTGACTTCTAAAAACCCGTAAATAAGCCAAATTCCCTGAACTGAAGCTTGTTTGTTCAATGTGTATCACCTACCCACAAAGCAAGCAAAGCTCTTCTAAGTAATAGAAGTACTTACCTACCACTACCACACACAGTATAGCTGCATATAGTCATGACCTTTCAGCTCCTCCCAGTTGCCCTTATATACTCTTATTTCTTTCCAGTTACATTCAAAATGAAGTAATTTGTCTGGGGATGTGAAGAAGATGCAACCGAAGCAAACTGTACCAGGCCAAAACCCGCCTATCCAGTTTCCTTCTCTGTTTTAATGCTTGAGTAACCAGAAGAAATTTAGGTACTGGTTTAGGTGCTGACACAACATTGTTCTTTGTAGGAGAAGGTGTCTTCCTGATCCAGGGAAAGGCAAATTGCTTGCCGAAAGGATAATCCAACCCACCCCACTTCTGTGTTACAAAATCTTCACATACTATGAGGGAAAGAAGGGAAAGTGTTTTCAAAACAGGTGGAAGCTTCAGGCCTACATGGGGCTATGCAAATGTGGTCTTAACAGCTCCAGAAGACAGGGTTAATTAAAAAGTTTATCATTTCTCTGTATCTAAATAATCTTCCTGCAAACCCTTTCTTGGCAAAGTCTAATACCCACTGAGGGAAGGCAACAGTTCTGAGCTTCTATTTCCTTAGTTTCCCAGTCTGCAGTGATCAACATGCCCATTAATAACTTAATTATTACTTGTTTATTTGTGATAAGTTCACTGCTGAAAGGAAATCCCACACAAGCTGTGACTGAAATAGATGACAATTAACATAAACCAAAAAAAAAAACCTGTAGAAAAGTTGAACAATTAATCAGCACCAGGCTTTATAGTACCATGCATACACTAATGCATTGCTTTCAGCAACACAACAGCTGTTCTTTTATGCATTTGTAACTTCCTCAAGTAATTCTTTATTCATGATAAATTATAGCACATTTGGCCTGCCTGCATAACAGCATGAATAACTGCAGCTATCCAGAGTTATATCAGATCTTGCAAATGCTTTCTGGGAAAGTGACCTCTAGGCATGCCTGCATAAACGAGTGGCCATATATTCCAGTAAACAGTGTGATGGGACCAGTGCTCAGGACACCCAATGATTCTAGTAACAGCTGGATTGCATTAAGCCTCTATGGCTTAATTCTTTTTATTATTACTAAATAAGTGATAGAAGAGTGAGAAATTAGTACTTCTGGCATTAGTAGGGCCCATAGAAAAACTCTTTGACACTGCTTATAGTGCTTCCTTTCCTATTATTGATAAAACAGTTAAGAATTACTTACTATCCGGTTTCAGCACCCTTTTTTTATATCTGAGTTTTCAAGCATTGTCCAGAGAGGTCCTGTACATTCTCCTTTTCAGTGTTTTCAGGTCTCCTGCCTGACAAATGGTTCCAGGCTTCACCATGAACTACACATTTTATGGGAATCATGACGCAGATAGCTCCCTTGATCTACAGCAGTGAAACTCCATCATACGCTCTGTTGTGCTGACCTTAAAAAGGATCTTTAAACCTAAAAAGGGTCATACATGTATGAAAATAGTCATCACTGATATTAACCGAAATTGGGAACAGTCAGAATTTTAAGTCTTAACTTACCCATTACCTGAGGTGTTCAGTGTGAAAAACATACCTTAAAAGGTACAGCTAAGTCATTAATTGCATTTCAAGGAAGTGTATTAACCAAAATTAGAAACTATTTGGACTGTAAGGAAGCAAAGAAGTAGAGATCAGCAACCATGAAGAAAGCTTGAAGGTGGCTGAATAATCCAAAACAAGAAAGGAGGGAGGATGAGGACAACAGTGCTGAAACAGAGGTGAAAAAGAGAATGTGGTTGGGAGAAGAAAGGACAGTAGGAAAACTAGAGAAAGATAAAAAGAATACTGCTGAAAAATAAGGACAGCATCAGCTCATAGCATAGTATTCCTTCTGCTGTATAATTTTGTTCTTATTACCTTTTGATGTAGTGTTCTGAATACAACATAACCTCCAACATTTTACAACTTGATTAATACCTTCAAGACTATGGTGTTTTTGAGAATGCAAAGTGGATATCGTTCTCCTCCTTCTTTTGTTTTATTAAGTGAAGGTAAAAGTTTATGCATGTTCCAAAAATGACCAGATAAGTCAATGGAACAAAAACCCATCAATGACAATCTATTGCAAAGACACCATCTCTTGAGGAATTCTCTTGGCTATGGACTGGTGGAAGCTAGACTATTCTAGGTATGTATCACTATGTATAAGAGTTTCGTTCAAGCAAACCTTCCTAGCTAGTGTCAAGACACAGGACCTTTGGGTTCTCTGATGTAAATAATTTTAATTGAATTGTCAATCTGTAGGCTGAGATCAAACAAAGCACCTGGGCATCAACTTAACTTCAGGCACAAAGATATCTTATTTATTTTACTGAGTCTGTTTAAATATTTGAACATGTTTAAGTTCATTCTTGTACTGGTACACTAAAGTGGCAGCTGTCACAACAAAGGCAGTCTCACATTTTAGAAAATTAATGCTTTTACCAAGTCATGATGTAGAGGGGGGGGCAAACATATAAGAAAAAAATGAAATCCATGGTACTAATTAATGAAATGGCATTTTGCATGCTTTATTTAACTAAAATAATTAATAGATAATATTTCTGTAATTATTTAACAGATTTCGGATTGCAGCTGGCGTCTTTTAAATATTACATAACTATTTATTTAGTGTAAAATATGGTAAATGATATAGCAAAATGTTTTAAAATCTAAGCCAATCTGCTTAATGTTTATATAATTATCTGTAAAATATCATGTGCTGTATGAATTTCAACATTTTCCCATAAGATATCAATCTGCTGATGGCATGTGACAAATTAACATACTGATGGCTTCTATAATTAGTGAAAATCTATATGTTTACATAGCCTTTTCATAGCAACGGTTTGGTTTATATTTTTTTAAAATTTGTTTTACCATATGCATGAGTACTGAGTTATTAACTAATACAGTATTATCAAGTATTGTTTATTTCTCTCACATGTGTAATAAAAGGCCTGTTAAACAATCTGCAGTACAAAGCTTGAGTTCTTTAACACTTCAGGAAGATGAATGGTGGGATTTGAAGACACTCAGCATTGGTTTGACTCTTTTCTCACTGAAAGTGACTGCAAAACTACCATCAATTCTGGAAGCTACACATTTACATGCGTTCAAATTGCATTTAGACAAATACCAAGAAGATAAATCTATTTGTGGGCTGTTAAACACTACGTCTTTGTATGCAGTAGTAAACTAAATGGGGAGATGGAGCTCAGGTTTGAGTACCAGCAGGAGACAGCCCACACTGTTGAATTGTTAGCTTGGTCCCGGGCACAGCTTAGGAGTCAGAAAACTAGCACTGCCCCAGGGAATGCCTGGGCATAGTGCAAGAACTGTCATGGAGAAGATGTGTTGCAGACAAGCAGCTTGGAAGCTGCCCTCCTGCTCTGGAGGGAGAGTAAGCCCAGCCTCATGGACAAGTGCTGTCACTTGGCATGCAGACTCAATGACTGTTAACAAGTATTGATGTAGCCAAAGACAGCACCCCTAACTCAGGCCACCTCTGAGCAGCAGGTCATGGAGACTGGGAGAGTATGTGGGGAGTATAAGTTATTCTGCTCACTCCCTGCTGGTGGCTGCAGTTGTCCCAGCAGGATCCTGTGGCTGGGCAGTTATGTAGGGCATTTCTAACGAGTCCAAAGGCAGTGCAGTTTGACAGTGCTGCTTGCTGTGAGAAATCCTCTCAAGGTATGCCTTTGTTCAGAGCAGGACAGACACAAAGCCTGTACTTGGCGATACCAGACACTTCACAGCCTCTACAGCAACGATCCTTACTCCTCAGAGCTGTGCTGGTGGGAAGACCTCCAGATGTACAAAGGGTGAATGGAGATAGGAAGGTCAAAGGTACAATGGGACCATGATCTGCCCGTGCAGTGTAGCTGGCCTTGGAGCTGCTTAAACTGGAAGTGGGTCTCCCCAAAGCCTTTGCTAAGCATGCGTTCAACTCTGGACTGAGAGTCATAGGTGTGAGATATTCCACCTTGATGGTAGATTCTCTGAGGGTAAAGCTGAGGTAGGAGATAGCAAATTTCTTGCATAGATTTAGTCCTACATGCATTTCTGAGTTCCTATGCCAGACTAAATAATAGATTCCAAGGTTCTCAGACCACTCAGTCCATCCTTATGGAAAAGTAATATTCATACACAAATGAGTCATTGTTAAGCTGAGCAAGACATTATTTGGTACCTATTGCCACACTAGATGTGGCATTTTGCTCATACACAGTCTGTGGGCATTGTTTAGATTCCTGAATTAAAGAAAAAAATATGTTGTTCAAATAACACAAAAGGAACTAATGCGTTAGTAATTTTCAAAAGACATAATGAAGGCAGTGTATTTTCATTACTATTCTTTCCGATAAGTAAAATAGATTGTTACAGCTTTTGGCACGTATTCATTGTCTGTAAATTCTTTTATATTAATCTGAATTGTTCAGTTTGCACTGTGCATGCCCTGTGGAACTGAAACTATTCTGAATGCTGCCAACAAATTTTTGATTCCTGTTACAGCTCTATAACTATTCAGTACAAGAGGTCAGTAGTGGAAAGACAAGCAGGCAGATATATTTGTTAATACAAAGTTGAGATCTCTGTTGTCATTTAAAGGGTTATATTTTTGTTTGCTTTAGAAGACCATTTCAAGCACCATTTTGTTTATTTGAACCTTTTCTTACCAAATGTATGTCAAGTGTTTATTTATTGCTAATTATTGTTCTTTCAGGATGCTATGGAAAAATGTGCCTTCTACTAATACCATTGCATGTTTTGTTGCATATTTCTTTACAATCTCTGTGCTAAAGGACGGTTCCACCACTATCAGTTATACCCTCAGTTCTGTGTGACATTTAACATAATTTTTAAGCTATCTGTAATGATGTATTAATTCTATAAGAACATTGACTTTCTTCTTCTGCAGTATTTGAAAAGGAATACCAGTCAAATTTATCTGAATATTAATTCAATAAACATACTGTGGTTCAAAGTGTTACTTAATGGCTTGTGTTGTAGGATCTTTTTATCTGGGGAGGAGGACTCTTCCACAGCTCTGGCTTAATCCTGTATGGCATTAGTGTCTTGCATCTGATTCAGCAAAACTCCTGAGCATTTGTGCAACTTTCTGTTTGTGATTCATAATCATTGAGAAGAAATGGATTTAGACATAAAGTTGTGACGTGAGTTACACATTAACCAATTTGTATGGGGGAGCCTGCATCAATGAGTATACACAACTCTTGTTTTCCACATCATTTTTGCAAACAGCCTTTTCTAGAGGATATCCTAAAAAGGTTCCTAATATTGTCAAAGTGATTTTTGGGGTTTTTGTTTGTTGGGGTTTTTTTAATTATTTTTATTTTAGTAGGAATGCACTTTTTGTGAATATTCTTCTGCAATATTCACCCATCTTTGGTCCAGTCCTTCTACAGTAGTAATATAAATAGTATGAGCATCACGTTTTGAATCAGGATCAAAGATGCAAAAAGGCAGCATTTAGCTCCAGTGGAAGGAGTTTATTTCATCATAGTACTACTATTTCAAGGACTGCACAATTGACAATGAACAGAGAGCACCCTATAATCAGATGCTGATATTAGATTGTTCATCATGGAATAAATATATTGGTTAGAAAATCACACATCTGTATTTGTTTCGGTAGACTTTAAATAATTACAGTTATCAAACTGATAGCTGTTTGTGCATTTCTTTAAGCCTGTTGAAGGTATCCAAGCAGAATACCATGAAATTGCATATTGTCCTTAATGAAATTTGGAGCCCTTTCACATCTGATCCAAATAATAGTAAAAGTAAATAACTTAATTAATTTGCTATTGATATTTTATTAATTTTGTCTGAAGAGGTAAGCTAGCCATGGGCGGGGGAGAGGGAGCATATGGGTCTGGAGAAACTTGAGGACATGTGAATAAAGTGGTGACTGCATTATTAATAAAATTCAGGGCTGTTCAAATACAATGGGCTGTTTACCAATTACTATGAAAGGTAAAATTGGCTGAAAACCAGTACCAATTAGTGAAAGATGATGATGAGGATTATGAGGTTCTCTGAGATCCAATGTAGAATGTACTGGTTTATCTTTTCCTGTGAAAAAGTCTAAGACAGATTTTGTTTTTTGCCCTCTAGAGCCATCTGTATACTATATTAAATGTCAGAAACAAAAGTTCAGGTTTCTAATTTGTCTGATTTAGGGTAAAGATTTAATTTTGGAATCTCCTACAAGTTAGATGATGTACCTACAGGTATTCCTGTTATACAGAGTAATTCTTTCACTCCTTGGTCCAATAACTAAATGAAATTGCTTTACTTCATGAAGTTAACATTATTGTATTTTCATTCAATGTTATTTGTCCAATAAATAACATCAATCATCCTAGAGACATGTTGTAGTATCCTAGAATGCCAAATGTGTTCTTAGCCATTCCACTCTATTCTTAGTCATACATTTTGCCCCCTAGGAAATAAGGACTAAGCAGATCTCCACTCCTGTTGTCAAAGGTTTACATTTTTCTTGTAATTTTTCTTGTGTCCACTTGGCTTAAACAAACTAATCACAAGATCATCTAAGCCCTATATTTGTTTGAGTACTGGCACAAGGGTGGTATTCTTAACTATTTGTTTCCATAGTTCAATGCAGCAGATTTTATAAGAAAGGCAGGAAAGAGTGAAATTATCACCTAGAATCTTATCTATCCTTTTTGTTAAAAACCCACCTCTTTCTCTCTCTCTCTCTCTCTTTTTTTTTTGCTTTTCTTGTTTTTCCCTTTTTTGGGAGAGCTTTGGCTTTACTTCTGAAATTCGTTTAAACTGAAGTTCAACACAATCACAACTTTCTTTAAACATGCATATATCTTTAAGAGTCTTCTAAAGTAGAGGAGATTATTTAAATGGAGACTAGTACTAAAATGAAGTTTATAACTCAAGTATCTGATATTAAAATACATCAATTTTAGATGGATAGAACCAGTTAAGAAAAGTTGAGATACCTTCATTTTGGACCTAATGTCAGGTCAATCATTTTTATTACTCTGCACATCATCTTCTTCGAGATTTCTTGAACGTTGTCATTTCTATAAGTACTCTGCAGCTGTCAATATATACTTCAGAGAAGATAACACAAAGCAAATTGGCTGAAGTTTTAATACTGGCTGCAACTGTCATATTTTACATAGCTGTAAAAACAGAATTTCTCCTGTGCCTGGAATTGTTGCATTTAAAATAGATAGGAGTAGAGGCTGTCAGGTCCCCTTCAAAATTTCCTCAACACTTTGGAGACTAAGTTTCAGAGGCTTGTTTTCAAAACTATTTCTACTTTCTGGTCTAAACTCAAAATGTTTGCAAACAGTGTTCAGCCAGCCCTCCCCTAATAACATTTCTTGATTATTTAAAATAGAGCTGTGCTCCTATCTGATTATCACATAGATTTACTGACTAACTGAAAAACATAGAGGTGGCCAAGGTAATTTGTGACCCACGCTATTATGCAATAGCTTCTGCTCTCTGTAAACAACCAGGGAACAGGGCACAGTCAGTCTCAACAAAAAGCCATATCAAGGTCCCTGATGCTCACTGAAAATCCCTTTCTTTTCAGTTAAGGGATCCTAAATGTGTTGTAAGCAGATTCTTGGAAGATGTAACTTGTTGTTGATCCATAAGAAACTACTGACAGAGGCACAAGAGGTGTCATCTGAAGACCTGCAACGAACATCAGGGATTCACAGTAGATACAAGACTGAACCTTCCATCTTTGTCCTCCAACTTACTCTGTGTACATCCTCTGACCTACAGTTCCTTGCTCCATGCTTACAACTCACTTCAGTAAAACCAGAAAGCTTGACAGAGTGCTTTAAGCATTTTACATATGGGTAAATATAAGGATTGTGCTAAGACAACAAAAATAATTATACACATAAATGCAGTGGCAGAAAACATCTTTCTCCTAATTTATTTCCAAGGCCTTGGTAAACGAAACATGAAACTCTACAGGAGGTAGTCACCTTGCAGGTACTCCCATAGAAAAATGTCTCTGGTGCAAAATGTTAACAGAAATATGTTCTTCTCTGTTTTTCTGGATTCATACAAGGACTTCTGACTTATTGAAGATATAAGCTGGAGAGCTAGGAGACATAATTTGGCTTTTTTATAAATCAATTCCCTTCATGAGCTAGCTGATTACAGTTTTAAAATTAAAATGTTTGATTTATTGCAAACATTGTACTGAAAAATGTAAATACTGACTTGTTTGAGAGTTAAGATTCATTCCAGAATTTTTTTGAGGTAGCTCTTTTCAGCTACCTTTTTAAGTGCAAGATTGAAGTCTCTCAACATATTCTCACGCCTCAGAGATTCTCATTAGAAGAAGTTATAGCAGCTGAATATAATGTAGAAGATTTTGGACTTTGTATATTTCAGCATGAACATTTTTCACTAGATCTTTTTTCCCCAAAAGCTGAGTCTAATGTGGAAAATATCAGGTACCCCACTTGCTTTATGCATGAAAAACGTGTCTCACTGCTTGTTCTCCATTATAATAGGCACCATTAAAATTTTTTAGCCAACACCACACTACTTGCAATAACCACAATATCCTCCTGTATTTAGAATGTCAAGTGACACTCTAAATGACAAATGCTGAGCTCTTAATATCTCCAACTCTATTAATGTATGAAGCATATTATTCTCTCTGCAGCAAGACACTGTAGGAACTGCACTAATGAAGTGTTGGTAAGATAGATCAGTTTTACTTCCCACTACTGTGCCATACTTCTGGCAACCCAGATAAAGCCTGTGAGAAGATATCCTCCTTCCTCCTCCAGTGATGACTGAGTCCCATCTCTGCAAAAGTGCATCTGTGTTTCTGTGGCAAGCAGAGAAAGGGAAATAATTGTAGTTTATGGCTGCAGCATCTGAGATGAGGGGCACCAACGGCAGCATAGCCATGAGTTACCTTCTTGTCAGGTGAAAGTAGATCTTTAGTGTTCTGCAGCTGTCTCCCCACAGAACCTGTAGCATGCATGACAAAGCAAGCCACCCCCTTTCCTCTCTTTCTGCTGTTTTAAATCCTTCCCTACACGGTGGGATTTCATTAGAAATTCTGAGATTGACAAGGAAAGCTTTTTAATGGGAGTGACCACCTAAGCATATGCTGGCAAATTGCTGACAAATACACTGGGATGAGTCACAACATCTACAGAGACAGAATGAAGGGGACAATGGAAATGTAGTATCTGGGTCACCAACAGAATGAAAAAGAGATTCTGCATCTCCTGGAAATAAATGAAATTATAATGTCCTGAATATGAAGGCATATCTGAGTGAAGATTTGTCAGTGGAAGGAAAGGACCTTAAAGTGATGAAGAAAACACCAAGACTGGTATTGAGGAAGTATATAAAAGGAAGAAGAAATAAAGCATAGAATCTCTTTCTTTATTAAGATAAGGAAAGTGTTGATCTTTAAATTTAAAAGACACACAGCAAAGTGAAAGGGCCTTAAAACATTTGTGCATGGTGTTTGATGAAACCTGGTCTGAGATCCTGGTGTAATGATAAGGGTGAGTGTATGGAAGAAAATTAGAGAGAAAAGAAATGTATTCAAATGAGTTCAAATCCTTCAGTTTACTGAGATGCCATCCTTATTGAACTGAAAGGAATAAAGACTAGAGGATTTGACCCACTTTCAGGTCATGAAAACACTAGATATTATTCTGCCAGCATAGTCCAGTCTTCATCAGAAATACACAGGTGGACAGAGGGACATTAGCAGGATTTGTACGATGAGCAGGTGCTAGTGGAATTTTTATACAGAAATTCCTTAATTTGTGAGAGTGAGCTGCCTGACCTGCATGTTGAAATATTGTTGGCCATATGCTCAGCTGGTGTAAGCTATCATAACTCAATAGAGTTACTCTGAACTACACCAAAACTGCACCTGACTCAGTGCTCAGAGATGTGAACACAAAACAACTCATTTAAAACCTAAGGCTGTGAGGCCACTAGTAAATAGCTGAAGCCAAACTTATTGTCCTTTCTCATCTTCCATCAATTATACCTCTTACATTATTTAAAAAGAAAACAAATGTCTACTATCTATTGCAATGCTGTATTCCATAAGTTGTCAAATCTTGGAATTAACATAGCATCTTCAGATCAGAGCACAATTCCTCAGTCCAAATTATTACTGCAAACATAGACACCAGGGAAATAGTATTCTGTGATTCCTAAGCTCCGGTGCACTCGGTTTTCTGTTCAACTTGGAAACCTGCACTGTGGCACAGGTGGCTTGATATGTTAATCTCCACAACCAGCAATCACTTGTATAACCAAAGAAAGAATTAAACAATTGAAATACACCCCTCCCACAATTACAGAATAGGACAGACCTGATTCTGTGCTCTTCATATAGGCAAAACTTCTGTAGATATTAGAGGTACATGTCACCTGTCTAATGTTGCAATGTCATTAGTTGTGCCAGCTCCAGAGATTTTTCAGAAGTTTCATGTTATTTGATGTCTTATAGAAAATGCTATGGTGTTCTACAACATGTGTCTGTTTCCTCTCACCTTTTCTCAGTGATCCTTTCTGAAGGAACAATGAGCTGGAAGCTACACAGCCTCCTTTGTTTTCAAGACCAGAGCTCCAATAAAGCAGGCATCACATTGTATATTTATTGGCCCTCATTTCTGACAAGGCAACGGGGTTTTTGTCCCTATTATTCCCACAGCAGGCACCTTACTGCTTTGTTGGTTAGGTTTAAATTCCCAGGCAATCTACAGATTTTTAGTCCTTCTACTTCCTTGATGTTTTCTCCACTGATACACTCATAAAAAGATACCATATCTCCTCTCAGCCTTCAGGCTAAAGAAGACTAAGTCTTTCAGTTGCCCTGTATGAGATAGATTCATTATTACTCTTTTACCTTATCACAGACCTTCTTGAACCACTTTTTTCTCAAGAACATCTTTACCTGATATGACTGATTAGGAATGCATGCAACATTTTGTCCTTTTTTCCACAGTGGAACTAAATTTTTCCTACCTCCTGCCCCTAACCACTTGGTTCTTCACTGCCCAAACCCATTCCTCAAACTGAGCTCCTTTTTCTTGGCTGATAGCACAAAAATATGGCTGGCTTTGGACATACATGCATGCCTTGCATCTCCCAGCTTGGAGTTGCAGTCCCACATTCCTCCCCCGCAGGGGCAGCTGGTGAGGGGGGTGTCTGCCTCTATGGCTGTGTGAGGCCAGGAGAGGATAAGGCAGCAGGCTGTTGATACTGGGACTTGGCAGAGCTTGCCTCTGGGCCCTCAAAGCTACTGCTCTGCAGGGTGGTTTTTCTGCATCCTCTTGTTGTTTCAGGATGTGAAATACCTCTTCCACCAGAAGCCATCCAGTGTAAGCCTCTTGCCCTGCTCTCACTGCAGCAGCTGGGAGATGAATACATAATGGAAAAGCTTCACTGTTTTCCACTCCCTCAGTCAAATGGGAGCACCAGTTGCTGCATCATCTCCCTACTGTATGTTTGATATGATTAACTCTGTCTCCAACTGAGTGCCAGATACACATGCTGTGATCAGTAAGACAGCTTCTCAGCCTGCCCGGAGGCCTCTGTTCAATCTGTCCTGCTTGGTGCACGAGTGCCAGCTCTTCTCCAAGAGCCCCTGCAAACAACATTGCATCTGAAGAGGCCACAGCTGGAGAGTGACACACATTCCCACACGAGCACAGCAGCCAGCGTCCTCGCCCATGTCTTTGAACACCTGCAGGATTACATTTGACCTAAATGGTGAGAAAGTATCTTTTCATGGCCAGGTCTTCTGCAAGTGTAAACCAGCATAGCCCTGCTGACTGTGGAGGAGCTATGCTAAGTGACACTGGCAACAGATCTGGTCCCGGGATTGTACTTGCAGAGATTTTGATTTGGGCAGAACCCCAAAGGCAGATCTGCCGCTGGCTTGCAGAATTTCTGCTTTACAGTTATGACACTAAGTCAAAAATCTTAATGTGCCAATTTAACTGAGGGGGCCTGAATACATAATTATTTCTAGGAGATGAGCAACATATCAGCCGCCAAGTAATAGTGTCCCCAGTGGACATCTAAAATTTTAGCACTCTATTTCCTTCACACCATTTTTTTCCCAATCCTTAAGAAATAAACAAACCTGCAACCAACACTCTGCATTTTTCATTTCAATTACCTACCTTCAGCTACTCTTTTGACAGTACAGAATTAATCAGATTTCTGTATTTAAAGTGACAATTTAGCTACAGCACAGGACACTGACTTTGACACGTAATTCCCCTTTCACCACTGGAACCCTGCATTCAGTACCCAGTTTAGGATGTAAGTGATTTGCTGTCTCCTTTGAGTCTCCCCCACTTGCTTATCTGCATCACAGAACCTGCAGCATGTGTCACTGTCATTTCTGCTTTAAAGGTGCAATGACCAGCTTCGTTCCCACTAGATAATTCTCATGAGTCACTTCCCCAACACATTTGTCATTATGAATACTCAAGTTCAGCAGAAATCAAATCCTCAGCCAATGCAAAATCAGTGTCCTTTCATGAAATTCAATGAACTCTCCTGATTTATGCCACAGAGCATAAATCTGCAGATGAGGGACTTGTACCAGTTATAGCCTCCAGGCCTCTCAGATGCTAGGACCAAGACCTGGAAAAAACAATCAGTTCAAACTCAAAGCCTTTAAATAGACTATCCTTTCCCCTAAACTCAGGGCTCATTTAGATGTCTATATTGCAGTGAGCTTGGGTGTGGACACTCAATGCAAGAGAGCAGCACATTGTCCCAGTTGTCTCTCATATCAGAAGAGAGTGGAAATGTGCTTAAACAGATTAGAGAAAAACACACCAAATGAAGAATAAAAAAGTATACAGGTGGAGTTCATTTTGGATATATTTTGCTCCAAATTCACACCTTGCTGAATTCCCACATAATTGTCCCGCCTAAGAAGTCCGAGTCTGTTCATAGCCAAAGCCAATGGCTGCAAACATACCAAGACTGGACTAGCCCCTTCAAAAGAGGTGAGAAAACAAATTTAAACCTTCATCTCTCCTATCCTCTCAACTGTTGTGTAAAAGCATGGACCTTTGCCAGGCTTAATTCAAGATTTGCCTTCCAGGTTGATTTAAACTTGATGTTAGGGCAGAAGCAGAGTTGTGGTAGGTTGAACCTGGCTGGACACCAGGTGCCCACCCAAGTTGCTCTGTCACTCCCCCCTCCTCAACTGGACAGGGGAGAGAAAATAAAACAAAAGGCTTGTGGGTCGAGATAAGGACAGGGAGAGCTCATTCACCAATTACTGTCATGGGCAAAACAGACTCAACTTGGCAAAATTAGCTTAATTTATTACCAGTCAAATCAGAGTAGGTAATGAGAAATAAAACCAAATCTTAAAACACCTTCCCCCACTCCTCCTTTCTTCCTGGGCTCAACTTCCCTCCTGATTTTCTCTACCTCCTTCCCCCGAGTAGCACAGGAGGATGGGGAATGGGGGTTGCGGTCAGTTCATCACACGTAGTTTCTGCTATTCCTTCCTCCTCAAGGGCAGGACTCCTCACCCTCTTCCCCTGCTCCGGCGTGGGGTCCCTCCCACAGGATACAGTCTTCCATGAACTTGTCCAGCGTGAGTCCTTCCCACGGGCCACAGTTCTTCACAAACAACTTCAGTGTGGGTCCCTTCCATGGGGTGCAGTCCTTTAGGAGCAGACTATTCCAACAGGATTCCCCATGGGGTCAAAAGTCCTGCAAGCAAACCTGCTCCAGTGTGGGGTCCTCTCTCTACAGGGCCACAGGTCCTGCCAGGAGCCTGCTCCACCGCAGGTTTCCCACGGGGTCACAACCTCCTTTGGGCATCCACTTGCTCCAGCATGGGGTCCTCCATGGGCTGCAGGTGGATATCTGCTCCACTGTGCACCTCCATGGGCTGCAGGTGGATATCTGCTCCACTGTGGACCTCCATGGGCTGCAGGGGCACAGCCTGCCTCACCATGGGCTTCACCATGGGCTACAGGGGAATCTGTGCTCCGGCACCTGGAGCACCTCCTACCCCTCCTTCTTCACTGACCTTGGTGTCTGCAGAGTCCTTCCTCTCACATATTCTCTCTCCTCTCTTCAGCTGCAGTTGTGCAGGTTTTTGTTTTCCCCCTTCTTAAATATGTTATCACAGAGGTGCTGCCACTCTTGCTGATGTGTTCAGCCTTGGCCAGTGGCAGGTCTGTCTTGGAGCTGGCTGGCATTGGCTCTGTTGGACATAGGGGAAGCTTCTAGCAACTTCTCACAGAAGCCACCCCTGTACCCCCACTGCTACCAAAACCTTGCCATGCAAACCCAATACAAAGTGTTTATTCAAGAAGCCAGCATGATGTTCTTTTTCCATGTACTCTAAACAGTTACTGGGCACTGGGATACTGAATTACTAAATAAAATATTAAAGCTATGCCTATATCCATATCATAGCTTGCATGAGTGGAGCTTACATGAAGTTCTAGGTTATCTGGGGAATGAGTTACTGAACCACTGTAATAGTTCTTTGCAAGTTAACTAACATAGAGTGATGGAGGAAAGAAATCTTTTTGTCCTGCTGGAGTTTACTCTGACACCCACTGTAGTTCCTGAATTACCTGCTGTCTAACTTCCAGTCTGCAGAAAAACACATTTTATTTTGCCATTGGTATACTAAATGGAAAATAGTGTGAATGTTATGGTAGTTATATATATGTGGGTTTATATTTGTATATAAGGTTTGGAGCATTTATCTTCTGAAGTCTTTTACTGTTTGCTACAACTGAGTGCTGAGTTTCTTTTAATCTTTCCTTATACAGCAATCCCTCTGTCTTCATGATTATTATCCATTGCTCTTCTCTGAACTCCATCCAGTTTGTCTACATTTTTCAGGAAATGAGGTGCCTAAAGCTCTCAGTGCAATATTCCAGGTTCAGTCTCACTATACAGATAGGGTCTATTATCTCCCTGCTCCATGAGAGGCATAAATATTTCTGCTTTATGCAGCTCAAGGTTGAAATGGTCCTTTAGCTGCCATGTTACTTTGCAAATATATCTGATAAGTAAGATAAAAAAAAAGTGTTAGGAGGAAAAAAAAACACAATAAAATGCACTAGGTGGTGACACAACTGGCAAATAATTACCATTCTGACATTAAAAGAAGGTTATCAGCCTTACCTCCTGCCATAATAAACATCCTGGTATGAGCTGATTTAACTAAATTAGTTTTTCCTAGTGCTAGTGATCTGTGATTTAACTGCTCTGCAAATTATCTAAAAATCTTCATAAAAGTTAGGAGCAGTGATAATTCTTAAATAATCATAAGTAAATAATATAGGTTAATAATTATTAAAAGTCACTGAGTCCAGTAAAATAGCATATGCAGTGTATGTGAACATTCCTGAGAACACTGAGCCAGATAACCTCAGATACAGGAACATCTGAGTGTGTGAACAAAGCTGTCCCAAAGCCTTTTAACTCTTTTATCATCTCACAAAATTAAGAGATTAAAAGAACCTGCTGAAAAAAAAATATTCTGAGATTGCTATTAATTGTGACAGGATCCAAATCCCTCAGCTGGGATTTGACACTCCTGTTTCAGTTGCTGTCCTGAAGAGTCTGTGTTCTGGAAGCAAAGTCCTGCCCCAACCCACCAGTGGGCTCAGTGGGGCTACAGAGGACCAGGATCAAGATTCTCTTTGTACAATTTTATGTTCATATTGCAGCCAAATGGTTCATAACTACATAGAGTTATTCCAGTTACTGAATTTAAATGCCAAATGTAGGTGCAAATATGCCTAGCTTTACATTCCTCACCCCGCAAGGGACAAAATAATCTCTTAAAGCTGGTGCTTAATTTGCCTATAGGGAACAGCAAGGAATTTTAGACATTTCTGTCCACAGATGCAGAGCTGACTTGTTAGGGAGATGCCACTTTGGTCAAAACCATACAGATTTTCTTCCAACAAGAAGTGCCTGGCAACATGGGGCCCTGCCCATTCACACACAAAATGGACAAACTGACTTCTGGACTCACTGCAGCCTCAGGCATCTGCATCCTTCTGCATGCTCTGACGTCTCGTTTCACGGTTCTTATGCCAAAACACTGCCCCTCAGCGCAATCAGGAACGTGAGCATAGTGGGGACCTGAAGGGACCTGCCAGGAGTGAGGTTTGGGTTCCAGAGTTTGGCATGTGAATGTGTGTGGGTATTTTCCATTTGACCGCTGCTGGAGTGAAAACAAAAGCACTTCTGGAAAAGGAGGCCAAGATGTAGCAACAATTCTGTATCATCAGGCTGCATCATTTATCAAAGAGAATGGAGCTGCTTTGTTCAGCTAGAGTTTAAAATGGAATAATTTCCCATGCCCCTCTCTACCTACAATGCCTATGTGGAAGAAGTAGCAATAAAAATAAACAATGCTGAAGGACCAAAAGGACTTCTCTCATGCTGAGCACAGGTATCTGGGGCAGGAGCACGCTGATTTATATGTTGTAGTTCTGCTTTCCATCACATGGGCTTTATGACAAACCATAAAATGGAAGACAGAGTAATTAAGAAAGAAGTCATATAAGAGCTGAGAAACAGTTGTTGCTTCTGCTGCTTGGCACCTCTGCATATTCAACTAAAGCATACGTTAGTTCACTGGGGCTCTTACTCATTACATGGATAATTCTGTAGTTATTCAGAAAGAAGCATAAAAAAAAAAAAGGAAAGAAAAAAAGACTAGTGAAGCCCAGTCAGCAAAGACTCATAGGACAGAAATTTGTTTCCCCACAGTGGCCGTTGGCACAGTTAAAATACAATAAAGAGAAAAAAAAAAAAAAATTCCTGATAAATAAGCTGGTGAAAATTATTCCCTACTAGATCACAAGAAGGAAAAACAGTCTTAGGCTTTTACCAGTCACAGGTAATTCCCTGGAATGCTCCGGGGCTAACGTGGCTTCTCTCTGCTCCTTATTCAGAGCAAAATTGTAGAGTTACTATCTTTCCTTAAAAGACTTTTCACTCCTGCAATGCAGACAGTGTTGCAAAATATAAGTAAGCCCTGAAGTGCAGTGAATTTTAGAAGATAATTCAGATGAGCTCAAAGGACAGATTACATGGTCCTGTTAGCACTCACCTACTGCAGAGGAGGGGAAAGATGAATAAAGGATTATGAGAAGAGACTGCAGAATAGAAGACTTTCTGCTTACAGTCATTATGTTTTATTTTAGTAAAGTTCCTGTTGTCTTGTCCTATCAACAATGAACTATCTATCTTTCAAGGGAGCCACTTAGTGTCTGGTTTTGGGAAACAGTGTAATCTATTGCCATATTTTGCAGAAAATTGGCACTGGTAGAAAATCATTCTCAGAAAAAAAATCAGTATTTTAAGCACATTATGGCTTCAAGTATAGATTCCAAGTTTTCTCTAAAAATTTATCATGAACTAAATATGTTCATAAGAGGTATTAGGACAATAGGCACATTCTTGGTTTTATAATTTGAAAGCATTCTGTTTTCATTAAGAACTTCATATATTTTATTAGAAAACAGATAAAGCTATTCCAACATAAAAGTGAACTTTTTCATTTGAAAATGTGATAATTTTATAACTGTGATTTTAAAAAAATATAGCCTACATGGAAAGTTTGACAAAATTAGTGATTTAATCTTTCCTATTGCTTTTTTTTTTAATCACTCCCCTCTCTGTAGACATCCAGAAATATTTCCAAACAGCTTTATCATTTTTCATGCTTTATCCACTTTTAAAAGTGCTCTTTTGCAAACACCACCCTTGAAAGTTATGGGGAACCAAGTTAAATGTAGAATTCATTTATATAAATGCTTGCATGAAAACATCAAAGCATCTCACCCCCATTATCATCATTCAGTATAGTTGCATATGCAATTCAACAGTCTAGAAAGCAGCTGCACGTTTTGTGCAGGGGAGAGGAAACCAGAAAAACAGTGGTGAGATTCACTAAAAGATAGAAAAGTAACTTGGATAATGAAACAGAAAGTCCTGTCCTTCAGATGAAGGTTGCACTTGACAATGACAGTCAAATGAAAAACCTCAATACCTTGAATTTGGGGTAGGGTTTTCTGGCCTTCCTTTTCAAATACTTTTTCAAACTAGATCCTATGACAGAGATGTGACACAATGATATTCCAGTATACAACTGAGGTAAAAAAAAGAAAAAGTGTTATTTCCAAAACCATTGGGGTTTTTTTTAAGGGTTTTTTTGTGTGTGTGTGTGTGTGCCTTTGAAAGGAGATATTCCTGTAGTACAGCTTTGTTTCTGCATGTAGTAATGACATGTCTTTTCCTTGCCAATGTGTCAGTGTGATTATTTTAACCATAACTTGGATGTATCCAGCCCTACAATGCTGCTCAGTGATTGACCCTCTGAAGTATAGCCGGTCGAGCCCCACCTCCTGTCCATGCACCTCTTCCATGAGTCATTCATGAAGCTATGTAATATGCAGGTCACTTATTAAATTACTCCAAGCCTGAAAATAGGGAAGACGATTTAAAAGTAAGGGATAGGGTATTTCATTGAAAAAGTTGTCCAAAGGGATGCAGGCAACATGAGTTACCATATATCTCAAAGGATACTTCTGGTCATTTTCCTGTTCATGTTTCTGACTGCTTCCACTTCTGACCAGCACTGCCCTTTGGGATCACCCTGACTGGGGTGCAAATCCTCAGACATGCACAGGTGAGTGTCTGCTCCACAATATCAACTACCTGGGTAGCCCTGTCTCCTAGACCTTTGTTCTTTGTTCAGTCTAGTCGTGGGGAGCCTCTGTAAATTGTCACCTGTCAAACAAATCAAAAGAGCTATGGCTTTCATAAATCAAGGCAACCTGGGGGTTACATCAGAAGGTGATAATGAATTTAGACTGGAATTCTGCCAGAGACTCTGAGAAGTGGCTGTGCACAGAGTAATTTATGTGGGTTATTTTCACAAGAGAGGGTCAGAAGAGGGGGATGACAGCAGAAAACTTCACGAACTATAAACTTATCATAAAAAGGCTACTAGCATAGTAGCAAAAAAATATATAAACTGACATAAAAAGGCTAGTTTGGGTAACTCCCATTGAATTTGTTTTGTTCTGAACCTAGCAAGATTGTCTTGATATGAAATATCAGGTGTCTAAACTGGCTTTGCTTAAGAACAATTGTGTCCCTGCAGCACCAAGACAGATAGAGTGAGGTCCTGTAGACAAAGAGGAAGAAAGGAAAAGAAAATGAAGGAAATTTAATGTTAACTAATTTTATTACAAAATCCCTTTCTTTTACAATTTTCTTCTTTTAATAGAACTTGTTGACTTTTCCAGATCGATCCAAGTCCAGAGGCTGTTAAAATGTGTGATTTATTATATATAAAGTTACAAAATAAACTTGTACTGGTAGAGGAATTTTTTTTCAGCTAGCAAAAGAGATTGAATAATCAAGTATAAGAAAATTGTACAGGTTATTCCCTGTACATAGCCCTAACCCTCTTCTCTGGCTTTGGGGTGCATGTACAAACCTGCCTAAAAAGGAAATTAGATATTTTGTTTTTCTCCAAGTCAGTTCTGTTACTGGAGTGGCCTGAGGTAGGGAAAGAAGCGTTTTTGCTGTTCATGATGTTTTCCTGAATGGTGAACTGTGCTGTTATCAGCCAAATGCCCATTGTAGGCCAAAGCAGCACTTCAGGAATATAGTTTATTCACTATATTCCAAAAACTAGCATGTTTTTTAAATATTTTGACTAGATTTTAGAGCCTCAAAATGAGGATTTTTAGTGTTTTACCATACACTATCTTCATTATGTTCCTCTTCTTCCTCCCCACAAAATATAACACGTTATCAGAACAGGAGAAGAGACACCAAGACAGAAAACAGCAAGGCTTCTAATTAAGCTTTTTGAATAGACTGCGTTGGTGGGTGTACCAGAATTCTGCATACAGACTACAGACCCTGTTCCAGGAAATTATAACTCATGGTAATCTCATTGTTTTCGAGCAGATGGAGAAAATGGAGGATTTTCTCATGTGGCACCATTTCTGCTTATTTCTGCAGAATGTTTTAAAGTTCTTTTGCTTTCTGAGTACTGTAGATATATTGTCTTCCGTTGAATAAAAAATAAACTGATATCACACAAAAATCAGGGAGGATAAGGCCATGATGAGGCTGGCAGGTCTGTCATGGGAAACCAGCAAAAAGTTGTGCTTTTGCTGCACCTTCTATCTTCTTGCTGGAGTTAGCATTTTGTTCTTACCAATTTCTCACCTTCCTGGCTCACTGCAATAAACTTTAAGCCCAAATCAAACTTTCACAAAAACAAGAGGGCTTATTCTCTATTACATTTCTTCCTATGTAATCATTTATCCGTGAACATATAGGTAACACCACCAATCAGATATGTGAATGTGTTACACCTCATCTGTACTCTGTTTGCAAAGATGCAAAAATGAAATGAACACAAAATATACAGGGCAATGAAAAAGGAGATACAAAGAATAGTGGAGGCAGAAAAAAAATTGGGCATTGAGGCAAATTCTGGCCCAATGCTCATTTGTCTCTATCATCTCTAATGGGATAAATGAGTGCATGTAGCTGGGGGCAAAAATTGTTGTAGTTGCTAAAAATAATACAGCTTATATGTTCTAGATAGGCTCTATAATAAAAAAGATACTTGTGTTTCTGAACATATTGCTGATATTTCTATGTCTGACTTCATCACTCAGAGGACAGAATGGGACAGTTATGAGCATCTGGTAAGAAAATAAAGGATATGGTCAACTGACATCAGTTTGTCATTTTCTGCTTCAAACTGAATATATATCACAAAAAAGTAAGAGGAGCAGGTGTTATAATAAGAAAGCATTGACTTTTATGGTAGCCTTTAACCTCTTAATATGAAAGAATCTTCTATGTACCTGAACAAAATCAGCCCATGACTCAGTATCAGAGAAGGGACAACACCTGACCTGGCTCTAGCCTTAACATATGACAGCACCATTTTAATTCCAGTGATTTTCTTTATTTGTTTATTTTTTTATTTTCTTTTAAAAAACAAGAAAATAGTCTGTTTCTAGCAGGAATATTAAAAGATCAGAAATGTATTTGAGATGTGCATCTAAACCATTTTCTTCTGATCATCTATCCAGACAATAAACATTTTTCCTGTTCTGTTTCCTGTTGGGTAAATAATATTTCTAGTTTAATTTTTTGTCATTGATGTTCTCCATTTTTATCTCCTAATCAAAAGATTTTATTTTCTTGTATGCCCAAAGGTAAAGATAAGGAAAACACAGTACTCAGTACAGACCTAGCCAGTTGTGTTTCAGAAAATATTTATTTCAGTGGCAGAGCATCAGGATACAGATGGGCTGATGCACTCACTTGCTAAAAGTATCTTTGGTTTATCTTTGATTACTATTTGAGTTCTGGATTGAGATAATGAATTTTTCCTTCTTCTAAAAAAACCCCACCACTCTTCAAAGCAGCACTGCTATAGGAAGATTAAAATATTAAAATACTAGGAAATATGTGCAACCAATCAAATCTTTCTCTGCAATTTCTGACAGAAGGCAACCATTATTAGGACCCTGGTCTGTAGATAGGTAATTTGAGTTATAATGAGCAAGGGTGAAACCCATCCCTATTTCCACTAACTTTAGCAGAGACAAGATTTTTCCCTGATCTTCCAAAGCATTAAGCACCTATAATACACCCTGTAAGTCTGAGCCATCATAAGTCCTGTTTTACATTGCAAAGTAGAAGCATCACAGATTCAAAAGGAGAACCGCTTGGTAGAGACAGGAAACTCGTAAGTTTCATATTAGAAAGAGCAGGTGTGCTTATTCTTTGCTCCTGAACTCCATCAATTTTTTCAGGAGAATTTATAGAATCATAGAATAGAATCATAGAATCGTCTAGGTTGGAAAAGACCTTTAAGATCATCCAGTCCAACCATTAACCTACACTACCAAGTCTACTCTAAGCCAATCAAGGGTAGACTAGATTAAACCATGTCCCAAAGTGCCACATCTACCTGTTTTTTGAACACTTCCAGGGATGGTGACTCCACCACCTCTCTGGGCAGCCTGTTCCAATGCTTGACCACCCTTTCCATAAAGAAATTTTTCCTAATTTCCAACCTAAACCTCCCCTGGTGCAGCTTGAGCCCATTTCCTCTCGTCCTATCGCTAGCTACTTGGGAGAAGAGACCAACACCCACCTCACTACAGCCTCCTTTCAGGTAGTTGGAGAGAGCGATAAGGTCTCCCCTCAGCCTCCTCTTCTCCAGGCTAAACAACCCCAGTTCCCTCAGCTGCTCTTCATAAGACCTGTGCTCCAGACCCTTCACCAGCCTTGTTGCCCTTTTCTGGACACGCTCCAGCACCTCAATGTCTTTCTTGTTATTGAGGGGCCCAAAACTGGACACAATATTCCAGGTGCAGCCTCACCAGCGCCGAGTACGGTGGGACAATCACCTCCCAGCTCCTGCTGGCCACAGCATTCCTGATACAAGCCAGGATGCTGTTGGCCTTCTTGGCCACCTGGGCACACTGCTGCCTCATGTTCAGCCGGCTGTCTACCAATGCCCCCAGGTCCTTTTCAGCCAGGCAGCTTTCCAGCCACTCTTCCCCAAGCCAAAAAGGCTTATCAAAAAGGTCATCTTGCTCGTAAGTAGAATACCATGCATAAGCAAAGGTGCTTGGACAGGGAAACTGCACGAAGTTTTCAAAAGCAGACACATATAGAAATCTACTAAAAATATTTAAAGTGCAGATTCTAAACCCAAACATTTCATTCCTGCAGTGATTTTACCAAGGACTTATAGATCAGCAAAAGGACCACTCTTAACTTGCTAATCACCTCCCTGTAATATTTCAAAATGTGGGCTTTGGGTCAATAATTTCTGCTATAAGTTTGGTGGAAAAATTGGTTATCTATGCCAACACTATGGATTTTATAATTGTTATAACTCTTCCGAATTTGTTCACCAGCACAATAGATATGCCCTACATTTCTGTCTTAGATATATGCAAAATTGCATCTGGCTGAATTTACAAACTTCAGCTTGCCTGCACATAATTGTTATACTACTTAAAATGTGTACAAGTGCTTTTATTATGCTTTGCAGGGTCACATATATGTGCTCAGGCAGACCTGTAGAGTAAAGGATTAAAATGTACTTCCTGCACAGTAACTGCACAAAGCTTTCACACAAATTAAACATTTACTCCTGCTGGATAAAATATCAGTTTCATTTGGGCAGTGAGTGTGTCAGGATGAACAACAACCAGAAGACAGTGCTATTCCTAGGGCTGATGAGTAAAAATTAGAAGCTAAAACTTATAATTGGTTCTTAATACAGATGGTAACAATTATTGAAAGAAAGAGATTCAGAGGGTACTATGGAGAATGTTTGTAACGTTTCTCCTTCTCAAAACTGCTCTCCAAATGACTGCAATAGTCCAAGTTGTTGCCAAAGGTATTGCATTTCAGCCTAGAATTGTTGCGCATGCATAATTTCAGAGAAATTTAAAGATCTAGAGCTCAAGTTTGTGCTAAACTTTAAGATATCCTAGTGTTCCAAAAAAGCAGTGATTAATTTGGCTTCATCTTGCTGAACCAAAGTATCAATAATTTAATTTGAAAAGATGAATTCTTTTCATCAAGCGTTATGCTTTCTTCCGTTTTGTGTCAATTACTGTCTGTAGGTATCTGGTAACCAAGAATCAGCTATGTAGGTAGCTTCTTTTATGCCAGAGATGTCTTCAGGGCACAAATACATTGCTGTATTGGGTTTGTGCAGCAAGGTTGTGGTAATGGGAAGGGGGGCTACAGGGGTGACTTCTGTGAGAAGCTGCTGGAAACTTCCCCTATGTCCAACAGAGCCAATGCCAGCCGGCTCCAAGACAGACCTGCCACTGGCCAAGGCTGAACACATCAGCAACGATGGTAGCACCTCTGTGATAACATATTTAAGAAGGGGAAAAAGCTGCTGTGACACAGCAGCTGGAAGAGAGGAGAGAGAATATGTGAGAGGAAGGACTCTGCAGACACCAAGGTCAGTGAAGAAGGAGGGGGAGGAGGTGCTCCAGGCACTGGAGCAGAGATTCCCCTGCAGCCTGTGGTGAAGCCCATGGTGAGGCAGGCTGTGCCCCTGCAGCCCATGGAGGACCCTGCGCCAGAGCAGGTGGATGCCTGAAAGGAAACTGTAACCCCATGGGAAGCCTGTGCTGGAGCAGGCGCCTGGCAGGTCCTGTGGCCCTGTGAAGAGAGGACCCCACGCTGGAGCAGGTTTGCTGGCAGGACTTGTGACCCCGTGGGGAACCCCACTGGAGTAATTTGTGAAGAACTGTGGCCCGTGGGAAGGACTCACGCTGGACAAGTTCATGGAAGACTGTATCCTGTGGGAGGGACCCCACGCCGGAGCAGGGGAAGAGGGTGAGGAGTCCTGCCCTTGAGGAGGAAGGAATAGCAGAAACTACGTGTGATGAACTGACCGCAACCCCCATTCCCCATCCTCCTGTGCTACTCGGGGGAAGGAGGTAGAGAAAATCAGGAGGGAAGTTGAGCCCAGGAAGAAAGGAGGAGTGGGGGAAGGTGTTTTAAGATTTGGTTTTATTTCTCATTACCTACTCTGATTTGACTGGTAATAAATTAAGCTAATTTTGCCAAGTTGAGTCTGTTTTGCCCATGACAGTAATTGGTGAATGAGCTCTCCCTGTCCTTATCTCGACCCACAAGCCTTTTGTTTTATTTTCTCTCCCCTGTCCAGTTGAGGAGGGGGGAGTGACAGAGCAACTTGGGTGGGCACCTGGTGTCCAGCCAGGTTCAACCCACCACAATTGCCAATGTTTCCTTAAAGAGATTGCTCATGAGGATTATGCTGGCTTTCAAGAGGCAGCTTTTCCAGAAGGACAGTGAGGAGAAGAGATGTTGAACTTTGAGGGCTTGATGTTCTGCTCCTGTAAATCACACTGAAATGTTCTGCAGCGTGCCAGTTTTAGCTAGCCACAAATCCAAACATTTCTCACATTTAAGATAATTATCCTTACAACAGAAGTTAATGTCTGCTAGGCAATAATCATTTTCCCATTCCATTTCTTTAGTGAAAAGCCCTATTGCTATTGAAAACAACTATCTTTTTTTGAATTTAAAACCAAGAACCCAATAAAACAGAAATCCTCTTCTCAATTCGTTCCTCTTTTCTCCTCTTGCAAGAAATATAACTGAGAATAAGACATAGTAGAACTACAAGTTTCTTTCTATCAAACCTGCTTATAATTCATAATATAACAGGGTTTTGTCTGGCTAGAATTGTTCATGTAGAGAGGAAAATTGTGTTAGTAATTCCAGGATGATTAAAAACATAAAAGGTTTCTGGTCTAAGCATTTCAAGCAAAGAAAAAAATAGGGTATAATTTACAAAACTGAAACCATTTTGCCTTATAATATTTTCAGCATGAATACCATGTAACTATACACTTGAGTGCAATGGTACTTGTCCAGGTGTCCAAAATTAGACCTGTGCTTATACTCACCATGATTATTATTAGTTCACATATAATGGTTATTTTTACATCAGCAATTACTGCTGTTTGCTGCTTCATCTCAGAGAGGTGATGACAGACTAAGTACAGTGTCTGCGACTTCCTGGCAGAATGTAACCTTTTCAGCTGCAAAAGCAGTGAGGGCAGGAAGGGAAACGCCATGCAGAAAAGGACAGATGCAGTAGACAGGACTCAGTTACTCTTGGTTCCAGCAACCTCCTCTCAACCACTTCATACTAGTATATACTGTACTTTTCAAAGCAAAAGTATACTATGTTACCTGGGAGAGTTACATATGCAATAAGGGGTAGTAAAGCAAAGAAGTTGAATTATGTTAGATGTAGGTGCCATTTGAAACAACAGCCAAGCCTCACTGTATATTATACAGGTAATTACTATCAATCAGCTACTTAAGGCACTGAAAATTTAACATATAGTAGTGGCATGAAGAAAGAGTGTCTAAATACACCACAAAATGTCTTTATCCCTAAAGAATACTCTATGTAGGCTAGCGGGTAGTGCACTAGCTTGTCAAACTTCCCAAAGCTTTTTCCTTTTGATGGAATGGAAGACAAAGACAGTTTGTGTTAGGAGCAAAAGACCCTGCGAGGCTACTGAAATCAATAAGCTCTTGAGAGATGAGGAGAATAAATATCTGTATGTATGTGGGAATGTGAAGTAGGGGGAATCTCTTGCTTTAATAAAAAGTGTTTAAATTGTTTTTAAGGCAAATGCAATAAAAAAAATACAATTTTTGCCTTTCAGTTAAAATAATTCCTTTGTGAATTCTTCTTCAGTCAAATGGCAATAACAACATTAGAAGAAGTAGGATTTTTTTTTCCCTGAAGCAATGTTTTAGAGCAGTTGCCTCCAGAGTTTGTCATGGGGCCTGATCCTGCCACCATTGTTCTGAGACTGCTCTCACCACCATTGTAATAACTGTCACAATTGTTTCACTTTCCTGAGATGTTTGGTTGGTTGTTTTTTGTGGCACATTTGCGTGTATGTGCAAAATTTTCAGGCAAGGGGACTCAAACTTCTACAGTTAAAGTCAGTGAGAACTTTGCAAGAAGAAAAATCAAAACATTGAGACTAATATTTGACAAAAAGACAAGGAGTAACTTATTTTGTAATAATATTGCCAGACAAAGCCTCCTTTTCAATGATAACTAGGACCAAAATTTTCATCTTTTCATCTCAAGTAAAAATGAAAACACCCAGCTGTGGTAATTTATGAGAAAACAAGAGAAAAGCATGAGCCCATGGATTTATAGCTTCTTGTTCACCCCTCTTGGTAATTTTATGAACATATTTAAAATACTCTCAACTAGAACTGCAGATGTCCATCATGTTTCAGCCACAGACAACTCCATTTACCTTTGTGTGGGACCGCACACAGTATTCCCTCACCATACTGAATGGACATCTTGGACAGATGGCACATCCTTCAGCCCTTTACAAAACATAATTTGTAAAAGCCCCAAAAGTCTGATGTAATGAAGACAGAACTTGACCTGAAAGACTGGGAGTGCCAAGGGGACACTGTTAACAGCAGGAAATATTTTACTGTACTCACAGTCTTCTGCAATGCCATATTGTGAAAATTGTCCTGGGCATCCAAAATCACATGTAAACATGGTGAGGAACAACTTCATACCTTACATGCTTTGTGCTTCTGAAAGCCATGTTGCCATACCATATTAAATATTAGAAGAATGCTGAAATACATTATCAAAATCAGAGAGGATGTTACATTAACACTGTCATTTTTCTCCTTGATTTTCCTCTTTTAAGCAGAAAGGCTATATTTAATTTGAAATAGACTATCTTTAAGATGATGTGATAATATGTGATACATTCATTTGTAAAATACAAGTCATTGTTGTACCCAGAGTTTTATTTTGTCACTGAATGAGAAAAGAAGGCTGAACTTCAAATCAGCTCATTCAAATCAAGCCACATACTGGGTTTCTGATCAATAGGAGAAAGAAATACTTTTGTACCTTTTAGTTTGAGGCTGGTACCCTAAAACCAGGTACAAATAAATTGTTGTTAAATGTTTTAAGATTTTGCAAAACTTGCTTTAGTTGTTTTCATTTTTAATGAGTTGATAGACTAAATTGTCACTTAGCAGATTTGTGACCCTCTGTGCTAACTAGTAATGCCTTCTGCCTATGAAATTAAATTTGATCATGTTTGCACCAGTAAGACCACTTACAGCTTTATTCTCTGGTTTGCATTCATTACAATTAAACCACCAAAGAGAGCATGTGCATTTCAAGCTCTAACATCTCTATTGTCACAAAACACGTGGACAAAAATATTTAGCAGTTTCCTCCTCAAAGTCTAGCTCACAGACACCTTGTTGTTGCTTCAGCCAATCAGTTTTCAAAATTAAAGATCGAGTACAGAGACAAAAAGTTGTAAGGAGGAGGATAGCCTCCATATATGGAATGCACAGATATTTTCTTTTAAATTATTTATTTGCCAATCCTATTTTCAACTAAATATTTGAATGAGTAAAAGTATTGTGCTGAGAGTTTAATAAATGGATTGCTCTAACGCTTTAAAAATGCATTTTTCATCATCAAAAAACTTCCATTCAGGTTGTTACAAGAATACAATGGAGTGTGATATGGTATACCGGCATTTTGTGTATATAACATGTTTATTATATGTTATTACAATACATTTTAGGTACAGTGTGAGCATGGTTTATAAATAAATGTGTATATAAAAATATGAATATAATTTGAATTGTCATAATAAACTATATAATATTGTTCATTAACTAGTAGATTCAATAAAATTGCTGGCTTGATACACTGGACTTGATGATCTCTGCACTGAGATCAACTTTTAGCAGTGATACTTGTTTAGGATCTGAGCTGCTGCAACTGAAGGTGAGACACAGACATCTAAGTCATCTAACCTAAGCCTTGAGTCTGGCATCCACCTTGTAGTTAGGGTAGAGAGGCAGCAGTGTCTTAGGATGTGATGGCTGTCTGGAAGTGTCTGATGTATTTAGGATTAACTGCTCTGTGGACCATAAGATTTCTCAGAAGAAAAAAAATCTTGTAAGATTTTACATATCTGATTGCATAAATGAGAATATACCTAGTTGATGGTACCATAGTCACCATACCAAATTGATACATAAACCACAATTTGCTTAGAAATTTTCACTAGGTATTATTCTGACCTGCACTAGACTCTTGAGAACTCCTTGAAAAAAGAGTAAAAAGTTACAAGATGCTAATGGAGCTGGATTCCATTACTGAAATTTTAAGGTTCATGAATCTAAAAGCAAGTTAGTATCTTTAAAGCAGAATTGAAAATGTCCCAAAATGGAAAGGGGAGACTTGAGTCCTCAACCACAGATATCTACCATTGCAGGTAGTCATGTAATAGCTGGCTACCTCAGAAAGTCCACAGAATATGATAGAAATTACTGACCACAAAATGCTTTCCAAGATCCAAGTTCACTAACTTAAGCCTCCTGCAAAAAGATCAAAATCTGCAGCCATTGTCTAACATAGGAAAGTATCTCTTGGATTCAAAGACATGTTCAACCACCATCCAATGTCCTAGGTGTCTGCAATAGCAAGGGATTTTTTAAATAAAATTCCCAGATGATCCTTGAATACAAAGCAGGTCCTATACCAGGGAATAACAATGATCCCAGTTCTCCCTCCTCAATGTATCTCCACTATGCCATTTTAATACTTTTTTTTTTTTCCATTTAGTGTAGTCATGACTGTATGAACAGGCCATGTAAACATCAGACAGCTGAGAAAATGTAGTGTGCATAGCAGAATAAGTTTCCTCTATCTCTTTCCTGCCCTCAGCTGTAGCCTGTCTCCTGTGTTTCCCAGGAAAGCAAGGCACAACCAACAAAGATGAAGGGCAAAGTGATGCTTCAGGGTCAGAAGGGCCTTGCTGGTCCACAGAGGGAACCTCAGAAGCTCTGAAACATGAAACTCTTACAAGCACAAAAAGACAATGAATTAATCTTCTTTCAGATCCCCTTGGAGATATCAGAAATTGGATTTACTGAATCAAATGTGTACATTTAGGTACATGTTGTGGTTTAGCCCCAGCCAGCAACTAAGCACCGCGCAGCCGCTCGCTCACTCCCCCTACCCCGATGGGATGGGGGAGAGAATCGGAGGAGTAAGAGTGAGAAACACTCCTGGGTTGAGATAAGAACAGTTTAATAATTGAAATAAAGTAAAATAGTAATGATAATAATAACAATATAATAATGATAATAATAATAAAAATATACAAAGCAAGTGATGCACAATGCAATTGCTCACCACCTGCCGACCAATACCCAGCCAGTTCCCGAGCAGCGATCGCTGCTCCCTGGCCAACCCCCCCAGTTTCTATACTGAGCATGACGTCACATGGTATGGAATAGCCCTTTGGTCAGCTTGGATCAATTGTCCTGGCTGTGCCCCCTCCCAGTTTTCTTGTGCACCTGGCAGAGCATGGGAAGCTGAAAAGTCCTTGACTAGCATGAGCAGTACTTAGCAACAACTAAAAACATCAGCATGTTATCAACATTCTTCTCCTACTAAATCCAAAACACAGCACTATGCCAGCTACTAGGAAGAAAATTAACTCTATCCCAGCCAAAACCAGGACAGTATAGCATTTAGTTACATACTCTTTTCCACAAGCTTACAAACTACATTAAAAATTAAAAAAAAAGAAAAATGAGAAATTGTTTCTCGCGACTATTAGCTTTTCAAAATTTTACTCTTTGGAAATTTAGGAGTCATATCCAACCTTCCAGTCAAAGTTAATTTTCAACTAATATGTAAACATTTGATCTTCTACAACATTAAGTTTAATTTCAGCAACTGTTTTGTTTCCCTGATATTTGCCCCAGATATGAAGAGTCATCATATAATTTCTTAACCTTAATTTGGTCAAACTAGGCTGATTAAACCAACCTCTTTTAATGTTTCTGCATAATACTGTTATTTCAGTGTTCTGATCATTTTACTAGCCTCTTTTAGAATTTGTTACAAATTACTCTGGTACATTGGAGCACAGTGCTCTAGATGAAGTTTTACCGATGTCTCATAGAATGGTCATTTGGTCATTCCCACCTCTAACCCTAAAAGTATTTCATCTACTTCATCCTTAAATTTCATGAGACTTTTCAAAGATGTTTCATAGTGATGGTTCATAGCTGTTATATGATCAGTGAAAGCATGTAGGTCTCTTTCCCCTCCTTTATTTCTAGCTAGGTAATTTCTACTTCAGAATAGAAGTGTTTGGACTGTAAGATTTTTGCACTTTGTGCCATTAATTTTCTAACCCTTCAGTTGGAAGGGACATTTTGCCTTTCTTGTACAATGTTCTTGTCCCTTTTGGCACTGTCAAGGACTCCCAAATCAAAAAGTCATAGGCACGTGTATTAGTTCTTATCCTGGATTTACTAATGAATATATGGAATAGGGACAATTCCAGAACCGGCTTCTGAGGGATATTATTCCTGATAATTGGCCTTTGCCATAACCTGTGATAGCCTCCTTAGCCAGTTTCTCATATAATTCCTAATTGTCTTATTAATCCCTATAATTTCCACCTTAAATAATAGTTTCATATAGAACATTATAGCAAAAGAATTACTTAAATTAAGACAGATGAAGCCCACTGAATTAATTCCATCTAAGAAATTAGTCATTTTAGCAGAAAAGACATTAGTCAAAGACAATTCACCTTTGATGATCAATACTGCAATTTATCCCACTTTACCACTTCCCAATTACCTCAATCCTTGATTTTTCTTTGTTTCAAAATGTGTTCTAAGACTCTGCAGAGTATTGAAGTCATCCTAATAGACCCATTGTTTCTTAGATCACTCTTTCATTTCTCTTTTCAGTACTATTTTTTCTATTTTCCAGTCATTAGGTACTATCCCCCAAATAATACAGATTCATTTAAAATTTTATATACTAAAATATTTTGTACATGTAAAAAAGACAGTAGATGGCAGAGAGCTAAGTACTTTCTGAGCTTGTATTTTGCTAAATTCTAAAAGGCACATCTATAGAACAGTGGTTGCTCCTAAATTCTGTGTCAGTATGCAAGGAGCTTTGCCTAAGATCTGTCTTGTATTCTGTTATTTGAAACATAACATCTCAAGCTAAATTTAGTTATGATTAAGTCAAAAACATCACTGTAATAATCCTGGAAGGATATAAGACTAAGGTACCACTGATGGAAGTTCTTGCTTCAATCATTTCCTTTTAGGTCATATTTTGCTGTGCTGAAGTCAAAATATTTTTCTAAAGGAACTATTCTTGTTGACTAAAAGACCAGAATTAGAAAATATTTCCATCAAAAAACTTATATTTCCAAAAAGACAGATTGTAAGGGATTTTTCCACCAAGCAAAATTTGTTCTTAAGAAATGTTTGGTTTTGCATAAAATATTTTTTATAGGAAAGATAATAGATACAATAAAAATTAAATTTTCAGCACATCAGTGGCTTGGGGTTTGTTTGTTCTGTTTTGGTTTGGTTTTTATTGTACACTGCATTACTTGTTGATTAGACAAGAAAAATTGAGGGGTTTGAGGAAAAATATTTCCCAGGAAAAGCAATTGAAGAAAATTTGTAACAAAAACTTTTTAATTTTTGGCACAGAAAAACCCTGAGAAGATCAATAAGTAATGCAGGAGGGTTTTGCTTCATTATAGAACTGACCCTTCCAACACAAAGAAATAACTTATTTAATTATTGTTGCTGTTCAGGCAGATATATCAAAATTAATCTTCTACTTCCCATGTCTGTTGCAGCAAAACAGAATCGTGTAAGGCAACAGGGACAGTACTTTATTCCTCTTATTATTAGTTGTCATTCACAGCAAACAGTGGAAGACACCAAATATGCAGTATGCTGGCTAATTGTCACTTAGTGGGGACACATAGCTAACTATATCAACTAAAACATTAACTTCACATTAAATGACCATCTATATTGCATTAAAAATGTGTAAGTTTTCATGTCTGAGAACAGGCAATGAAGAAATTGCACACATTGAACTTAAAAGGAGACTGCAGTGTTTTGTTAAATGTGATGCCAACCAAGAGCATGCCATAAACAAAAAGCTCTGTATGGCTTTATTTCCATCTGGGAGTCATGGCACAGCACAAAACCATAATCTACATGACTAAATTATCTCTTTCCAGGCAGCCTGTTATATCACAGCTGTTTCCTGATCTGGGGTCCTGTCTTACAGTGAACACAAGATGTGACAATTTTAAATATGTTTCATAATCATGGCAAAGCCTTGGATTTACAACTCTCTCATCCTACAAGATAGAACTGAATCATTTTTTGTAAGAACACCACCAGGTTTTCAATCCATTCTCCCAAAAATGTTTTGGGCACTGTTTGGTTTTGGTTTTGTTTTTTTTTTTTTTAATCTGAAATCTCTTTCTGGTCTATATTTATGAAAGTCATGCTGACCAGTATTCTGTTTGGTACTGCAGAGCTATCCAAAGGTCTTTCATTGCCATCAGGAATGAAATGTAATACAGATACAAGTATTACACTACATATTGTAAGTTCCGGTCTATCTATGAATATTGATGTCATTTAGAAATAAATAACCATGACCTTGAACCCCAGATTTACTGTGTGTCTGCCATGAACTCTAGCTGCTTCAGGAATTTAAAATTAGCATTATTTTGAGGGACCCAAAGGAACATTTAATCAATACTCTTTAACTACTTTCCCAACAAAGAGAGCAACTGTCTCTTGATATGAATCTTTCCCCTCTCTCACTCTTCAGTACAAGAGATGATTTCACAGACTGCAGCTACCTCACCTAGTTGTCACAGACAACTTCATCCATGTGATGCACCTATCCACTTCCAGCAGTGTTCATCTCTGAAGAAGGCAATAAGGTTGTTGCCAAAGACCTGTCATACCACAGGCGATACTACCTGCGTCCTGTTTTTTACACAGTGGAATATCAGCTCATGGACCTCTGTTAATCATAACTTTTAATTCACAGAAATGTAGAAACGAATAATAGGTGAAGAATAGTAACAGGAGGTGTTGTTCTCCGCATTTAGAGCAGGTACCTCACAAGGACATGACATTGTCTTAACTGTATTCTCATGACAGTAGATGATCATTCAAAGGGTCAAAACTATAAGGATATAAAGCAGTTTTGCAACCCCAGTTATAATAAAGAATTCCACACTAATTTAATCTAGATGCTCACTGTAATTCTACCCTAATTTGCTAAATTGCTTGCCAAATTCAATAATCTCTTGCCATCAGAAATCTTTTACAACATATCATTTCAACAGTGCACTTTATCTTGTTGTGGAGGACATTCAAGAATTTTTTTTTTCAAGCCACAGAGCTAAGATACTTTTCAAAACTGTAATCATATCATTTGATATGGCACAGCATAAAATCAATAAAGTAATATAAGATAAGATAAATGAGTTATCTTTCTTGGAAATATTTTGGCTTAACATATGACAAGCTTTGTGCAAAAAAGTGACTAGCTGATGAAAATCTCTCTTGAGCATGAGCAAATTGGATTATCAATTAGCCGTATGTCTTCAAAAATCTCCTTTTCTTAAGCCTCCTTCAGTTCCACTCTCATTTGTCAAGTGCCAGTGAAAAATGTCTGTGATACGCAGCAAAGCCTTGCTTGCAGACTGCCATTTTCCTCTTGAAAACTAAAGCTTGGTAAGCTTCACTAAACCTGTCTAGTAAAATCCCTTGCAGCAAAAACAAAGCATGAAGCATTTCTTAAAATTAATTATTTCAGTGATTTAAGCTAATATTAAAGTCAAGCTGAAAAATTGTCAGCCGCTCAAAGGTCCCAGGGCAAATCCCCATGCTTAGGCAGTAACAAACTGGGACCACAAAACATAATCATAAACCTGGGGCCTACAGGTTGGGGTTGTTTTTGTTTCTCTTTCTTTCAGCTTCTATTAATACCCAGAAGCAACCTATCCTCTATTCACCTTGCGATGGACTGGGACCATTCCTTCTTGTTTTCCTCAGTCCTTCTGTATGTATATTAGAAAAACTGGTATGTCTCAACAGCAAAAAATATAGTAGCTTTGGTATGGGCAATATTTATTTTTGTATGTCTGAGTTAATAGAAAAGTTTTGACTTAAGGTTTCTCCTGAATCTGGGCCTTACCATACTGTCTGGGAATTTAGACTGATTTGTTTTTTCCTCAGTGATATTTTTAAGGTATAAAAGCACTGAAAAACATAGTGTTTGCAGTACATAATGCTAATCTGCTTTCTTTAAATTTTCTACTGACAGCAAATATTTCATCAAAGTAAGACCACATCCATATGCTCCCTGGAAAAGAAGAAGTTAGAATTCTAAAAGTATTAATATTGCTATTAACCGAATCCTTTGGCTCCAAAACAAGGAACAATTTTAATTCCCCATATATTTATTGACATGAATTTTCTCTGGTTTTTTCCAACTTGCTTTTTATAGTGAATTTAATGGCATACCAAGCCTCGTCAAGCAACGGCAGACTACTGGTGAAATGGCCATAAACCTATTACAACTTCATCACACTTCAATGGCATGCTATTCTTAATTTTAACTCCATGGCTTCTTGCGCCTCCTGGATATTTCTATCTCCAAGACTACTGTTGCCTCTTCATCTCAAAAGCAATTGGAATAACAGCTGATCTCAGCTCCACATATGCTGTTTTATTTTAAGCACAGTTTAGTATCCACAAAATATGTCAGGTTAACAGCACTAGAAATAGAAGTGTTTTGTTTGTCCCCAAAACAGCAATATCGCAGAGGGTGATGACAAAAGCTTCCTTACAAGATACCCAGTGAGTGCTTCTCTGCACTGCCCTGCCTGGACCATAGGTACAAGAATTGAAAAGCTTGCAAATCCCATTCTTTGTCATGGTGAAAAATTATGTTCTATATTCCCTTTCATAAATCAGGCAAATTCCATCTAAGAGCTAACGAAATCTTTTACTGCTCCTCCTACTGGAACATTGTTCCACAACCTCAGTTCTATAAAGGTTAGAGTATTTTCAGCCTGAATCTATTTCACTCCGGTGCCCACGTGCTAAGTTGAAGTTGAAGACTAAGTACTATTATTTTCATTTTACTGTTAGAAAAGCACATTAAATCATGTTCAGAAGTGACACACATGCCTGGAAGGAGTTGAACCTCAGGTTTCTATGTCTCTGTCCACTTTTTCAAAAGCAAAAGCACCCTTATTCTCTGGCATTAGTATTAACACTGATTAAGGGGCACTTCTAACCCCATGTCTGTTCAGGCTTTGGTGCTTAACTGCTGTTTAAAAGGTTTCCTTTCGTGCCAGTAGTATCTTGAAAATCTGTTTGCCAGGAGCTGTCTTGAGATCTTCTTCCTAACACTCTGCAAGACTGTGCACCTTTACCAACCTCCAGCCCTCCTAAAAAAGTCTTGTTTTGGCCAGTACTCTATTGGTCACAGCTTCTGGAAACCTATCTTAATGTTTTACAGAAGCCTCTGTATGCATAGTAATCAGCACTCCAGCAAGGCTACAATTACCAAAGGCACAAAAAAATCTGAGCTTGGTAGTGTTTACTCAAAAAACAAATATGGGACCTTGTAAAGGCTCAAATCATAGACGATTTTCTAAAGATTAGAGAAACAATCTGAAATACAACTATATAGCTATATCCATAGATACAACTATCTATAGATACATAGATAAATCTCAGTATCTCAAAAATGGCAGATAAATTTGCATTAGACAGAAATTTTCTGACATGATTGTCACTAGCATAGTCTTGTCACTGTTTCATTGCACAGTTGGGACAGGGACATTTAAAAAAAAAAAAAAGGAACAGCAGAAACCATGAAGACAATTTTCCTCTAGCAATTATAGCATGAGCATTGTTTCAAGCTCAGTTAAGACCATATTTGGTCATGAGTATATCTGAAAGTGATTTCAACCATTATTACCATCAGCCACCATGCAGTGACAAGGCCAATGTGTCAGCAGTGTGGATGGGAGAGCTGGACATTTTTTTTCCCAAGAGACGTATGTCAGTGTCTCCAAGAGAAGAGAAAAGACAGAGTGAAATATTTCTCAGACTGTTTTTATTTGATCTATTTCAGACTTTGATATACAGAAGGAATGAGTCAGTGTTTGGCTTCATGGAACTATCACAAGAAAAACCTTTCACTCTTATCTCAGATAATGTTCAAATTGCAGCCAGACAGCAATGAAATGGAAAATCACCACAAATGAAAAAGAATGGTTTGGAAGTGAAGATATGAAGGGGAAAACTGTTAAAAATGCAGAGCTTAATTATGCCTAGTCTCTCTCCACATCAACTTATTGTCCATTAAAGTCAAACCTGGGGAGAGATCACTGCTCAGGTTAGAAAAATTTCAGTGGAAGAATGAAACATCTTGAGCATTGGGGACCCTGTTTTGAGACGTATTTACAGATAAATTTCTAGATGACGTGACTGGAATAGATTGACAAGTCTTTATTTTCTCCAGAACTATTGCATGTTTTCTGTAGAAAGTCTGACTTTATATAAGACAGTTATGCATAAATTAGTGCTATACAATTATTAAATGAATAGTTATGAAACCGGAGTTTAGAAAATACTGAGAATGAGTCTACATTTCTGTGATTAAAAGACTATTTGTTTCTGATAAATATCTGAAATGTACTCCTATATTCGGATGCAGCTATGCCCTCTGATTAAGTTCAGATTAAGAACAGCATCATCTGATAGTCTGTAGGTAAGCTATATAACTTGTGTACATGTGCATAGCCTGGCAGAATGGGAACAAGAGAGAGTTACTAAGCACAGGGCAACCTGGTGCCCTGGGAGTAGTGAGGGAATGTGAACATCCAGAACAGGATGCAAATGTAATGTAATTTATTTGCCTGTTGTATAAAAGGGGAATTAGAAACCATATGAACTTTTTATTAGCAGGGTGAAACGGTTTTGCACTGTCTTGTCATGGCATTCAGATATTAACACTTTGCTGGAATGATCACAGTAGGAGATTTTTTTTGTATGATAAATCTGATCAACTTCTTTCCACTAAACCTGTGGCAGTATATCATAAAACAGGGTTTATGCTGGAGTCTTCTGAGCATACGCAGGCATTATGGTCTCTGGGATTGCAGAACTGATGGCACAACTGCACTGCTCTTTGCACACACGTGCCCAGGGAGCTGACAAGAATAGCACAGGTCATCCTGACAGCTCACACCATGAATAAAAGAGAATGGCCACTTTTCCTTCTTCCTATCCTTTAGGGGATTTGGAACATTTTACAAAATCTTCTGGCAGCAAGAAAACCTGGAAGCCATTATGTCCCTCTTTTCTGCCTCCCAAATGCTAGCAAACAGTTATGGAGACAGATAGCCTCTCCTTATTGTGAAACATCTCCCAGGGGAAAAGGTTGGCTGAAGGCAGTGGTCACAGTTACTATTTTGTTTGAGTCCGTCTGCTGTCTGAGGCTTTCTCTTAAATAACAAAACAAAGCCTAGCCCAGAATACAGCTGTTTCTCCAAAGTAGATAATTTTTTAATGTTCTAGCTACATGAGCTTAGCATTATCCATCACAGCCTCGTTTCCGGTACTTATTATAATTATGTCAGGATAGATAGCAAATAATAAGTAGGCCGAATTTTTCCATATTAACAAATTAGCATCTAGGAAGTCTCCATGGGACTTCTGTTGTATTTTTTGGAGGTATGAATTATTTTTCAGCAGTGGAAAAGATAAATTACTTCTGGGTTCTAAATTTACCCAGTCTCATCCCTTCTCCAAAATGTTTTCACAGTCTTTCAATGAGAAATGTAAACTTTTTATGCATGAAAAACAATCTAGCAGAAATCTATACCAGGAACATAACTTCCATGGGAAATGTCAAATTCCCATTCGAAAGATAAGTATTCTCTGCTACATTTTTAATGATCTTCAAATAAAAATTATTTTAAGTATATGTGTTTGCCACTTCTCCTGGGAAAGCTACAATAATCATGTTTCGTTGCACTTAAACCCAATTGATTTAATTCCCAATTAAATTCCATAAGAATTTTCCAAAAAGAAACTTTAAGAATTTGAGGAACCAAATAAATAAAATATTATTCAATATACTGTTTTGCTATTATTTTGATAGCAGATAATGAAAATATGTAGCCTCTGTATTATAAATACTCTGCTGTTATCTGAGTAAAGTGTTTATGATGATGTATTCCCTAAGGTATTAATTGCATGACTGTTTGTTTTATATAAAACATTTAAATGTAAATTACAAACATTACCTTTTCTTTTTCAATTTTTTACTAGTGAAATGCAACCTACATTGTGAAGGCAATTATGATGGTAATCACTGCTACACTTCTTTTATTCTAATGTACAGTCTTTGTTCCATATTTCTGAGGACTTATTTTTATGGCACTGCTCCTTATTTTTGTATAACCATGATATGGAGTTATCTATTTCACGTTATATGAATTCTATTTGTATCTGTCACTTTTTGTTGGATGAAAAGGCTAAAAAATTCATAAATATGTAAAAAAAAAAAAAAAAAAGAAAGATTGATTTTCTTTTCCCAGGAAGTCTGGCAGGTCTACATTAAATCTGAAAATAGTTACAAGAATGCTGTCTGTCACTAACATTTGATTTTCCACAGAGCACTTTCAAAAACAAAACAAGTAAGAGTTCTCTTAGCTATGTGCAGACCATTTTGTATTTAGCAAGCAGGAAGCACATTGTCATTTGTTTCTGTCATATTATTCCACTGGGTGACAAGAACAAATGCTGAGGAAGCAGTAAAGAAAATGAACGTAAGATATGTACCTTAGTTCTCATCAAGGAGCACCAGAATGTTTCTGTGAGCTGCAATAAAGTGGTGCCTGTGTACAACGTAAACAAAAAAGGACCGTCAAAGTAATCTGCAAAACTGGAAAAAGGTGGAGTTTGGCAGTTCCCGTATTCCCAGGGAGCCATGAGTAGTCATTATTAACTTGACTTCACTTTCTTAATGTTTCCTGCCTTCTGCCTGAGCAAGACATTGAATCAACAAATGGATGCTTAAGGAAAAACTGTGAGGATAATGGAAATATCAATACAAAATCAATACACCAACTTAGAAGGTTAAAAAACCCCAAATATTTACAGGCTAATCCTAAATCCCTAGGACCAATAATACTATTATTAGGCCTTTATCCTCATTACAAGAATCAATCCTCAGTCAGTTGAAGAAGTTACCTACCATTTAATTTTTTATAAAGGCTTTTGCTTTTACATCCATGTAGGTTTAAAGTCTCTTGTGGTTTCTTCATCATTCACTGCATAATGGTGGCAAATACAATTTTTAGTAAATGACGGACAAATTTACACATTTTACAACTTGCAATTGTAAAATTGATTTTTGTGACAACCCTTTAAGGACTAAAATAAAACTTCTGTTCTGCCAAATCTAGACCCGACATGCCTTCTTTTGCAAATTGGAATTCATAAATCAATTAAAATATGAATAAGTATTGCAAACTGAAATTGGTTTGCATTCTGAGCAATGAAGCCTACAGGAATACTGCAATAGTTCTCTTGGAAAGTAAATTCTAACATTTAAAAAATGTCATTTCCCACATGATTAACAGAAGCTGGACATACGTACTCTGGCTCCCAGATTTAGAACAAGTGTTATGCGCAAACAAAAATCCTTCCCCAAAATTGTTCTCTGTCTAATCATATTGTTAGCAATACTGATCTTAACAAATACATCTCCCTCAACAGAATACATCTCAAAGTCTCTAAGATTTCGCATACAGTGAAGCTGGACAGAGATGCAGTGATATTGGCATGTGACTTCATAACCCATGAAGAAAATCATGCACCTGAAGTCTGATCATGTTTGTACTGGTAGCACAGGCTGGATTTCCTCAGAGGTGAGGGGAAGAGGCAGGAGAGTAAGGGAGTCATTAGATGCTGCTTTGTAAAGGTGTGCAGAGCCTGTTTCAATTTGCTAAAATCTAGAACATATCTTGGCATGTTCCCATGACAGAAGATGAAGAACTGTCCATCTCACGCTTTAAAAAAGCCCAGTCTGCTCATTCTGCTCAATGCTACAGGGGATACATTGGCAGAATGTCATAGATTTTGAAGTAATTTTAACTTTCTCACAGGGTTTTTATTTATCCTCAGAACAGGAGGACACAATTTGACACAGGTAAAATATACTCTAAACTATATTCAAATAGGACTTCTTTTTCTTGCAACCATGAGGACATGGTTGTGTAGCCACAAAGGATGTGCAAATAAGTAGGTTGTCAAACATCATTGCATCAGGAAAGGAAAGAAATATTTCCCTCTGCTTGCCAGCAAGAACTTTCAAAGGTCTAATAGACAGACCTTATTTTCATTAGATGGATATAAACCATGCTATTGTCACAAGAAAACTAAGAATATATTTTTATATCAGAGGCCAATTTTTTTGTTCATTTTCTTTTGTTACAAGGAATTGCTAAGATACATCAATAAATGAATCTCTGTTGTTATGCTTTGTAATACAATAGTGCCAGAGAACCTGAGATACTGCAGATCTGTAATACTAGGCATGAAGAGGATATATACTGACTTCTCAAGCCTCAGGAACTCACTGTCTTAAAATAAATCAGAGAAAAAGGTGACATGGAAATTCAGGGAGGTGAAGGGACTGTTTTGGTCCAGCAGCAGGCTGATGACAAAGGCAGGAGTAGTGTATAATGTATTGATTTGAACATATCAATGAAATTTTTAGATTTCTGGAATCAATGTCCATATGAGGAAGTTATGCTCATTGATTTATCTGTTTGAATGGTTTTTAAAAAAAGGCATGACCGTTTTAGGTCTCCTCCAGAGGTTCAATGATTACCATAATTGTTTTTATTTGTTAGATATGTTAACAAGATGTTTTTTAATGAATGTTCTTATTTTACATTTTCTGTAGTTTTCAAGACTAGAAAATATTTTATTACAGAATTATGAATCAATATTGTGTCTCACTGCAACTGCTGATATGACTGTATCTGACAAAACTCCTAAGGATATGTGTTTGTGAGATCAAACAGTTGAACTTTTAGCCTGACGTGTGGATCAGGCCTGTTTGTCCTCCACCCTTATTCCACTTCTTCTCTTCTTGTCTTTTCTTATAGAAATCTCTTCAAAACTTAAATACAAAAGAAGTGTAGGTGTGAATAATCCTTTCTCCTTGCAGTTCCCCATGTGTCAGTGTGGAAATGACCAAAGTTCTGATTATGGTGTCTAATAATCCTCTGTGCATCTAATGTCTTTGCCAAAAATCTTCCTTAGCAACAGATTGGGGTTAAAGAAGCACATTTTATTTCATCAGAAGTAACATTATTAACAGTACCATCACAGAACTTACATGTAGTGAGGCAATTTCCTAATGCCTTTCCCTCTGAGGCAAGTATTTTGCATACCTCACATCCCGGTGTCTGGTTTCCTGGAATGGGAGATTATCTCATAAAGGATCACTCACAGTTGGCAATTTGCAGTAAGCCTGAAAAAGTTCAAAAGGCCAAACTCAAATTTGAATAGTAGGAAGCTACATATTTTTGATGCACTAAGAGTACATTAAGCGAAAATCTCCAAGTAGGATATCTTTCCTACTCATTTTCCCCTCTCCCAGAAAGGAACCTGAAAGCAAAACTTTATGTTAAAAATATCATGTTCTCAAAAGAGAGTAATAAAAGCTGCCTTTCAAGCCCAGTGTCAGGAATATAATTCTGAGATACAATCTGCTAAGTAACTTCGAACTTGGAGAGCATAAAACATCTGTTTCATGCAGTGGACAAAATAAACACTTTCTCTCTTAAAAAACACACAAAACCACACAATATTTTTGTCACTCAGGCATTTAATTAGAAATTCAAAAATACATTAATTGTAATTGAAAATGCAATAAACTATAGTTTGGGATTTTTTTCCTAGGGAAATCTAAATTAGCATAGTTAATGAAATTACTTTTTTGCTTTGTCAGTAAACTAAATCCCTTCCACAGCTTTCTATTTGAAAAAGAAACAAATAATCTGCTAAAGCAAATGATCTGCTTTTTCACCCGGGGATTACAAAAGCTATTAAGGCAAATTCCAGTGAACTACTTCAACAGTACTTTAAAAATGAACTTTTAACACCTTACAAATGTTATTTTGTTGGAAAAAATGACATCAGTTTCTCTAAATGCCAGGGAGATTTAAATGACGGTAAGCTAAAGTCAGTGGTTTTATGAAGTGTATTATCTTCTGGATACTGGTTTGGTGAAGATTTTAAAACCATTATCTCTCACTAAGCTCACAAGTAATGCTAAGAAAGCCTATGAGCTCATCTGAAGCTGATCTGTAGTGTAATAAGGAAAAACAATATATATTCTGTTAAGTGTCAAACTAACATGAATGAACTAAGCCACTCTGGATGTGTTTGAGGAATGTGGAAAAAAGCAGCCTGTAAAGATCAAACAGGAATTTGCTTCTCAGGATACAGCGCGGGGAAAATACATGTGAACAGGTTTTTGTACAATTCTCTGTTCGACGCCAATAGCTCAGCAATGAATATTCTCCCTCCCCATCAGTTCTTCAATGCGTCAAAAGTGAAGTTGCCCATTGTTGTGGCTGAGCTGGAGCAAAATGTTGTTACAGTGCTGTGTGGCCGTGAGACCATGCAGGGTGTGGAGGGGCTCAGTATTTTTCTCAATTCCTCAAATGTTCAACAAAATCTAACTTCAAAATATCGAACAGGGTATAAAGAGTAAAAAAATATGCATCTGGGAAGGCACAGAATACACAGCTAACTAAAAGAGAGCTCAGTTGGCATTTCTTTTCCTAAAAGATTTTGATTTCTTTTTCAAAAATCCATAAATCTATATGTTTCAAAAAATGCAGTCAAAGACTAGTTTTGAATCAAAGCATTTTGTTTCAGCAGAATCAAAGTATTACATAATATTGAATAATTTCAAAACTAACATTAAAATTCCTCATTCCCTTAATGCCAAGATACGATGAATATTTTGTGTTTCTTTTTTCCTTCTAAGTGACTTCTTTGAAAAAAAAATAGAATTATTCTAGAAAGTATATTTATTTTCACATCAATGGGAAAATGTCATCAAAGATTTTCTGACCAAATCTAGGAGACATAATTGAAAATACTATTTTTGTGAAAATAACATTAATTTTATTGTGGATTTGGGGGGTTTTTTTGGTGGCCAGTTTAGCAATAAATTTTACTCAAATTTCTATCCTTTCTAACTTTTAATAAAGGTTTTTTTTTTTTCTTAGCTGACCATGCTATTTATCCTCCTTATGATACTATATTCTTCTTTGCATATTTATTTTCAGGGTAGTCTGAGCACAAGAAAAAATCAACACATGCATGCAACATATTTTATACATATTTGATGTATAGAAGAGGGGTCAAGATATTATCAAATCCATTTTCTTTTGATAGCTTTACTGATTTAGTAGTTACAGTAAGACACTTCTTGTCACCTCTTTAAATGAAAGTACACAGTCTTATTGGTTGGTACATTTGCATTTAAATTATTTGCTAATATAGATAATATGTTAGTGTGAAAATTTGTGGTTTTAAACTAAACCTTATCATGAAATATGATATTTTTATGGTAGATCTATCAAATGACAAAGGGTTGACATGAAAAATGTGTGCTGCTATTTGAATCATAGTAATTTAATCTTAACCTTACTTTATTAAAAACAAACAAACAAACTTATTAGGTTAGATGTTGCACATGGAGAATCTATTTCAAATCAAACTGCTGGGAATCCTATTTGAATATTTCCAGCAGAGAACATCATTTTCTAAATTAGTAAGAAACAAAGATTTTTTTTAATGTATTCAGAACAAACAAAACAAAAACAAAATTCCAACTGGATTTATCTTCAGAAACACAGCTCTGTGATTGAGTAACTGTGGGGTAGATAACAGCACATTTCTAAATGAATTATCAGGAAACATCACTTTATCTGATTTTCCAAGTAAGCTTTTTTTAAAGATAGATTCATTTGCTTTGATTATTTTAAACCTCACATCACTAACATTTTGACATTGTGGTTGTTTCAGAAGGTGAACTGTCTGAAGGCTTTAGTTTAAAGGCAGAGTTTTCTAGTTTTATTTTTTATTTCATAATTCATATTACTTTTATTAAGATAAGCAGTAATATTGATATTTTACATGAATATTGCAAAAAAGTCTAGAAGTGTGAAAGGGAAGAGATATCTAGGGCTTAGGCATGTGTTGTTGGTTATGGGGGAACTGCTAACACTTTTACAATGAAAATGTGGGGACCACATGCAGCATATGGCTTGTTTATAAAAAGGTAATATGATTTGCAGTGAAACAGACACGTCTATTACTGACTCTTCTTTATCTACTTTTATTTCTTCTAGTATTGTAAAACCATCTCACTTCCCAATCATTATGACTTTAACATCACAACAGAAATGGAAGGATAAGAAGCATTAAGATTATAAAATTTAATATATTCATATATAGGAGACTGCAGCAAAGAACTTTAGGCTTTCATTTGTAAAAGAACTGCCTACATAATGTTGAAAATCTGCCTATAAATGCTTGGCCTTAAACTTACACAGACAGTTGGTACCAAAAAAATGAAATTAACCCAGATCTTCTTCAGCTACCTAACTTAAAAGAAGTTAATTCTCTCTACCTTGTGCTTTCGTATGTTCATGAAACAATGTTTTTTTTTAAAGGCTGAGAATTTAATAAAACTTGGGGAAACTATGGGAAAAGAAATTAACAAAGAACATGTTTGTATCCTAGCTTGTGAATAGAAATCTGTATCCTTTAGCTGGTGATGCCATCCATTATTTGCACTCTAACTACAGCCCTAGCTGCTCACTCAGTAAAGGCTCAGAAGCGTGATCAGGAAGCTTTTTTAACTGGTTGAGGTGATTTTATGGGAAATCTGAATTTCGACAGTCTCCCTGAATATGCACACCTACATTTGTTCATCTCTGCCAGCCTATACATCTTTATTTTGCCCTGGTGATGTACATGAAGAGATTAATAATCTCCTTTTTTGATAGACTCTGCCAATTTTGTTTAATGTTAACACAGTGCTTTTGAAAAAGTTACCAGAGGAGAGTTATAAAAATCAAACTTTAATTGAGGGACCCAACTTATTCTCATTCTGATCTCATCAGTTTTCATTCACATGTGACACGTTGCCAGCCTACAGTTCTTGTAATAAGAACTTATAATAAAAGGTGGCCCAATGGGAAGATAAAAGCCAAGAAGAAAAGAGCTTATTGCTTGAAATGAATTCAAGGTGGGACTGGTGGCTTTTAGCAAGATAAGTAGCTGAGACTGCTCAATGACAGCAATCTCTTATTTATTTACAGTAAAATCCTATTTATATGAAGGTCTCGGTGCACAGCTTAAATTCACAGTTAACCAGAAGGACCTGTTACACAGATCTGATCATCAAGATTGCTCTGTATATTTCAAAGTGTGACAGTTAAAGAATTCATCTTTCCTGCGCAACTGGTAAAGAAGAGGACGTGAACTCTCACAGAGCTCAACCTGGTAGGTCCCAGAAGCTGCTCCTGCCCAAGGCTAGAGTCAGTACTCAAAAGAGTCAATTTTCGAATAGTGAAGTGCGCAGATAAATCCTGGCATAGGCATGCCAACTAATAGCACTACATAACAAACTTAGAAAGACTAAATAAAAGGATACTTCATTCAAATGAAATTGCAAGGAAAGCCTTGTATGTAGAACATAAATATCCATGCTTCACTACAACGTATCAAGCTCTCTTAAGACAGTGCCCTGTAAATCTTCCTGCTGCTTTATTTCCCCTCCGGGTAGCCACCTGTAAGTCTCTCAGCCTACATTTTCCCCTCTGTTGTGACATTTCCACCTTTGTCTCTGTGATTCATGCCAACTTTGCTACCATTCAGGCATCTAAATGCAGTGCTACAATTAAGATTGCTTCTTTAACATTTCTATTAAAATATAGTGTTCAAGTTTTTCTCTGTTTCTCTAAAGTATCTATACACCTTTCAGTACTGAAAAATAGCTACGACTCAGGTATCAATTCATATACCTCTGAATGTAAAACAAGTATTAGACTGTCCTGTTAATGTTTAGGGCTGACTTAAAGCTGATAAACTGAAGACAATGGTATTTATAAATCAAAACCTGGGCGGAAGAGTTGTCTTCACAAATACGATTTTGCCCACTGCCAGGACTAAGGAAGATTGTGGCTGTGGCAAATACTCTGCAAGGTGCTGTATGTACCTGCTTTGCATCTTCAGTGGAGTGATGATTGCAGAGGTGTCTGTAGTAGGCTGATGCTTTCAGTGATCTTGCCTGTCACAATGGAGGTTCTGAAAATACCATCCCTCCACGGAAACGAACTAAAGCTGATCTGAGGCAAGCCATGACTGCAGCAGTCCTTTGGCTTGAGACTAGGTAACTGTGTTTACCAGCATTGGTTTTACCTTATATGAACACAATATTCCTTATTCTTTTAAATTCTACAAGAAATCTTGCTGCCTTAAACTGTTTTCTCTCCTGTACTATTTCACTGTTCCTGTCTGTGGTGAGTTTACTGCAGATAAATCTTCAAGCTACAAGAACATCACAATCTGAGATGGTCATTTTTCTGTGAACAACAACCAGATTAACTGAATATAATGTTCAATGCAGTATTGAAAGCATGCTATCTTTAATTTCTTGAAAGAATTGAGAATCACTGCAAAAAAGTTAAAAACTGTTTTGAATTAACTAATTAACAATGGCTAAATCAGATCCTGGCCTGGTACAACTTCTGCAAACAATCTGGTATAAACTTCTGCAAAGTGTGAAATACTTTTTGAAGCACAACTTTAGCAGTTTCACTGTTTCTTCTCTCAAGACTTCTATAAAGAAATCTGGCTTACAAGGAAAGAATAGCATCTGTATGTCATGGCTTAGCCCCAGCCAGCAACTAAGCACCACGCAGCCGCTCACTCACTCCCCCTACCCCGATGGGATGGGGGAGAAAATCGGAGGAGTAAGAGTGAGAAACACTCCTGGGTTGAGATAAGAACAGTTTAATAATTGAAATAAAGTAAAATAGAAATGATAATAATAACAATACAATAATGATGATAATAATAATAATAATATACAAAGCAAGTGATGCACAATGCAATTGCTCACCACCCGCCAACCGATACCCAGACAGTTCCCGAGCAGCGATCGCTGCTCCCCGGCCAACCCCCCCAGTTTATATACTGAGCATGACGTCATATGGTATGGAATAGCCCTTTGGTCAGTTTGGATCAACTCTTCTGGCTGTGCCCCCTCCCAGTTTCTTGTGCACCTGGCAGAGCATGGGAAGCTGAAAAGTCCTTGACTAGCATAAGCAGTACTTAGCAACAACTAAAAACATCAGTGTGTTATCAGCATTCTTCTCCTACTAAATCCAAACCACAGCACTATGCCAGCTGCTGGGAAGAAAATTAACTCTATCCCAGCCAAAACCAGGACACTGTATTAAGAAAAGAAAAAATAGTCTTCAAAATCCACCTCTAAAACAGAGCTCAAAATCTCCATCACACTTGCTGTCATGATTTAACAATGCGAATAGATATTTCAGTCTTGATATGTGCTAAAACCAGCAGGATTATCATTTTTCCTGATTCTCGTGGCTGCGTGGATAAGGGACTCCTCAATGCCAGTCAAGTAGTACTGAGGGATCTAGAGCCTTCAGGATCAAGTCCACTTACAGTGTTGGGATGTAAAGTGTTTCTCTTACACCATTTTGACATCGGGCCAGTACACAGCATCAACAGACAAAGGTTTTTTTATCTAGCCTGAATCCTCAATACTTGACATTTTGGATGTACAGAAAATGAAAACCAAGTCAGGCTACTAAGAGGATAGAACAAACATGTAAGGACAGAAATGAGACACATAAAAACTTAAGAGAGAATAGTATGGAAAGAGATGTCAGAGATTCTGAAAACTCATTCCAGTATGTTAGTCATAAAATGAAAAGCAGAGGTGCTAGTCTGTTACTCCATGGTTTGCAAAGATGTTGCCATATGATACTGATGTGTCTGATGGTGTTTACCAACCTTTTTGCATCTGCCTTTACTGAAAAATCATCACATGAAAATAGATTCTATCAATCAAGAAAATAAAAGGTTATTGCAAAAAGTAAAGGAATAATCCGTTCCCTACATATCATGGTAGGTATGACAGGTAGTAGTGGGCTTTAACAACACCAGGAAGGATTCAAGTTGGGAAGCAGAAAAAGCTTTGAAAGACTAGTACAGGTAATGAGGGACTGGATTAATTCGCCTGGGGAAATTGTGGAGTCTTCGTCTTTGGACCTTTTTTAGGACGGCTCAGGCAATCATTTGTCAAGAATACTTCATGATAGGAATAACATCTGTCACACTCTGACTCTGCCCTGGGGCAGAAGGAAAGTCTAGATGATGCTCTTGAGGCTCCTTCAGTTCTTATTTTTCTATGACTTTTATAGTTCACTCTTATTTAGAGAGCTAATAAACAAGATTGTAGCTACCGGCTTTTTGTTACATGCATACCTGCAATCTCCAGAATTCCTGATTGCCTTTGGGAAGAATTATATGGGTATTGTAGCTATGTCAATAATTTTTATATCATCTGTGGGACAAGTTAGCATTTGTAAACAAACATATTGTCAGAAAAATTGAAATCAGTCTTTCCTTTGACTTCAAGAGGAGCTCAATTGCATCATGTAGATTCAGGCAACTAAGTTGGCAGCTGAACTCCCAAGGTTCCCTTTGTAGTCAGCACATAGACAGGCACTTTCAGGGAGCAACTGAGAGCATGAGCCTAATTTATGTGCTCTGAAGACTAGCCAAATAACTGATCAGGTTAGGTAAATTAAATTGGAAACCAGTAGCTGGACAGTGTTAATACTCTCCTTCCATACTTTTGTAATGCTTAAATTACCAAGCAAGTGGCTCTCATAAATAACCAATATTTAAAGAGAAGATATGAAAATAAATTGTGGAAAAAATAGCAAGAAATTAATCACATTCGTAGAGTTTATAGATTTTGCTGCAACCTCTCCTCCCATTTCTGTGAAATAAATAATATCAGGACAAACTAATTGTTTTCCCTAACAACTCAATATGAAAAATCTCTAAAACAGGCTGGCTATGTAAATGTCTAGTCAACAGGAAAAGAAAGCAAACCTACTGTATTTTGGCTCCCACTCTGACTGGTAGTAAAAATAAGATAGTGTTAAATAAATATGGTTTAGGACTTTTTAGAAGTGTTTTATAGGAATAATAAAGGAAACACCCTCAGCATAATTTATTTTGATGCTTTTTGAGATATAGAATCCCACTTTACAAAGTTAGAAAAAAAAATTGAAGAACACAGAAAAAGGTTTATCTAGCCTTCAGGTTCCTGGTATACATCAATTAGAATTATCCTAGGATCAAGAGTTCTCCTGTTTCCATCCATAAGGTTTAATATTCTTCTCTTATCTAACAAGGTCTAGCTGAGTAACTCCTTGACACTGAGGGAATATTGATGAGCGACAAAACATTTTCTTACAATCCACTAAAACAAGCACTCAGAACACTGTCAGGTAACATTCTGCACATAGAGGAATTGTGTAAAGAGTAAGGATCAGGTTGTGACTGAATGGCACAAGAACAAACCCAGGATTGTCATGTTTGTTTGTTTTTTTTCCCACGGGATAAGTATATCATCATTTAATCAAATTTTAAAATGGTTATTTCTATTCCATCTCACTATTTCAATGGGATATCACGTTTCATTGAGACATTTATTCCGCACAGTCTCACTAAGCCAGTGAGTAACAAGGCCCCCACTGAACAGTGAAAATTGACAGAGTTTAACAGAAAAAGAAAATGTTTGCTATGTACAAATGATGGGAAAGCCCACACAATTCTCAGGGACTACAGCTGGAACTGTGATATTTAGAAGTACTAAATACAGCCATGAGACAGTTTTGACCCATTTAATTAAAAGGATATGTGCCATATTAATACCATCATTACTGTGTAAATTAATCTAAATATCCATATTTATTCTTTCATAAATACTCTTTTAAGTATACAATTCATATGGATGTAAAAAGATTTCAGTTTGCAGTATGAAATGCAGTAACAAAATTGCAACATCGTTTGTTTGTCAACCAGACTAAGTCTTTGTCACAGCAGCAAAAGTATCTTTGATGGGACTTCCCTTTGGGGTCTCCCTTGTGCCGAGGGGGCTCAGGATCATTTCCACAGGCACCAGAATATGAAGTGCTGCGTACTGAGGGTTTTATTGCACCTTGCTGCTGCAGCAAGGGAAGGACTGCTTCTCCCCAACATCTCGCATAAAAGGATATCACTTCTGGACTGCTGACAGGAATGTTTAACACTGCCCATGCTAGCACCTTGCAGAGTAATGGAGGTTAACAACTTCCAAAGCTTAGATAATGCTGCAGCAATGGGTGCCGAATAAATAATTCATGTCTACTTTTTTATGACTAAAAAAGAAAAAAAAACACTTGTGTAGCTTGACTCAATTTGAAGCTACTGTTAAAGTATTCAATTTTATCATAAATGTCATTTTTGCCCATTTATTTCTTTTGGCAGCAGGGCCTCTTCCAGAGGCTTGATGGCAGTATAATGGAAAGTTAATAAATGGATCAGTACATTGTTTTCATTCTTTCCAGATGTTTCCTTCATTATGCCATATACATTACTTCCTAAGCAGAAAGCTGCTAAGAGTGCAAATTTTAGTATCTCTTACGTGAAAAGATGTGCAGTTCAGAAAACAGTGTGCATCCTTGTTTAGCTGGAAGAAAATTGTTTCCATGATGTTTATTCTGGCTAGAATGGGATATGCATCAACAGACACATTTAACCAAAAAAAAAAAAAAAAAAAGAAAAAGCTATGAAGGACTTCAAAGAAACCAGAAACAGAAAATCCTATTATATGTGCTTTTTATTGTAGATGAGGCAGCTACTATACTGACTACTTCTTCCCAACATCCACAGGTATCCAGCAAATGCATTCTGTTAGTGCTGCTTACTATTGTATTGCTACCACTAGCTGTTTTAATCACAGAAGGCAAGACAGAAGCAACGTTAATAAGCACTCTGTAGAATCTCATTGTGTCTGAATTTAGAGTGTGGTTGCTGTTTTACAGGGTCTAGATGTGAAACTTCAAATGACGGTCACTACTGAATGATGGAAAAAAGGGTAATACGGAACATTCAAATTTTTAGTAATGAATTGAAGAGCCTGGGGCTCATTTGCCACAAAAATTAATAAAAACAAAAGCATGAATGAGCTCTATTTCCTGCCTTTATGTTATGTTATGCAACCCATTTTCTGTTTAGAAATTAGGCCGTGAGAAGTTACTATATTTCAAAGTAGTTCAGCTGGCATTTGCATATGAATATAGCAACAGGGACTGTATTAACCTATTAGCACAGAGGTTACTTCAAAAATCCTGTCATCATGTTCATGTATGGTTGTCATAGTGCTTCTTTATATAAACATGTGGGATGAGTAAAACCATTTTAAGAAGATTTTGAAAGAGTTTTTCTCCTTTCAAAGTTTGCTTATCCTGAAATGCCCAGCTTTAAGCCAAGTACCTATTTTCTCACATGAAATCTTTAAATAGTCTATGTTTGTCACCTTCCTATTTTATTGAGGCCTTTCTGTGCAGCCCTGGATTTTGGTTTAACCTCTTAGAGTGAAACCTGCAGCCTTATAATTTCATTTCATTCAAGAATATAGAAGCCATCATTCTACAGAGCTGGCAGCTTTTTTGCTTCAGAGCTCATGTAATTTAGTTGGGTCCTCTAATAGGGTTATATTTCATATATGCTGAATACACCCTTTATGCTTGTGTTACTCTTCAGAGAACTTACAGATGAAAATAAAGTAGCTTATTGCATAAGGAATAGTGACTATATTGGCCATTAACCTCAATAACTTGCATAGACTATAGTGGGACATATAAAACACTCATAGCAGTGAGATCTGAATCAGTACAAGAAGTTTATTCAAATCAAAGTATTACTTATAGAAAGGAGTGCATAGATATCTGTACTATTCTATGCTGCCATCTTCTCCAGCCAGGTAATTTGTGTTCTGCTATGCACAATATTTGAATGTTATGCCTCAGGCAGCTTATTTTCTTACAACAGTTTTGTCTTCCTCTACAAAAATAGTACTGAAAAAAAATGTTATGCAAAATACCTGCTGTGCTATAATTAACTTATAAATGAATTTTTGTCCATTAGTATTGTACTTACAACTTTAAATGCAATTATAATAAAATAACTACTGGGATATACATTATACTGATTATATGAAAAACAATTATCTAAAAATTAAACCCATTTAACATTCATTTTGCATGTAAGAACATACTCCACTTTTTATTTTTTAAAACTTTTGAAAACTACATTAGATTTTCAAAACAAGGAAAAGGAGAATGCTTCCATGATCATCCTCCAAGCCTTTTACTGAATGCATATCTTTTATCTTTTTTCTAAAATTTTATGTAAATGCATGCAACTCCAAAATGTTTTGGAAAAGTGAATTATCTGCTTAAAGCCTAGTGATACAAATCCTGTGTGCTGCTAGGTGCTCTTCCAAATCTGGCAGAATTGGGCTGTTTATAGATAATACTTAAAATAAAAAAAAAAAAGAGCCAGCTGAAAATATTGTTATATAGATTATAAATTCAAACATTCAGAAGTTAGGAACTGTCAGTTTAAGACAGTTAAATTCACTCTCTCTTTTTTGTACAGTTGCATGACAACACAGACAACTTCCCTGGTAATACACAATTGCTTTCTGCAGGAGCCCTGCCTTCTCTGGTGAGCCAGTTTTATGGTATTGTTTGAGTGTGGTGATATACAGGTTTTTCCTCCATTACCGAAAGTATCTGCTCATCTACTGTTTGCTTAGAGCTGTCTCAGTCTTGAATTACTTTCCTTGACAATTTTTATGTAATGTTCTGGGAAAAAAGTTCTTAAACTTCTCTTCCACAAGGGACTTTGGTCAAGACCTCAGAGTTAGCCACTGCTCTTTGTGAATGCCCCAAACCTCTTCAGTCTGGACAAAATACACATGCTTAGTTCTTAATCCACATGTAAACCAACTCTGTATCTACCAAGACGTTCTTCCACCTGCCTCCTTCCAGAAACTCACTTCAAAGTGTTTTCTTAGAAAATAGTTACTAGATGGAGTCTTGCCCAGAATGTAATGATGGACAAGGTTGGCCATGACGTGGAGATGTCATCTTCTTTAATGGTGAATGGTGTTGATAATAAAAGTCTCCTAACTCCTAATGAATTCTGAATTGCTTCATACAAAACGAAACAACTCCAGATAGGAAGGTACTTGCCACAGATGGCAGCTGGTGACAGATTTTGTCTCTCATATTCTTTGCAATATTTCTGATTGCTGTGTGTGCTTGGATGAAGGTAGTTTCCTTTAATTGTACTGTTTTTCAGTGGAAACAGTTGTCATTACTCAGCTTTGAAGTTACCAGCTATACATGGCTGATCAGGAGGGGGTTCAAGCCTGGACTTAATGGACGTCTTTGGATTAGGGTACTGTCAGGACCTCCATCAGCTTCCTGCCCCAGATGACTCCTCTTCCAAAGTCACCCAAATCGGGGCCTCATTTTGAAGTACCTAACTTCATCCATATTTGGCTAGGTTTGCAGTTGAGATTGCGGGTGTTCAGAGAGGTTATAGGCTTAAAGCAAAATCGCTCTGGGCATTGCTGATCAGCCAGAAAAGTTTGGTAACTGCTACCAGCATATGACTGCAACTCTTACTTGCCAGATGTTGCTTTTCAAATGATTGCTGGCAAATTGACTTCTTAGGAAGCCCAAAGGCTGTTGGTTATGCAGAGAAGGGAGGTGGCTAAGTTAACAATAAGCTTTTGTTGAAAGCAATTCTCAGTAACTGATTAAATGTTAATTATCATTCTTTTGTATGGCCACATGTTCACTCTTTGGAACCAGTTTCCAGCTGCCTACTGTGTTCCCTAGAGAAACAGGGTGTTTGACTGGTCAATAGGGAAATTGCTGGTCATTTCACAACTTGCAAAGTGACAGGCAAGTATGGTTGAAGCTGAGAACAGGGTGCTATAAAGTGTAGGTGGAAAATGTCACTCATACATACGAAGCAGTGCAGCAAGGAAAATTCATTACAAATCCCTTTGTGGGAGAGAATGAGTCTTATGCTAGCCTGTTCTAAGGATGGAAAGATGGGGGTATAAGGCTTGTTCCTGAAGCTCACAGGATGCAGCTCCTGGGAAACACAGAGTTTGAAAGCCAAGGCCCCAGCCCAGCACTGCAGGAGTTTAAACACAGCCTGGATTGGGGTGTGTGCCTTAAATCCTGAACTGGGCACATCATACAGTGGGACATCCTCACAGAAATACATCACCCACCTCCAAGAGTGGTGATGTGTCTCAGTGGCGCTTCACGACTTCATATGTAAACCAGCAGGGTTAGTAGGCGTTTTGTCAGTTTTGTTGGTCTGTTAGGTTTTCCCCATTTTCAGTTTTATGCCAGAGCTCCATAACATCCAACTCCTTTTGTATTTCGACCTCAAAATGTGGACAGACTCAGCTGGAATTCTCTGATGAAACTGGTTTGCATGGAAAAAAAGCTAAATTACAGAAACTTTAATTTTTCAGAGAAACGTGTTAGTTTCTTCTGATGGAACACCACAGAAGACAGCTTTCTGATAGAAACCTTCTGATTGCTTGCCTGCTGTTGGGGAGCTCAGACTCCTCACCTGTGGCTCTGATGCAACTCCATCCCACCAGAGCTCTGGATCATACAGCACACATACTTTGCCACAGAGACTGGCAATCAGCTTTGAATGAGTTGAAAGGAGTTTTGGAGCTGAGGGAACAGAATTCAAAACCTACTATCTAAATGGAAGAAGCTGTGCAAACATGCAGATGTGTCACACACTGTGTGAATGTTTGAAACCCAGTGTGCAGCTCTAAGAACTGAAATGCTCTTTGATCCTCTTTAAAAGCTTACATCCGGACTCTTCTCTCAGGTAGGCTTCCTACCATGGAGCAGACCACTTCAGAGCTTCAGGTCCCCATGCCAAGTCATCTGGTTCCCAGCTTCCAAACAATGGCTGTCCAAAAGCCTGTATGGCTCCCATAAAAGAAACAACTGGACTACAGGCTGTCACTCTCAGGATCCCAGGTTCCAGTATATTTTGGAGACTTTCTGTAAAGCACATTGGCTATTGCTAAAACAAAGCATTTTTGGCTTTTTTTTATGCTTTTCTTTCCTACAAGAAGAATTAAAAATATGGTTTTTTTGGGATTATAACTTTTTTTGCCCTCCTCAGAATAGCCAATTTTTCTATGAAGTGGATATTTGAACCTGTTTTGGATATTTGTGGGTAAGAAGTCAATATTGGGCCTTTTTTTCATTTCACTTTAGGTGTAATACATTTTTCTTTACCACATATCTCTAAAGAAGAAGAAGATGATACTGTTCAGCTCATTTTATGAACTGGAAACTGAAATAAAGGGAATAAAGGCAAAACTGTAGACTATATTTAAGAGTAAGTTTGAATACTATATATATATATAAACAGAGGTCTTACTGACCTGATTTGCAAAGTTTGACATAAAATCTTCTGAGCATCAAACATCAGATTTGGGTAGCCAGAAACCAAGGAATAAGAACTGAGAATTTCAGTTAATGTGACCTCCTCATTGTTTCTTTAAAAGGCAGAAGCGTAATCTAATTTTACAAAGTAGCAGTGAACCACCATAACCATGAAACCATCTTATACCAATTTTCTAAGAAATGTTTGTGCCCATGTCTGTGCACGTGCATTTGCATCTGTCCATTCATTGAACGTATTGATCAATTGAAACTAAGACTTGACAAGAAAGTAGAGATTTCAGAAATAACCCAGATAGTTATTAAGCTACAGTTACAGTTAATAGTTAACTACAAGTTTTCAAAAAACAGGATGATAAGGAAAGGGTACTGGACCTTATGAAGGAAGAGGGAAAACTAAAACATGAGCTTATTTCATTTTCAGTTTCAGAGTGTCTGCATTGCAGAGGAATTTCAAACCAGAAGACATGACAGCCATGCACTAGAACATGTTAGCAGTAATAGTGCTGTTTCTGTTTGTGTGACGCTGTCTGTTAAACCACCTATCTCACAAATTTTGCAACAAGAGACAGAGGTCCCACAAAAGCCTCTTGCAGTGTATGACCTGATTTATTAGCAGTTCGGTCTTCACTGTGAACTGTATGAGGCTATGGAGGGGAAAAAAAGGAAAAAGTACTGTGCTTATGTATTAAAAATATGGGTAATGAAAATGCATACATCAATGGGTTCTGTTGGTAACTTCTCTTGGTTACTGTGTATCTCCAAGTGCATGTGTTTGCGTGTGTGCATGTGCATGTGTATGCATGTGTATGGTTTTTTTTCCAGAGAAAGCACAGTAACAGCCAGAGATGACACTTACCTTAGGGATAATGAAACACCTACACCTCCCCAAGAGAAGCTTATAGGACCCACTAAAATCTCAGTCTCATCTTACTCCTGCCTTAAATGCAAAGCACACATATGCCAGCACAAAGCCTAAGACCGCAGCACACCAGGGCAGGAAGTATGCCCTGCCTGTGCTGCAGTCCTCAGTGGAGATCCTCATCAGCTAAAGGGCGTTACGGCTTCCACTATGTTGTGGTTTAACCCAGCAGGCAGCTAAACACCACACAGCCATTCGCTCCTCTCCCCCAGTGGGGTGGGGGAGAGAACCGTAAAAAAGTTAAAACTCATGGGTTGAGATAAAGACAATTTAATAGCACAGAAAAGGAAAGGAAAATAATAATTATGATAAAACACTATACAAAATAAGTGATGCACAATGCAATTGCTCACCACCCGCTGACCAATGCCCAGCCAGTTCCTGAGCAGTGGCTGTGCCCCTCCGGCCAACTTCCCCCCCAGGTTTTTTGTTCAGCATGATGTCATATGGTATGAAATAACCCTTTGGCCAGTTTGGGTCAGCTGTCCTGGCTGTGCCCCCTCCCAGCTTCTTGTGCACCTCCAGCCTCCTCACTGGCAGGGAGGTATAAGAAGCTGAAAAGTCCTTGACTTAGTGTAAACACTACTTAGCAACAACTAAAACATCAGTGTGTTATCAACATTATTCTTATCCAAAATCCAAACCACAGCACTATACCAGCTACTAGAAAGAAAATTAACTCTATCCTAGCCGAAACCAGGACACACTACCAAATGAAAAAATATAGATTTCATGCTTTGATGCTGCAGTCTCCTCCCTGACGTGTTACTAGTCATGTTGGTATATTGAAATCATCCTTATTGTCACTGAAAAAGTCTGTTGAAGCTGTAGGGGCGAGCTGCTGGCACTGCTGCACTGTGGTCCCACACCTATCTGTTTGACGGAGATGATCTTGGAGGCTCAGGAATTATGGTCTCAGTTCCCTGCTATACAAGGGACTGGGTCTCATTAGCTGGACACTGTGACCTCTTATTCCTGTAAGTGAAAGCTTCAAATAATGCCCTGCTCTGCCTCTGTAGCCCTCAGATGGAGCATGTTTTTTTGCCCCTGGAGATGCAGTCATCTTGTCAATGCAGGCTACAAAGCAAAGGAACATGTTCCCTGTCAAGGAAAATTGCAGAGAATTGACTGGCAGTCTAACAACTCCCCTCTGTAGTTATGAAGAGATGATTTTAAGGGCTCATAATTTAACCAAATGTGAACAAATTTTTAAAGTATGAGAAAAAAAGAAACTCCTGAGATGGAAGCAAATTGTCTTCCAAAGTTCATGTTGCCAGCTCTGAAGTACTGCAGCTTCCCACCTAAGTGCTGCAACAACCAAAACTGGTTTAAGCACTGTGTTTCACACTGAGAATACCTAATAGATGTACTTTGGCAAATAAATAGAGTTCAACAAAGGTAATGAGCATATCTGGTTAAATCCTCTATGGTACCTGCTTGGCAAAGTCATAAGTCAGTGAAAACGAAGCTTCATTATGGAAGTTTTGGGCAACTACTATTGCACTAGGTTTATCCTGATGGTAGTCAAAGACTATTGCAAAGGCATGTGGCCACAGTCATATACCCCACACACATGTAAGGAATATAAATTTTACTTATCTGGATGCATTTAATCTATGGTATTTATGCTAACAAGGATCACTCCTGAGGCTAAGGGTTGCACGATTTTAGCATTATTCATACCTATCATAGGTAAAAATATGTTACCTCAAAATATTTAAATATAAAATCAAGTACTTGGAAAGAAGGAAACAACTATATCACACAATACAATGCATGGCTGATTCACTGAATGTGTCAACACATTACAGAGGACTCCGAGAAATTTTTGGCCACTGTAACTCCAGAACTGAAAAGGAAAAAGATGTGTCGGGAGCTAGGGTGAGACAATTCATGCTGTTGTGGTTGGGTTGCTTTCAGGATCTGAGATAGTCTCCTGCTCACTCAAAAAAACCAGTTTATCAAGTATTACACTGTGCTCTACTCCCAGTGTAAATGTGTACTCAGAGATCTAGTGAACTAAAGTACAAATTTAAAGGGCTGCAGGACAGACATATGTAGCTAACAGCCACCACAAAAGCTATCATCTTTCTTTTACATGTGTTACCAGTTGAGACATGGGAAAGAGGTGAAGATTGACAACTACTATGGAAGAAGTGTAATAAATTCAAAGAAGAAATTAAGTTATGCCTAATTTATGTTGGCTGCTTTGGAAAGTAATTTACAATTATGAATAGTAACATGTAATGGACTGGTACACTTCCACATATGACAGATTATCTGTTTGATCCTGTTATTAACAATGACCTACAGAAATTTTGTTTGTCCTATTGGATTCTGGTGCACATAAATGTATATATCTATCCGTGATTCCTAAGAGACTAAGTTGCCATTTACCATTTGAAATGCCATAGCTTGAATTTGTAACAAACATACAAACCCAGCTCGCAGAGCTCCCCCTTCTGAAATCAGATGAGGCATTGATTTAAAGCATTTTTCATGAAGTATATATGAGAACAATTGTAGTAGCTTTGCTTTGAAAAGACTTTGCTCAAGCAAACAGGCCTCCATTCTGGAACACAGTGGAGATGAGTTCAGTTTATTTCAGCCTAAGCAACCTTAAACCTTAAATATCTCTCTCTTACTCAACTGCAGGGTAACTGGGGAATTATCCAAGTTCTTCTTTAAACTTATTCTTACCAATACTTCATTGGATGAGATTGGTACAGCATCTGCAGTGTTCAGAGAATCTGGCATGTCTGTTTGCTATGAGGTCACAGCATAAATGAGAAATTACTTAGCAGCTTGACACCTTGCAAATTGAAATAAAAAAATAAGGGGAAAGCAAAATGTAAAAGGAGATGGAGGAATGCGATAGTGAAAAATCTGCAGCAAAATGTCAGCATCACACAACTCTGCCTCAGTTTTGGCCTCCCTCAGAGCTCAGATCAGTTCCTTGTTTCAGTATTTCAGTATGAGAACTCTAGTGTAACTCTAGGTTACACAAAGCTGTATTCAAGCAATGGCATTGTTAGATCTGGCCCTTATCTTTATGAACTTCCTTCTGCGTGTGGACCTTTTAATTTCTGTGGAACCACTCACAAGAATAAGCAGCCTCCAACATAAAGCAAAGTCTCTGTCACCTGGCCTTAAAATTGTGGCCATTTGTCATTTAAATATTTGTAATGGTTTTGCTTGCAAAATCAACAGTAAAACTTCTAAGATGAAACTTATTTTTATGCAACTGATTGCAAAATTATAAGATTTAATGCTATAGCTTATTACAATAATTTCATGGCAGCCAATTTACTAGAACTACATTACTTTACAATTTATGCTCTTTTCAAAACTAGTTTTTATAAAATAAGTAGGTCATACAGAGGCCAGGAGACATTTGTTATGTTATGAACATCAAAATCACAATTAATATTAAACAAAAATGTCTCCAATAGCACAATACATAACTGTTTTAATCCATTTATCAGGGAATGAGTCTGTGCAAATGAGACTTTCTTTGTATAATCATATAAAAAGCAAATTGTCTTAGAACTGTTAGCATAGCCTTTAGGAACTCTCAGGTGTATATTTAACATTTAGGATTCATTGTATGTTGGCATTTGCACAACTGTTGTCTCTAAAAGCAAATCATCACAACAATGATCCCTTAGACAATGCTTCTTTCTACCATGATGTGTCCTATTTTTATGTGAAATTTTGGAAATTAAACTGTTCTTGGTAATTGGGTTTAAACTCTTCTAAACTTAGAACTTATTTGCATATGTTCAGTTGGAACACACCTGCACCCAGAACACTGTTTTCAATTAAGAAAATCAGCTCTTTTCAATAATTACATGCATGATCATAACATATGTGAATTTCTGAATCACATTCACTTTTTGCAAATGTTACATCTACATGTTAACTTACACCTTTATTTTAACCAGTGTAGTAGATAAAATTTCCCATATTCATGATTTCTTAAATTAGCTTTCACAGAATTTCTACACTTATTGAGGAGACATGTAACATATGTCATATTGATCCCAACAGATTTTAGGGGCAGGCTTGTGGCACTTAATCCAGAAAAGGCCAATGCAAATACACACCAACTCAAGATGTGCTTCTGGAAGCAAAATACTTCATAATAAATACTTTGAAAAGGGAGGCACAGTATATGTGAAGGTGTATTTACCTCATGTCTCTAAAGGTGGCCAGCTATGCCATCTTCACATATAGATTAAAAAGAAATTGAATAAGGAATGGTCCCACACTCTTCTCCCTTACTCTTTTAATTCTTTTTCAGAGAGGAAAATTTCATTGGAAGATGAAATATCTTATTAACTGATTGATGCTGTTAGAAAACCAGACAGGTTTTCAGGCTCAAAGTTCCACTACCAGATCAGAAATAAATAGACAGAGAGAGAGAGAGAGAGATAGATAGATAGATAGATAGATAGATATTCTAATTATTGTCACTGTTCAGTCTGGGGTTTTTTTATTTCATGTCACACGGTCACCAACACAAATACCTTCCTATTAGGCATAATCTTTAGACCACCATGACTGTAACAACAGTACAAACACAAAAAAGGAAAATTTTTAATTTTTCTAGTTCTGGATGACTTATACAACTCAAAAAAATAGTCAATATCAACAAACGCATAAGTACTTGGTTAGTGAAATTTCATACATTAGGTTGTAGAAATTGAATTTAAAATATAATCTTACACCTCTTACATATACTAGGTAGGTTTTTTAAAAAGTTTTAATAATCTCAATATGATAGGGAAAAACCAGCATGGCTTCTAAAGGAGTAGAAAACAATCTATTCCATGGGAATACTTGATTTCAGGAGAACAAGACTATTTAATTTATTTCTCTGGATTTTCAAAAAGACTGATAATAAGTGTATCAAAAGGCTAAGCAGAAATATGATTCTATACTTGCATTTGAAGAGTTTGAATTTTATGCTATAAACAATACACCAAGAATAGTAATGGGATAGCATCAAAACACACATCTTTTTAAGTGGCTTCACAAAGATACAGCTCCTAAAGGTAATTATTTTGATTCTGAAGATTTTTGTTCCACCAAATCCTAACTTTAATGTTAAAACAATAGAGGTTTAGAGTTTGTATTTGAATAAAGCATTGCATAAAAATGTAGGATAGTCTATAGAATGAGGAAAGAATCCCCCCTGCATTTCACATTTGATGAATGAGGAGCTGCCTAGTTACCATAAAGGCTCCTCTCTTGAGACACTTATAATGCCTTTGATGCATTATGATGCACCACACTTGGACCCTGGCAAGTTACAGGATTTATATATGAATAGACTTGAAGACCAGAAGTGACTGATGTGATCATCCAGTCTGACCTTCTATACCCCAAGTGGCAAACATTCTTAGAAATAAGATTAATGCCAGAACTTGAAACATATTTCATCACATTTTGAAAACAGAATTGTCATCTCCCCTGGGAAGCCTGTTTCAGTGTTTAATTGCACTTTCTGTTTGGAAATTACATCTTATTTAATCAAGTCATTGGATCTTATTATGCCTTTGCCTGTCATACTGAAAAACCTCTCCTTAACATATCTTTTCCACGTGTAAGTACCAGAGTATCAAGTAAGTTCTTGACCTTCTTTATGATAAGATGAAAAGAGGAGTTGATATCAGAAAAGCAGGCCAAAAAAAAAGAAATGGCATCATTACATAAAAGGCTCATTTCTATGTTATGTAGGAATATTGACAAGGAATTGAAATAGGCACCAGCGATACAGAACCAGGAAAAAAACTACAGACACCTGAAGATTTTGGGGACTTGAGAAGCAACAGAGAAATTACATGGAGGATTTTCTTAGAAATTTCTCTCCAAACAATGGGAACGAAAAACATATTGAAGTTGAATCTTTGGTTAGTTAAACAGTATTCCAGGGACATTTTCTTTCATAGAATCATAGAAAAGACAGTATCGATGGTTCTAGTACAACACAAAAAAAAAAATCATAGAATCATTTAGATTGGAAAAGACCTTCAAGATCATCCAGTCCAACCATTAACCTACACTACCAAATCCACAGTAAACCAATCAAGGGTAGACTAGAATAAACCATGTCCCAAAGTGCCACATCTACCTGTTTTTTGAACACTTCCAGGGATGGTGACTCCACCACCTCTCTGGGCAGCCTGTTCCAATGCTTGACTACTCTTTCCATGAAGAAATTTCTCCTAATTTCCAGCCTAAACCTCCCCTGGTGCAGCTTGAGCACATTTCCTCTCGTCCTATTGCTAACTACATGGAGAAGAGACCAACACCCACCTCATTACAACCTCCTTTCAGGTAGTTGTAGAGAGCGATAAGGTCTCCCCTCAGCCTCCTCTTCTCTAGGCTAAACAACCCCAGTTCCCTCAGCTGCTCCTCATAAGGCCTGTGCTCCAGACCCTTCACCAGCTTCATTGCCCTTCTCTGGACACGCTCCAGCACCTCAACATCTTTCTTGTATTGAGGGGCCCAAAACTGGACACAGTATTCCAGGTGCAGCCTCACCAGCACCTAGTACAGGGGAACAATCACCTCCCTGCTCCTGCTGGCCACAGCATTCCTGATACAAGCCAGGATGCTGTTGGCCTTCTTGGTCACCTGGGCACACTGCTGGCTCATGTTCAACTGGCTGTCTACCAACACCCCCAGGTCCTTTTCGGCCAGGCAGCTTTCCAGCCACTCTTCCCCAAGCCTGTAGCATTGCATGGGGCTGTTGTGACCAAAATGCAGGACCTGGCACTTGGCCTTGTTGAACCTCATACAGTTCGCCTTGGCCCATCGATCCAGCCTGTCCAGGTCCCTCTGCAGGGCCATCCTACCCTCCAGCAGATCGACACTCCCACCCAACTTGGTGTCGTCTGCAAACTTACTGAGGGTGCACTCGATCCCCTCATCCAGATCATTGATAAAGATATTGAACAAGACTGGCCCCAAAACTGAGCCCTGGGGAACACCGCTCATGACTGGCCCCCAACTGGACTTAACTCCATTTACCACAACTCTCTGGGCTCGGCCACCTGACCAGTTTTATACCCAGCGAACACTACGGCCGTTCAAGCCATGAGCTGCCAGCTTCCCAAGGAGAATATTATGGGAGACCGTGTGAAAAGCTTTGCTAAAGTCCAGGTAAATGACATCCACAAACTTTTAGATAATCCTCTTTCACATACATAAGTTAAAAAAAAAAATTAAACGGTAAAGGGGCACAAATTTGAAAGTTTCCTTGACCCAAAAGTGCTTGCTTGTTTTGAACAGTTATTATCTCAAACCCTTTCATCCTCTTTTTTACCTTAACAGAGAGAGGGCATAAACTCAACTTAATGTGGAATATATTTTCTGGAACATGAAGGGTCAACCACATAATCACTGGCATCAAACAGAGTTAGACCAAACCCTTAAATATGGAGAGACCATGTTAGCTTCATAATCTAATTTTGAATCCTTCTGGATTAAAGTAATTATCATTATTATTTAATTTTATCCATTTAGAGTATGTCCTCTAGGGTGTTGCACTAATTGACTTTTCTATAACTGCAACTGTATTTTTACGCATTATCAGTCATATTAATAAATAAGCATTATAATTACAATGGTTCCAGCTGGGACTACTTTAGTTAAAGGTCATGTTTTGTTCAAAAGGTATATGGTTTAAATGTTGTCAAGTTTAGAATTAAGAGGATAAAATGCAATTCAACTTCCTTTTATCTCAACTGTTCTCCCTGAAATTATTCCAGGATGACTATAGTTAAAAGCATAAACAAACTCACCTTCTAAAGTTAGGTTTCATGTGTTCTGTGTTGAAGACTTGTGAAAGACTATGCTTTCATGGCTAAACATGACATTTTAGACAGAAAGAGAAAGTAAAGTGGAACAAATTTAAACTTTTTCTATTGAACAGACCAAAATTCAGGAGTGATATTCAGTGCAGACTACACGAGCACAGCCAATTCTTGAGTTTCTTGCTCTTTCCCATCTTTATTAAGTTTTAAATACATGTCTACCTCAAAATGACTTTTAGGCTTCCAGAGAACACATTCTGTTTTCAAAACACTGACACTTCAGCAGTAATCATTATATGTGGAACCTGAGCACTGGAATCTACAATACCAAAAGGCTGTTTCAAACTGATATGTTGGCCCAGTATGGGATTACCTTCATATTCTAATGGCAGTTTAGAAGATGAAGTAGCTAGTTAAATCACCAAACTGGGAAAGGAAAGCCAAAACAACTTTCACTGCTTAATTCAATTCTACACAATGTTATGATAATTGCAGTGAATTGAAATTGTTTTATAATAGGAATTACAAAAAAACACCAAGAGCAAGATGAGTCCATCACAGTTTTTAAGGAGGGTTGTATAAATGATTTATTCTACTTTTTCCAAGTTTTTCTTCATCTCTTAGGGCAAACACCCCAGGGTAGATTGGATCGAGCAAAACTTCTGAAAACATTGTAGCTTGTATGTATCTCTAATCATATGTGTGATTAGAGAGCTGCCAGAGAGGACACAGCTACAACACAGTGGCAGACCCTTTGCCAGACATCAGCTTTCTGAATATAGATCCAGTTGAGGGAATGAGTTTAGAGATTCTGGCCAAAAGCCTGTGAAGAATAATGTATTGCTGTTTAAAACATTTATTTCTGCAAAACCTACAGTTTGAGAATGAAACATGAATTCTGAGAATATAAATGGAAAATAAGGACTTCCAACTAAAGTCAAAGCCAAACTGGATATACTGTGGGAACACAGAATCTGCTAAAGTGCAGGGCAAATTAATTTTCTTTCCTATTTATAATTGATGTGTTGAATTTAGTTTTCCTGCACATTTGGCTAATCACAGAGCAATCTGCTTCATATTCATTTGTCTGACATGAATATGGCTGTAACTTACATACATTGTTTAATAAAGTTGCTGATTTTCACTCATTCGAGAGCCTCTTGGTGTCACTGTATTTTAAATTTACTGTGATTACTACTCCACTGAAAAGGCATGACTGTGTATAAGTATCTAAAATATGATACAATGGGATCCAATAATTGGCTGCTACCTCTAATGTTGCTCGATTTTAGACACTAAGCTGTATCCTTTATTTACCCAAATGTTTGGATTTCAGCCTCATGAGCCCTATTCTCTGACCAGTAGAGGATACCCTCCCTCCTCTTAAATTCCCTGCAAAGTCACACAAAAAGCAGGAAAATCTTAACTATTCTAGGATCTTTTCCTCTGTAAAAAAGGGATTTGTATACAGAGTCAGAAAAGGGGGCTGGGGGGTGACAAATCCCTACACAAAGTAGTGAGGAATAGCATACAGTGTTCACCAGCAGGCAGACCATGGACACTAGAGATCAAGTATTTTCATATTAGTTAGGAAATTCTGAAGAACCTGTTCTGGAGACTGCTTTTGCCAATCAACCTCCCCATAAAAGTCACAGCAGAACACCACAAACCACTAAAGCAGTGCATAACATACCTTCGAGAATGCTTGAAGAAGCATATGGTGTGCCTTTTATACATCCAACCAGGAGCATCACTACATTAAAATGAAATGGTTACTTTTACTGTGATCCCATTAATTGCAATAACTTCCAGCAACGTTGTGTTGGAAACAATGTCATCAAATGGCCTAATCAGCTCATCCTCCCATTGGGAGAAGTGCATGTAATTCATGCAGGTATAAATGAAGCTGCATCCTATTAACTAGATGAGGTAAAAGTGCTTAGAGACATTGGGTTCTGTTCAAAAAATAACTTCAGAATACATGGGCAGTCTTACACTATTTATTTTGCTATAAGTTTGCCTTATTTTGAAGAAGAAAATGTAGCATTAATGAGGGCAGAGTTATCTTGCTTGGGTTCCCATAAAGGGTGCCCTCTTTTCCTGATTTTGAGAGAAGAAAGGATCTTTAGGATGTCAAAATGAAAAGTGGTTCTAGTGACAGGCTGATGGCATCCTGGTTCCACTGCAAAGCACTTACCTTGGATTCCTACTGGATATGGTCTTCAGTGTGACAATTCCATTGTTCCTGAAGAAAAATCCATCTGCTGTTTCTTCCAGGCCGTAACAAAGAAAAGCAGACTTGAATTTGTGTGCTGTAATATCACTATTGGATGGAAATATTTAAAAAGCTTTCCATATGGAATGAAACCAAGAAAATGTGTGTGTGTCTCAGCAAGTTTCACTTCTCAGAAGTAAACCTGCAAGGCTAAGCATTTTGGGTCACAGTACATAACTGAAAAAACTGAAATGAGATATAGTTATGCTTGAGCATTAGCAAAAGGTAAGACTGATGTTAAGTGTAATAAGTTTGAAACACCAGGAGCATATGATGCTTTGAAATACCATTATGGAGACGTATTATTATTAGGTTCTGCTGTTGCCTCAATAAAGGAAAGCATATAAAATACAAATCAGTGGGCACAAAGGTTGGGATGAAATCTTAAGATGTCATTTTTCTAAACAAACTCACAAATCACTTCCTTTGCTTGGGAAAGCAGATGCACCATTTTGAAAAGCCCCAAGAAAGAGGATGTAGAACACATGTCTTGCTGTTTTAGACTTCATGATCTAACTGGAGAAACTTACTTTGTGCCAATAGGCATTGTGAACAACTCACTCAACTTCTCTGCCAATATGGCAATTTGCATAGCATTACCCATAATGCTTCACATTGTGCCTTTGCTTTGAAAACACTTAATTGAGCCTTGCTGAGCTGCATTAATGTGTCTGTTTAAATTGAGCAAATCTAATTAGCTCGCATGAAAGTTATGCCACCTCTGGTGCAGAAAAGCTAATGCAATTAAAGTCAGCCAGATGTATTGAGTATTGTAAACATGCAGTCTGACTGGTGGAGAATAGTTCAGTATTCATCAGAGACCGGACAGTTTTGTAACACATTAACAACAGCTGCACTCTCTACAGTGTACAAGTATATATTATGCTGTGTATATGACTATTTTAAAATGCCAAGGATTCTGCATTCTACAACAGTACATGTTATAAGATCAGAACAATCTCATCTATACTGTGCAAACCCAAGTCCACTATTTTTTTAAAGAGGTCACTACTTGTATATATAGCATTGCTACGAAATCGATATTTGTTAAACATTACATAGAGAAAAACTATTTATACTGGAAATGATTTCTAAAGTCCTTGACTATTTATGTGCCTTTATGAACTGGATTTCTGAAAAAGCTGGAACAGGACAGTAATTAGAGTAACTGAGGAAACTCCAAGATGCTCTTTGAAAACAGTCAGAAGAAGCTTAATATGGTAAAAATGTATTTTATTGGAATAATTAATTACTTAGTAATTAATTACTTAGTCTGTAGTGAACAGACTCTTTGGATCAGATACCGTGTTCTAGTTAACTACTATCTATAAACAGTATAGTGCTTGAGATGCTCAGATTATTTCTTATTCTTATATTGATTTGGTTTTAATACTGATCTTAGTATCTGGTTTTGTAGATGTCACACAAAAGAAGTATTAATAATACTTGAAGATCAAAAGTTCTCTTGCCAATAAGGCAATTTACATAATACTTCAAATCATGTTTTTTCTTTGACAACCTCACTTAGGAGAGGTGTAGAGTTGGCTGTGTGTCTTCTATGCAGTCATCATTGTTTCTGCTTTGCATTCCCTTCCTAGAATGCTAAGATGACTGAAAAAAAATTGACTTTTCCCCTGCTAATTGATAATCTTCTTCTTCCTCATTTATTCAATTAAGCTATAATTGCTATCAATGGTAATCAAGTCTGGTGTTTCATCCTGTGGAAAATACTCTAGGTGGAAAATAAGGTAGGTTGTGTTCTCCTTATTCTTCTTAGATCTTGTACATACTACTTTCTAGCTTTTCAACCTTCCTATCTGTAAAATGGACGTAGCAATACCTAAAGAAATTATGAATTTCTTTACCCTGTCATCCCCCCCCAAGAAAGTCTCAGAGGCATAAAAACTACAGAATGAAAGAAATGTGTATAATTGAGTTATTCAGAAGTAGTAGGTTAATCATAGATTAGAAAAATATCTATTCACAAAACATCTTGGGTACATGTTTTAAAAGTCATCAGTTTTTGAGAATAGGAATAAAAAATATAAAAATAGGACAATTTAATGCTGAATTTTATTTTTTAAAACTAACAACCTTTACACTTAAGGAAGAAAATAATCTTAAACATGTTCAAGAAAAGTTCCCTGTATTTAGCTGCATGCCTCAAATTCTAGACTTTTTGGTGTCTGGGGATTTCTAAAGGTGACAAGGTAGGCTAAATGCCATTTAAATGCTTCTTTACTGGATTTTTAGATTTTTCTATAGAATCTTCACTATAGAGAAGGAAAGGATATTGGTGGAGGGATGAATTAACATATCCTTTCTTTTCCATGCTGTTTTTATTGTCTGATGTCTTGAGTCCCTGAAATAAGTGATAGCAGCTTAGAAGCCACTCTAAATGCTTTGTCCAATGATCCGCTGTTTTGTTACCCCACACTGATATGCCCTCCCTGAACATACAGCCACTTTAAGAAGGGTGCAGGGTATCAGTACAGTCTTTCCACCATTCCTGTGCTGAGGGTGTTGTACAGTTACTTCCCTCCCACCTCTCTTCTCCCAGGCTAGGTCATGGCAGTAGGCTTGCAGTGGTTTAAGGGTAGCAAGAAGTGGATTCCTTGAATCAAATTGTGGAAGGAGCAATGAGTTGTACATTGGTTGGCTGAAGGAAGAATAGCAGGGGTGGATTTTTTGGTTCTTTGTTTGTTTGTTTGTTTCAGCTGCTGGACACAATACATATTCCTCTGATGTTCTTCATCTTAATTTTATGAAAAATATGTAATTCTGTTGGGCACTAACAGATGTTCACTACCACAAACTATTAACTGGTTTGGCCTTCTCTTAAAAGTCACCATTTTAAGAAATGTTGAAATGCCTGACATTTCATAGAACCATAGAATAGTTTGGGTTGGAAGGGACCTTTAAAGGTCATCTAGTCCAACCTCCTCTGCAATGAGCAGGGACATCTTCAGCTAGATCACTAGATTTAGTGATGATGACTAGATTTTTTGTCACTGAAGACAAAAGACTATCTCCAGAAGTGGACGAGTAAAGGTCATAGCACATGAGGCTTGTTCATCCACCACTCTGGCAGCAATTTGATGTACCTTTCACTTATGCAGGAGTGCATGTCAGAAAATACTAGTGCCATCTCTCAGCTGTAGTTTGCATCAGGAACTGAACTTCTGTTGAACTGCTGGACAAGATGATTTGGTGTCCTGTCACTGATTTGCCTTTCACTGAAAAACATGTCTGTCTTTTCCAGAATCTATACCTCCATGGTGCTTGTGCCACTGGGATGATGATGATTTTTTTTAAAGGTATGGGTTTGAGGGGGATACCTGTTATCTGGAAAAATTAGCGTTGTTTCAGTACTTTAAAACAGAAATGGAAAAATAAATGCAGGGTGAGAAAGAAGCAAAGTATTCTGAGTAAAATTAGCCAAGTTCTCACCTATTACGGTGACTTGTTTATCCAAAAGAAACTTCATCTGAAGGAAATTCAAGCTGGGGGAGGAAAAGGGGAAAATGCTACACACAGAGGAATAGAGTCACTGAACTGAGTGTTAGTTAAATAACAAAAACAATTATTTTGAACTAGGTAGGATGCACTTCTCAAAAATGAGAGAAAAGAACAGCTGCAGCTTGAAATCTACCACTGCTGGTTCAGCCCTACCACAGGTTCATTAAGGCCTTCAGAAAGGCCTGTACTCAGACATAAAGGTGTCTTTCTTTCATGAGGAGAAAGGGACATTCTGTACCAGCTAAATGAAGCCCTATTTCACCTTGTGAACAGGTAGCATGTGGCAAAAAAAAGGAGATACTGAAAGATTCAAGATCATTAAAAGAATTATGAAAGACCTGTAAGTGGCCAAAACATAAAGACTTCTTTCACTTAATGTGTCATTTCCTTTCAGAAGAGGCAGTATTCTAGCTACTTGGTAATTAGTAATCGACATATCACGTTAGCTAGTCATAACTCCAGCGAATTTATTACTTCCAGCCTTTTAAAACATGAAAAGGATTAACTCCTGTCAAGCCACTTAAATTAAAAGAGTTTTAATCCAGAGCCAGATATTTAAGAGTAATTTACAAAGCGTTCTGTAAATCTTACTGATGGCACGGTTGAGATGGGGAAAAGGATGGTACCATTCAGTTTGTTAGTCTGCATAATTCAATTTACCTGAAAGAGAAACATAACAGGTTTCCCACTATGTTTCAGCAGTGAGCTCTTGGGTTTGACATGTTGATATCCAACTAATGGCTAGCTGAAAATAACACTGCACTGAAACATCCACATGAAGTCCTAGTCCAGAAAATAACAACTACAGGTTTTGCCCCTGACCGTGTGGACTCCAGGCTGCAGGGAATTTGCCTGCGTGGGCAGAGGAGGGAGCTGCCCACCCTCCTTTCCATCTCTTCTCTGGCTTTGTTCACTGAAGCAAAACTGATGAATTTCCTTCCCTTCCTGGCAGCAACTCTGGAGAAGCAAAAGGTGCTGCAGTGCCCCACCATCAACCAGTTTCTTTGGATTGTTCATTTTAGTAAAAAAACTATGATGACATCCCATAAAGGAATGGGAAAGAGTATTTTTGGTTTAAAAATCCTCACTGAATGAAGTTTTAAAAGCTCACATTAGATTTGACATAAAAATTTATAAACAGCAATATAGCAGACCAACAGATACAGCATTATGATTATTCTATTACACCACTACTAGTGAGGGGGGGGGAAAAAAAAACCAAAAAATTTTACTGGTTTATTATAAGTTGTGAGAAGGAAACAAGTCTGGTAAGACTCTGAAGAACGTAGAATTATCAAAAGAAATATGCTTTTCTGGAAAAGTATAGACTAGCTATATGCATACAATAGGGGAGAAATAATCAAGGTCCTTTGGTAGGGCTGCTAGACAGTTGCTAGCAACCTGACAGTATAATGCAGCAGAAAATGCTGTAGCAGTGGTAGAGTTCACATACAGAAGCACTTCAGACTGGATTGAGAAGTTGTAATCAAAGTGATCTGGCATTTAGTAATTCTAACAAATAAACAAGAACCAAGGACCTAAACACATGGCTTACAAAATAACAGAGCAATAACATTTCTAGACATTTTTCGAGGTGAAAGGAAAATTTGCCATAACAATAAAGAATAATGTTGTAAGAGGATTATAGTGGGACACACAGGTGAAATTCAGGCTCCAAATTAATTCGTGACTGTGAGATAAAAAAGGAAGCCTATCCTTGAGCTTTATCACCTTTTTTTGCCAGGTTAATTGCATCCTCAGTATAATGCTTAGGTCTTTTCCTCACCTTTATTGTGCTGTATTTCTAGCATATATACATATGTCCAAAGACATGTGTAAGTTTATTAACATAAACATATGTAAGTGCAAACCAAGTTCCAGATTTAGCTTTAGGAAAACACTTGCTGCAATACTTCATACCATGTTCACCTGATAAGTAGCCTCAAACACTATTCCTGGTGGCTAATGTCAGTCTTTGGGTGAAAATATCTGGTACTCCAGTACAACAGAGATCACACAGGCAAAGAGTCACACTACATGAAACTTTCTTTATTAGGGAAAGCAACTGCAGATAACTAAGAAAGCCCTGTGTAATTAACATATAACAATAAATTTTATCTACTTCCCCCAGCAGCAAAGGAGTCCCTCTTGCTTATGCTGCACAGACACTGATTAAAACTGAGATTGCTCCAGACCTTAAGTCTTAACAAAGACCTATCAAATACAAAAAATAATTTAATATCATCATTATTTGCTACTATATCCACAGAGTTCATACGCATTTTATATATTATGGCTGTGCAAATTGTTTTTGAGTCATTTTGCTATGCAATTCCAATTAGAAGACTGCTAGTTTATAAATGAATCAGGGTGTTAAGTCAGCCTGTCACACTGATTAGAAGTAAAGTATAGGAGATAAATTGATTAAACATTAGTTATAAAAGCAGAGCAGCATACAAGATACAAGACCAGACAGCAGAATATGACACAGATGTAATGATCAGGGCTACAGGACTGCAGGTAGAAAGGAAGAGCAATGATATCGATTAGCAGAAAATGGAAGAATAACATGACTAAAAAACCAGCACAAATAACAGGGAATAACATGGATAACATACAACAAACTCATGTCTCTTCTATTTGCAGCAAGTCCTTAATCTTTGAAAATAAAATGAAAATTGTTAGTTTACTAAAATCAATTTGCAAGCCAGCCTTTGGGAAATGTGCACATGACATTAGAAAAGATTTACTTTTGCAAGATATATCAGAACCTGGCAACCACATTAGTTATTAAGACAACACATGAAGTTATTTACACAACGCTTTCTCTAGAGAAAGTGAAAGTGCATACTTAATGGAGGTAGCAGACAGCAAAAAGAAAATGAGCTTTTCCTAGCAGATGCAAAAATTGGTGTGAACTTTATATCTAGTTCAAAGGAACAATCCAAGTGAGAACAAGGTTGAGGCTCCCGTTACCTCCATTCCAGAGCAGGGGAGCAATATCAGCTTAAGTTGCATAAGGATGTAACTAATTGTAATTGGATCTGTCAGTGGGAAAGGAATGTTTTGACAGAAGGCCCTTTTTATAAAATAAACAAATAAATAAAATAAAACAAAATACCCACTGACCAATTTGGACCAAAGTAGTATGGAAAAAGGTCAGCTATTAGAATTAATCTCTTTGCAAAAGTTTTTTGGTGTTGCTATCAAGAAAATCACATATTTTAAAACCTAGATTTTTTAAAACACAAATGAAATTTAAAAACATTTAAGAAAGGTATTTGGAAAGTTAAATACTGCTTTAAATGATCCAAAATACCTTTACTCATCCCTTAAGGTACAGCATCAAGATTTTTATTTCTCTTTGGAAATGGAAGAAAAGAGCTCCAAAAATCAGTCCCAGGACAGCTTTTTACAGCAGTTCTGGTTTAGATGTAACCTCAGCTAAGTCAATGGGCTTACCACAATTTTAAATAATCTACATCTAGATCTTTGATCCCCCTTATAAGGTTTATAGAAGGTATTCAGTATTGGTTTAACGCTTTTGTGCAAGGAAGTTCTCTCTGTAGCCTTTTCCCCCACTCTAGTACTAGTATTCATGGTTTTGTTAAAAAGGAACACTCCCAGAGAAACTATGAGCACTGCAACCATATAAGTATAATTTCTGAGCTTTTTCTGCACTGACAACTCCTCATGATCACAAGCCACACAGTATCTAGAAAAAATAATTGCTCAACAGACTGAACAAATACTTTTCAAAATATCTTAGGTCTTCAGAATATGAAAAAGACTTTTTAAAACAAACAGCTCCATTCTACAAGCCTTTCCTTACACACAACATAACTGTTAAGAGGTCTAACCACTCCTTAGCCAGCAGTTACTTAAAACAGCATTTTCCTCATCTGAGCTCCTAAGTATCCCTACCTGCATGTTTAATACACTAAAAAAAGTCTCTACTCTCATTTTCACAGTCCCATTCCAATCAGAGGGACTGCTTGGGGGCTCCCAGGTGCATCCTATAAAAGAAACAGCATATAACTGCTTTGAATTTAATGGAAGCTTTTTTTGACAAGCACAGCAAAAATCTGCTTTAAAGAAAGAAACAAGAAAACATTCTCTTTTTTTCCTATGTTACTAGTAATTCTGAATTCTCCACTTGTCAAATGCTGTTCTTGAATCTATATCATTTCTTTAACAATACATTAAATACAGATGCAGGTCTCTCCTGCATCTCCCTTTGCTTTATGGGAAGCTCATAGATGCTTGAAAGCTCCCTTAACAGGGTAATTATTGCCTGGTGTAATTTACTGGCTAGGATAATGCTCTGAGAGTTATTAGAAAAAGAAAGAACTCACCGCAGTTGAGACTAGGCAATATGTGTCTTTAAATGACACCGAGTGGATTATGTGTGGTAGAAGAGAGAAAATAAATATAAAAGTTTCAGGCAAGATTTGTCAAACAACTATATAAAACTAAGTTTTGGGTTTGCTTTATTCTCCATTTTGTGTGCTATTTCCCTGTTGATGTGCTGTATTGGAGAAGTATCCTGGCTGTGACAAGATCAGTTTTTTCCCAGTATAACTTTCAGGAGAAAGAGTGTAGGAAAACTTTTAATGAGAGTGCTGAAAGTGGCTTTTGCTTCTGAATGTCCCTCAACAACCGGTGCCTGTGCAAGAGTCATTTCACTGGCTCTACATAAACCCAGCTACAGAGACTGGAGACTTTCAAATAAGGTGTGGGTTTTTGCATGTCAGAGGGTAGATGCTTTCCATGAGCTATCTAGCGGTTCATGAGAGAAAACTCTGAAGGGGAGGGATGAGGCAGAAACTTTCATTGTCAGAAAAATCAGCCTCTACCTTAGACTGTTAAAAGAGGTGAGATTTACCTTGGGATAAAAGTCTAGGCTGCATCCTTTCAAAGACTTATGGACATGTAGTGCTTTTAAAAGCAGCAATTACTATAATTCAGAAACTTCCTTTATAAGTCTTGCTTCCTGTTAGCCTATTGCAGTGCCAGGCTGGGTCAATTAGGAAGCTCAAAACAGCTGCAGTAGGACTCCTGAAGGGATGTATGGAGAAGTGGGATCTCAGTAAGCTGAAGCCTCACATCCAAGGTTTATGATGACCACTGAGACTTGCACCCCCAGAAAGGAGAAGAGGTGCAGGGACTGAAACCTAAAATGTGTCTGAAAGGCTCAGAAATTAATATTGATCCTGATATCCTGCTAGCTCATGAGCATGTAGGCTTTGCAGTTGGCTGTACTGCTTTTGTAAAGCGGCACAAAGGTGCCCGAGAGAGCAGAGACATACACTGTTCTTATATGGTAAGCCCACCTGGCCCAGCACTAGGTGAGCAGAGTTATAAGCTTGGGTTCTGAGGCTTAAGTATTGAGGGAATAAACCCAGGATTATCAGCAGGGCTTGTTCTCTCACATAAACGTCATACTGCCAAACTGCATCTGGACTTACCTGATTTATGTCTTGTCAGCTTGGGTCTCTTTGTACTTCTCGGGACTACTCTTTGTAACGTCCTGCAGTTAGGGCTGGGGTAAGAAAGAAGCCATGTCTATAGGAGTAATATCTGTGGAGATGAAAGGCTGAAAGGCATTGCATCAATAAGTTCTGGCCTAAGATTCATTAGCTCCAGAAAATTGCTTGACACAGCTCAGAACTACATTACATTGCCAAATGATGGTGCCAGAGTGCTGTGCCCAGATAAGGGATGATGCACTAGTCAGAGATGTGCCATGTTGCGGAAAGAGCATAGTTATTTATATGAGCTAACACACAGAGGTGCAATCACTTTTGAAATCAGTGCAAAATCTTTCTTCCTGCCGAGCTCAATTTTGGAATCTAGTGCGTTCATTAAACATAAAAATTGTGCAGCCTTCGTATCTGGGCACCGTGCTATAAGCTTTCATCTGAAATGACCTCCAGCTCAGAGAAGGCCTGCAATTTCACCTCCTACAAATTAATCCTACACAAACCCAGTATGATACATGAATCATGTAAAATATTTCTGTAGTATTTTTAAGGCCTAGGGAGACACCCGTTCAGAGGATGAAAAAAATAACCTGATATTTGCAGCCAGGATTTATTGAATATAGTTTTTAAAGAGGCTGCATTTATCAAACACTGTTGAATGGATACATGTTGTCTGGAGTTTTCCAAAGAATTTCTAGTTGCCTATAGATTTGTGGTTCAGATCTTGAGTCCTGTCCAAAAAGCAGGGAGAAAGATGAAGAACTGGTCTTTTGAAGACTTCTCCTCCAAAGAAACCTTGGAGAAAAGCCCAAAAGGTAACTTCACAATGATATCTTCAGGATGTGCATGCTTAACCAGGGAAAATACTGGTATTCTAAATATCTGCACTCCCTAGTGTTTCTTTGGGTGTAACAGAGGCTACTCCAACAGGGATTTGGCATGCTGCTTTACACAACATTTATACCATGCCCAAACAAAGAGCTACTCAACAAGGGCAGATGTCTGTCTTTGTACTTTAACAGATGATCAATCAAAGATGTAGGACAGCCACACTTATAAAGACAGACTTTTATGTCTTGGATATTCTTCAGATATACTAAAATCCTTCAGACACAGTGAAGTCCTGCCCACAGGGATCACAGCAGTAGCTATACATAAACAATTTGGAAGTGCAGATATATTTTTGGAGGAGAAAAAAAAGGAATACTGCTGCAGGTTCAGTGCTGTTTTACTTGAACCCCAGTTACTTCACTTTCCAGGGCATGTTAAGGATGAGCAGAATTTTATCCAAAGCTTCCAGCTGAAACACTTAGAATCTGACTGTTGGGGACAGCTAAAGATGTGGACTGATGAATACCGATCAGTTTATAGACAATCATTTACCTGGATGAGTAATCTAATGATCAATAATAAATAAGCACCACATTTGAGGTAACTGTGATCCTCTTCGAAAGAGTTTGAAAACAAGGCAATAAAAAGCAGACTTTCTGGAGTGCAATGTCTGTTTTGCAGCTTGTCCAGCTCTCAACCAGCCTCTGTGATTATTCAGCTTTGGGAATCAGTTCCAGGTTAGTCATAAGGTTGTCAGGGGAAACCCCCATTATAAATGATTCATTTTATGTTTTTCTCTACTGATAAAGTAAACAGGGCTAATGCATTAGGCCTAAGCCCTGCCCCATGATTGTTCAAACTATTAGTGTAATTATATGAATAGTTTTGAATTGCATTGACTAGGACTTGCCCAGGCAAAACCCAGGCATGGTTTGGAGTTTACTGTAGACTGAGAACCTTTCCCATTACACAGATTAGGTTTAGTCACCCTATGTTGGGGGACAAGGAAGTGTAACTGCAGAGATGTAGCTGTGACATAACAGCAGACCTCAGTGCCAGAAAACAGTTCTTGGCCCATTTGATATGAGTTTAAATACTGCATAAACTAATGCATATAGCAGTAATCTGCAAAATCCCCTGAGATGCCCGTCTTGCTTTCCTGTGCAGAAATAGAGCCTGTATTAACACAAAGTTGAAGGTCACTTAGACAAACTTAATTTTCATCAAAGCTGTAAGAAGGTTTGTGAAAAATGTACATTTGCAGGTCAAGAACCTTTTACATAATCCCTGTGCTTGACTGGATTGACTGCAGCCCTCCAGCAGTATAAACTGCTGGGTCTCCTCCCAAAGCAGAGATCTGCAGATATATTTTTCTTTAATCCCAAACTAGATGCTTAGAAAGTTGTAAAGGGAATCACATAGCAGTTAGGAAAAATGATGCTTCAGACACACTACTCTGTCTGAGACAGTTAGTTCATTAATTTTTCCCAGACTGCTTTCTCAAGGAGAAAGATCATAGACTTAACATCTTCACGAGAAAAGCTGAGATTGTCCCTTGCCACTTTCATCCTTTCAATGAGTAAACTGTGAGTTTCAAAAACTGATTTTGACCATGGAAGATATGAACACTTTTAAGAATAATCAAGTTCTCTTTAGTTGGGCTCAGCCATAATCAACTGATGTCAAATTGCTTCTTTGAATAGCACAGAATATAATTAGTACAGGAATAACTATGTACTTACTACCTCTTAGCAAATTCTGACTTCTTCATAGTGAGCTTTACATTTAGATTTTATATACAGATCTTGTTGTTTCCTATATGTCAAATAAGTGTCTCTATGTATTTAAAGAAACAGCCTATTTCACATTTATGATAAACTGCCTTACAGCAAGCCACATCAAACTGCTGCAGGATGTCACTTCAGTAATTTTATTTAATAAGATTAGCATAGTTGATACTCAGACCCTTGACTTGTTTGAGGAATGTCTATATGAGTACAGAAATACAATGGTCCCTGCCTTGTTCTCTGTCTAATTGAGAGAAGACAAGCATGGGCATTGGAGTAGTCCTCAGATAGTTTCACTTCTTGAAATCTCTCAGATTTCTTTGAGAAATCTCCTAGGATGAGAACTTTTTATTTTTCTCCAAGCTTGAACATCTTTGCATAGTGAGAGGCCAAGAATGTTGATGAAAAATTGCACAAAAATTGCAATGCAGTCCTTTTTCAAACTACTTGTTTTTGTAAGTGACTAAAGGGACAATACTGCCAAAAGTAAAATCCAAATGAGAATGAAAATGCATTACCTTTAAAGATTTAAATTTTATTCTACTAATTTTACTTATACAGGAAGCATTGTATCTGCTTTGCTAGTATATTCAGGCTAAGGTATAGCTTCATTTTGCAAATCTGGCATCTCTTCTGCATTACCAGTGAAGTCTAGCATTGTTTTAGCATGTAATAGGGTTTAATAGTCTGGGGGTACAGTTTCAGAGAAAATAGTGCTAAACTATTTTCTGTGTTGCGACCTTGGGTGTGTTTTACAGGGGGTCACTATACCTATTAATAATCTAAATTAACGTTAAATCAGATATTTTTTTATTTTGATCATTGATCAGTCCTCTGAAAAAGATCCTCAACAGTCAAATACTGATTGCCCAAGGAACAATTTTTCATGAGATTAGGGTCCAATTGTATGCAAAAAATCCATGTAATCAAGCAAAAAGATTTTAGTCCTAAGTGTCTGATTGAACTATTGTGTGGTGGATAATGCTGTTTGACAACCTGTGAATTTATTCCAGGTAGATCACGCTTTCTTCTCATTAGCTGTGGCATCTTTTTCAAGTGTTGTAAATTACAGAATGTTTTAAAGAAATGGGAATGGCAGAACGAATCAGTCAAATGTTTAGGTATGGAGACTGAACTCATCACCCAAATCTGGCCACTTTCAATGATTTGGGGCATAGCAGTGATAAATACCAATAGAAATCCAGTGCCATTTTTCTTGAACATGAGAGAGATGAATCATGCAATATGGCCTCACAAATGCATATGTGCATCAGGCTGTCCCCATGTGCCATAAGACAAACCGGCAGGGAAGATGACCAGATGGGATCTGAGGGAACTGAGGTTGTTTAGTCTGGAGAAGAGGAGGCTGAGGGGAGACCTTATCGCTCTCTACAACTACCTGAAAGGAGGTTGTAGCGAGGTGGGTGTTGGTCTCTTCTCCCAAGTAGTTAGCGTTAGGACGAGAAAAAATGGCCTCAAGTTGCATCAGGGGAGGTTTAGATTGGATATTAAGACAAATTTCCTTACTGAAAGAGTGGTCAAGCATTGGAACAGGCTGCCCAGAGAGGTGGTGGAGTCACCATCCCTGGAAGCGTTCAAAAAGCAGGTAGATGTGGCACTTTGGGACATGGTTTAGTAGGCATGGTGGTGTTGGGTTGATTCACCTTAGTGATTCTTAGTTTTACTTTCATTAAAAAAATTAATCCATCCACCAAGCCAGGAAATATGAAATTAATTATTACTCTCACCTTAATTGCTTTAGTGGTGGACTTGGCAGTGTTAGGCTAATGGTTGGACTGGATGATCTTAAAGGTCTTTTCCAACCTAAACGATTCTATAGGGGAGCTGGAGAAAATAATTAAAGTTTTGACAGATGATGATTTAAAAACAGAATTTTCTTTAATTTTTTCACACAGTAAGTCTCTTGAACATCTTAATGATACATCAGCTTGAAATTGCTAAAACTTCTTTTCATTGATTACAATTAGCACAACTCTGATTTTTGAAGTTACAACTTAATAGCAATGTATCTGATTGCTATTTTTTCCGTTTCCAACATATAGTGATAAAAAGCTTCCAGAAGGGCCTTGAAAGAGTAGTTTGGCCACAGTAGAGGGCAAGAACTGGAGACTACCTAAACCAGATAAACTTGAATTATATTCATATTATATAATGTAACAGAAATGGTCAGGAAATCAAATTTCTGTCCTCTGAATATAATACATATTAAAATAATTTCTTCCAACTCAAACACATCAAGACATCCTAAACAGATCCATATTCATAGTGCTGAAAATCCATTTTGGTTTAGAATTATGTCTGGCTTTTCGCTTTGCTAATGCTTTTAGCTGACTGTTTTGGAAACACAACCTCTGGCTGCCCAACATTTTCCATTCCAAAGCTACCAAACCTTGAAGTACAGCACTGAAATTCACCAGGCATTTGTGGACATCTCATTGTAAAGGAAAAATGAGAAAATTTTAGCCGGTGGCAATAGATTTCCTTCTAGTCTCCAAAGTACTAAGCTCACTGACCTGTTCCAGTCCCCTGAGCTCAAGGTACTGTAATTTTGTGCCAAATATGTTGTCTGCTACCATCTGGAAATTGAATATGAACAGAAATATAACTTCACCACTTGTCCCGGATTTCTGGATAGCTCAGAGAAGTGACAACTGTGCATGAAGAGCCAAGGTGTGCTGGACTCATGGCCAAGGCACAGACTGATTCTACTGCATGCAGACAGCGAGACGGATGCTTGCAGAACAGATCAGAGGACTATAGATGTCCTCCCTGTCAGAGCTGCAGATGTACGGCAGTGGCTGTGTGCCCTGGACACACTGAACACCCTGCTTATGTGTTACAAGACACATGCACCCACATTCCCAGCTCGGGGACAAAGGAACCTGATGAGATAGCTCACTTGGGAATCAAGAAGATGTGATCCAGGTGGGCAAGCTGTATGGAGAAACAGCAAGATTTCTGGCATATCCCCAGTGCTAGCACAGTTTAGCCACACTTCAGCATATGCTCTTTCACAAGCTGGTGAAAAGTGAGCTTTTTCTATAGAAAGCTTCTTTTCTGGAACTTCTACAGAAAAACCACTTTCGGTCCAGGTGGAAGTGATAGCACCTCTCTGATTGCTCCCTATCTGCTCCTTGCTCAGCTGGTGTTAGAATTTGCCTGTTATGGTTTGCCTCTTAAAAGATATTTAGTGACAGGAGAACAGGCAATACAACAAACACAAACCTGCCAAATTTAAGTATTCATTCTGATATACACATGATGATGCACACTGTTTTGCCTCTCAGCGTCATTCCAGTTCCATTCACCTTTGTAGGACTTGTATCTCACACATTTGCTCTGCAGTGCTTCTTTCTTCTTCCACAACTCTGCACCAGATGGATGAAAGAGTAGAAGTGGACAGGGCATAAAAGTGTATTATCCACTCTCAGCCTACTGTCTTGGCAATCAGTCCATGTATATATGGGCAAATCCCTGACTTAATTTGTTGTACTTGAGATATGACCTTGTCCCGCTGTCACAAAGGACTGAGAGTCCTGTGAACATGGGTTTCCAGACCTCTGAAAGTTCTTCAACTTTGGAAAAGTATTTACTCAAAAATTGTTTAACGTTTAGATATATGCTACAATGATTGAGTAATATTTAGTACCAGTAGCAGTCAGATAGAAGGCTGTATAAATAGCAGCAACTCCATTATGTTTTATCAATCCTGTAATCTGATCAAAATAGATATCAAATTAAATAAATAGAATCATCCTTCCATGAGTTAATATTGATTACTGTTAGTTCTATTACCAGACTTAATTTAATATGATGTTTTATTTTTTATTGCTTTCAAATGGCAGTTTTGTTTCAAATTTATTCACACTTTCCAAAGATATGTGTATGTACAATACATGTACAGAAATCACTCTTGCACATGAGAATTTTGTGCATGTGGGAAAAATCATGAGGAAAACCTTTATTCCTGTTCTTTCTTAGGCAGCTCTTAATAACAGAAACACCATGTACTTAAGTGGAGGCAGGGCCCATTTCTAGAATTCCCAGACCAATTCAATTCAGCACTTTAGTAGATAAATGGAATCAAATGATGAACTGAATAGATCTGCTTAAGCATGTGGTTAAATGCTGTGCTGAATTGGATATTCAGCTTCCAGCGTTCTAAAACTTCCCAGAATTATATCCCATATTTTCTACTTATAAATACAGGATAAAATATCAGATTATTTTCACAAGTAAGGACAAAGCTGTTTCTCAAGTCAATAGGCCAAATTTTGATTGCAGGTATATCTCAGAGAGCCCATAGTCACTCCTAAGAAAATGTATTTTGCACAAGTGGAAATGAGAGTCCAGACTAGCCCAGGAGAAGTCATGTGTACTTACATAGGAGCAGAACTCATGTTTTTTATCTTTAAATGATGAAAAGCATTGTCAGAAAGTCTGTACATGAGACCAAGAAAATCAAATCAAGTCTGAATATTTCTCAATTATCAGTTAAACAGGAAGAAGTTAATCTTGGAAGCATTAAATATGCGGTGGGGTTTTCTGGCTTTTCTAAAGATGTCCATTGATTTTCTGTAGCTATATATGCATCTCATGGATAATTCTTAAATAAAAATGTTTCTTCTAGGCCTTTAGCCATCTTAAGTATAATCTTAAAGTGGTATGTAGAAGCTAGCTGAAGACCTAGGTGAAGAACAGCACTGAAATGCTTGAATCTTTAAGGTTCAGCTAAGCATAGAAATGTTGCTAAAGCAAACATATTCAGCCTCAGGAATTGTATGGAATGGAATGAATAATATCCCAATGTCTCTACAGCTACTAACAAAAACACAAAGAAATACTTGCAATGCATTTACAACACAAATGTAACTGTCTACCCAGTGTAGTTGTTCTTACTTCCATCTGCCCTTACTATAATTCTTCCTTTCTAATAAAGAAGAAAATCACTTTGGGTCTGGTTGAAATAAATATTTATTTTTAAAATCTAAAATAAAAAGGGTTGCTAACTTTAAAAGATCAATATTAAGGCTTCTAAAGACCATAGCTGATGTCAAGGGAGGTGATCCTTCCCCTCTGTGTGGCACTGGTGAGGCAGATCTGGAGTGCTGGGTCCAGTCCTGGGCTCCCCAGTACGAGACATCGAAATACTGGAAAAGCAAAAAGCCAAAAAGATGATTAAGGGACTGGAGCATCTGACATAGGAAGAGAGACCGTGAGAGTGGGCCCTGTTCAGCCTGGAGAAGAGAAGGCTCAGTGGGATCAGTAAAGGAGATGGAGTCAGACCTTTCTCACTGATGACCACTGACAGTTCAAGAGACAATTGCCACAAACTGAAATTCGGGAAAGTCCATTTAATATAAGAAAACAACTTCTTTTTATTTTTATTTTTTATTTTGTTACTGTAATAGGTGTCAAACAGAGGGGTTGCCCAGGGAGTTTGTGGAGCCTCCATCCTCTGAGATATTCAAAACATGACTGGGCATGGTCCTCAGCAACTGGCTGTAGTTGATCCTGCCTTGAACAGGGGGTTGGACTAGACCATCCACAGAGGCCCCTCCCAACCCCAGTCATACTGTGATTCTGTGAACAAAAGTTTAATTTGCATTTTTGAGCCCAGATCCTCCATCAAGGTGCAGCTGTCTAGCCAGGATCAGGACTACAGCATATACGTTCTCATTCTGCTACAGCCTTCTGCAACTGAACTAACATGCCTGACCAAACATGAAAAAGCCAGATCAACAACATTTTCAAACATGAGATGATGGAAAATTATAAAATGGCTAATAATTCCAGTTTCTTCTATTACTTTCTGAGAAAAAAAAAAAAAAAAAACAAACCAACAACACTTTTTTATTTTTATCACTTCCTTTACTTCCTAAATTTGACTGTGTTCTAGGAGGAGATATAACTACTTCTTCCCCTTTTTCTTACACATTTTGTTATTCAGAGAGCAGCGCTGAAAGAGATTTTGTCCCGAAAGCACTGTGAGCTTTCCTTGGAGAGAGACTCAGCCCTATTTGGAGAGAAAGTCAAGTAGTTTAACTGTAGTATCACAGACTCAGAAGAGCTTTGTGAAGTCTCAGGGACCATTACAAATGGCTGGGGTTAACAGTGTGACATATCTCTCTTAGGTCTGTTGTGGCTTAATTGAAACCATGGCACAAGTTGGACATCCAAGAATGGGATCTGTATGTACCACCAGGTCTCATGTCTGATACAGTAAGTACTAGTTCTTTCATACAAAATCACAGAGGTGTATGGAAATGCCACTTCCGCAACCATTAACCTTGTCTTAGAGTGGGATACTTACAACCTTCTTTTAAAGGAACCTAGCTGGCACCCCTATCTCCCAAAAAAAGACAAAGAGCCTTTTGTTCTTTTGCCTTGAAGTTGAAACTCCACAGTGCATTACTCCTTTTCTCCACTAGCTCAGAGCTTAGCCCACATATCCAAATCATCAAGGGGGATATGAGGGTACCACTTAAATGTAACTGAAATCAATTAGGGCTTGGATGTGGTGTAAAACAGGCTGTTGTGACAGAAGTTACCAATCCTCACATTTTACTTAGGCACCCAAATTTAGCCTTTGTCTTCTTATGAATTCAGCATTCAATAAGGAAGATAACAATATAGAAGTAAGCATTACTCCTACTGCTTTATTATAGTAATATGTGACAGTGTTGCATCAACAATGTTCTTTCCAGATGTACTCATGAGCATGTTTATAAATGTTGGTTTAGGAGTAACTTTTCAAATATTTAAGCAGATGGAGCATCTGCTTCTATCAAGTCTATAAAGAGGGTGGGGTGTTAATAAAGACTTCATTATTGGCACAGCAAATGTGAGAAAGATTACTGTTGCTTGTAAAAGCAGTAAACACTGTGAGAGGTGCAGTCTGCATACAGATGGTGAAACCTTTACAAAGGTCTCTGCCTCTCTCATCATTAAACTGTATTAGCAGCCTAGCAAAACAGGAGCTCTTTATTAAAGAGACAGGAGCAAGGCAGGGTAAAATGCTGGAAGAAAAGCCACATGGCAGTAATCATGGTGAATAACTCTAGCTGTAGAATTTCATTAAATGAAATTAACTTTACAGTCACAATAAAATTGGAAATAGTAAAGGTTATGTTCTTTCTGGAGAGAAAAACCTAGTTGTTTCAAGCTTAGAGGGAATCACGCAGGCATTTGAAAGTGTCTGCAAATGTACTATTAAGCCCTGAAGTTCAGCTACAGTGAACCATGAAAGAGGAGTAGAAATCTACATATAGGTGTAATGTAAGGTGCAATCGTATTAAAATTATATGAGATCTATGAATCTACATGTGGGTGTGCATGTGCACAGCTGCAAGTCCCAGGAGGGGAAGCTTCAAGGACGTCAGTCTTTATTGCTATGGAATGTGACATGTATTATTTTACTATTCCTCTTATATTGTTAGTTTGCTAGTCACTTTGCCACTGTTGCCCTCTCCTGCATTAAATGTAATGATTGCAATGAGAATATTGCCAACACTCCTCTTGTCTCCTTGAAGCCCCAACAATTGCTTTCTCTTATGTGAGCTGCTATTTAATCACAGTGCTTTCTCTCCTCACAGAGAGTTGTGTTAAGCATATTTTTAGAATTCCTAATAAAAAATTATCACCCTCAAAGGCTTAGACATCTAAATTGGGACAGCAGTGGTTTCTGGATTCCACCCCCAGCCCTGTTGCGCTGTTCAGAAAAATAGCATAAGATTGTTGTTCTCAAAGTATGTAAGACACAGCATGGTGATTTTGGTGTTCAGTTGAATATTCATCAAAAAGTTGTTATTAATATTAGTATGATTTGCATAGCAATAACAATTAGTTTTGAGTGACTTCTCGCCTCAGAACAAAGTCTTCTGTTTATGTTTGAAACATGCATACAAGGGGAAATGGGGGGTTTTTGGTCACAAGGGAAGAAGGACAGGGAGTGTTTGCCAGCCAGAGTTCTTATTTATAAACACTCTGATTTCTACATCTAAACCAATGAATAAACTAATCAAGGTTGTAACACGATTTGAGTGACCTGTAATTCTGGTGACATTCCTTACAGAGCAGTTCCTCAAAGCAAAGGACTGAGTCTCTCCAGGAGCTTCACATTAAAGTGTGTGTGTATATATATCTGTATGCATGTCTATATAGATATATATATTCTATAATATATAATAAAATATATAAGATAATATATAAAATATATCTTTCTATATATAGTTAGAGCTCTCTCTCTCTCTCTCTCTTTTCATACACATACATCTGAAGCCTGCCAATAATCAAAAAATATCTTGCAAATTGATGATGTTATACTGCCTGGGAGTGACTATTCTGTCATTTAGTTTAACCATGTTCAGCTGCTACTTTAACCCTTAGTGTACCCTACCACTGCTTTTGGCTTTTCCCTGCTAGTATGTTGTTGTGGTTTAACCCAGCAGGCAGCTAAACACCACACAGCCGTTTTCTCACTCCCCCGCTGCCCCCAGTGGGATGGGGGAGAGAATCGGGAAAAACGAAGTAAAATTTGTGAGTTGAGATAAAGAGAGTTTCATAGGACAGAAAAGGAAGGGAAATAATAATAATAATGATGATGATTCTATGATGATGATGATGATAAAAGACTATGCAAAATAAGTGATGCAGAATGCAATTGCTCACCACCCGCTGACCCATACCCAGCCAGTTTCTGAGCAGCGATTGCTGCCCCCCGGCCAGCTCCCCCCAGTTTCTATACTGTGCATGACATAATATGATATGGAATAGCCCTTTGGTCAGTTTGGATCAACTCTCCTGGCTGTGCCCCCTCCCAGCTTCTCTCTGGCAGGGCATGAGAAGCTGAAAAGTCCTTGACTAGTGTAAGCAGTACTTAGCAACAACTAAATCATCAGTGTGTTATCAACATTATTCTCATTCTCAATCCAAACCACAGCACTATACCAGCTACTAGGAAGAAAATTAACTCTATCCCAGCCAGTCCCAGGACATATGTGACCACCTTTTTCCTAGCCTAATACAATCAAAATGGAAAGAATAACATTAAATGTTTTTTATGCATAGTTACAACATTTCTACATTTACTTATCACCATAATTATCTTTACAGTAGTAAGCACTGGTTTACTGCTAATGTCTGTTGATGGGAAATACCACTTTCCAGATTTCAGCCACAGGATCCAGAGCTCCAGACTGTATTTCTTCCCATGCTAGGTTTCCTTTTGTGCTGAGCAGACTTTTTTGTGATTTTGGATGTTGGGCATGTTTTTTGTTGGTAAAGTCCAACAGCACATTTTGCTTAACAACAAAGGAGAATGTACAACTATATTTACTTAGGATGAGTATCTCACTGAAATTCACTATGTACAGACTAAAAGCATTTATTTAAAGCAGATTTACATGTAGTTTTGATTTATTCTTCAGGATCTCAAAATTTAACAGCATACCTCCAGAATCAAAAGAATATCTATACCTTGTGTGTGGGTTAGGAATGTTTTAAGAAACATCCTACAGTTTGAGATATTAAACTATTTAACCTGAGTGCATGACATTATCAACAAATACCAGTTACTCCTGCAACAAGGAAGGTAATACTTTCTTTTCAAAGTTGCAGTCCTCAGGACTTAACTGGGGAAAAAATGATGTTGTCCAATAAAACAGCAGAACAAGGAAAGTTCATGGTAAAAGAGAAGTAATTCATACTTCATCTACATTTTTACTCCAGAGGATGGTATTTTATTAACTCTGATGTTTCAGATATTCTTTTAAATCTTTAAAACTTTATACTATTATGAACATAAAAATATATTTTAATCATGTTTTCAATGGCATTTTTTTCTTAAACTGGTCTTCTACATTGAAAAGCTCATAGAAGAACACATCGAAAATGTTCTAAGAAATTTTCCAAGCAGCTAAAACTACTCCTGAAATGTAACCATGGGTCTTCCTTTCAGGGAATAACAGCAATACATATCCACAGAATGAATGGGAAGTACTTCAGCTGATATGTCATCCCAGTGACAATAGTCCAGCGCTAATTTTACTTTCATATCTCCTTTGTATGACTCTCCCCTATTCGTATCTGCCCTGCTCTCCTTATCTTATTTGCTTTGTCCATATCCCCTCCCAAAAGATTTCTTCCCTCCCTCTAAATTGACATAGTGTACACCCTTATAATATCACTCCCATCTCTTGTTTATCTTCAAACCCCAAAACAGTGGAACTCCTGTAGAAATTTTTTTGCATTGTGTTCATTCTTATTCTGGGCTGCTGTTTTCCCTCAAATATTAAAATCTCTTCTAATCTTGAAGATTTGGATCATAAATTCTTTGGGTCACGAATTATCTTTTATTCTATGATTATATTTATAACAAGGTAATTTCATATTGATACAGTCTTTGTACACTACCAAAATAAAATTAATAAATTGGTGACATTTCATGATACTATTTTTAAGACTTGTTATGCCATAGACTGGATGCTACACTTTTTTTTCCCTTCACTTATGGTTTCAGAATCAGCACTCTTTATAACCAAATACTGAGACTGGAATTTAGATATTTTGTATCCTGTATGGGGATGGCCTTTTCAATTATTCATCTGATAACACTGTCTTTCTCTTAGCACACTGTTGCTATCAACCTTTTGCTTTGCCATAAACAGCATAAAATGAGCATAACAATACATACTATTGTGCTGGGTTTAGTTATTATTAAGGAAGGGATTGTTGACTGGTCTCCCTCTCCTCCCCTTTTCAGAATGAACAACCACAGAGAAGGTAATCCTTTCCCAGGCAATCAATTTTATTATTCTCAAATAGATTAACTGGGAGAAGGACTCAGTGAAACAAGCTGTGACACTGATTATGGAACAGTAAGGCTTGAAAGATTCCTGAGAGCCATGGCCAAATATAAAAATGTATATGAAGCAAAAATGAGGATGAGCCAAAAAATATTTTAAGGACGAGTAAGGGAAACACCAAAGGGGCACATCAAACAGAAAGCTCTTGTGTTCACTCAAGCAAGCCAAAATCTGAATGTGAGGACAGTGAAACTGTAGAAAGAATGACATCACACCACTCTCCACTACAGCAGCATTTTGCTCATTTTTTTCATTCTTTCTGTACTAGTATGCTCTCAGGTAGATTTCACATAGGAATCCACGCCTTTTAGAGGAAACTGAGGGGAGTATGTGTGGGGGAATACATACTGTATTCTTAAACCACAATGGAAAACCAGTAGGACTGGAAAGCCTTTAGGCGGAACACAAGAAACAAGAATAGCTTTAAGGACATGATGTTTCCTTTGGGTTAAGAAAGTTCTTCATTCATTGTAAAAGCAAGTGACCTTTCCTATTACTGTGAATTTGTGGATGAGCAGTGTGGTGATAGGGAATCATCAGTCAGGCAGGTGGTCTTGGTGACTTGCAGTGCTATTTTAAAAGTTTATGCACAGATTGTCAGCATCAGTGATGCTTCTGAAAGTATAACTGGCTTAGAAAGCATGAGGATCATCAGAAGCTCCATATATTACATAAGTTACTTAGCATCTTGTTATAAAGAAACCCTTCATTGCACTTTTTTTTTTTATGTGTGTCATAAAAATAGAATATGAAGACATGTAAAATCTGTGACAACCCCTGGGAGATGCAGCCATGCAGTGACCCTGATTATTACTAAGGCAAGCCACACAAAATAAAACAATGGTGAAGAAGATGGGAGGGAACAGTATACCTTACATAGCAGCTCTGTCATCCAGACTTCTTAGAAGACAATAAAGCTGTTGGGCTGCCTCAGCTGCCTGAAGCTCCATCTCATCAATAGTGTCCCATGCAGATTTATTTGGACATTCATGGGCAGTTTGCCAAAGGGAACTTTGCGGAACCCTCCTAAGACACCAGCCTTCAAGAGTCCCTTCAGAGTCATTGGGTCTCCTTACTTCCAGTCACCACAGCAATGATGGTAACTAGGGAACATCACAACCATGTGAATTCAGTCACCACCTGTTTTTTCTCACAGTCATCTTGCATCACTTCCATGCAAAAAAGCTAGAGTAATAAGGTAGAAGATACTATAAACAGGTGGAGAAGAAGGGATAACTCACTGAGGTGAAGAACAAACTCACAGCAGAAGCATTTACAAAACAAAATAGAAAATTTAAAGCAAAAGTTACCATCACAAGTCCACTCATCTGGCTTTGATATCTGGTTGCTGAGCAACATGTTCATTCGTAACAATCACTGAGCTTGATTAAATATGGTTTGTCTCTTCCCTGGAGTTGATATAAAGATTTCTCAGTCTATAATCAAGAGACAGTCAAACTTGGAAAAATACACAGTAAACCAGCAGGCTGCACCTGAAATCCAATCTATTTCATACTCTCTGACAATAATTTCTATAACCAAGTGCTAGAGGTTTGGTCAATCTTAACTTCCATACTTCATGCTTTGCAACTCAATTATGCTATATAGGGAAATGATAATTATAGCACTTGAGAAACACTTTTTATTTCCAAAGCTCTATTCAAAAACTAATTACTAAAAAGTGATATAGCTTGACCCCTCTGGCTGTATATCCTGGCAGGGCTACACTCAAGGGACAATTCTGGGAGGTTAGCAGCCCTCACAGTCTGTCCTGAACTGTGCCACAGATTTCCTGAATGAGTCTTGTGAGATAACTTAGGTGCAAATTTTGCTGATCCTAGTCACACTCAGTCTAAACAAATAACTTACAATTACTTCATTAGGATTTCATTAGTCCAGCTGACTAACACTGTACTATGAATAGCCTTAATGAGGGATCCTCACAGTGAAGAGGGTAAAAGAGAAATAATAAATAGACAAACTGAAACTAGAACTCGACACAGTACTCCAGGTGCAGCCTGACAAGCGCGGAGTGGAGTGATCACATTTGATCACATGAAAGGAGGTTGTAGTGAGGTGGGTGTTGGTCTCTTCTCCCAAGTAGCTAGCGATAGGACAAGAGGAAATGGGCTTAAGCTGCGCCAGGGGAGGTTTAGACTGGAAATTAGGAAAAATTTCTTTACGGAAAGGGTGGTCAGGCATTGGAACAGGCTGCCCAGAGAGGTGGTGGAGTCACCATCCCTGGAGGCGTTTAAAAAACGGGTAGATGTGGCACTTCGGGATATGGTTTAGTCTGGCCTACCCTTGATTAGTCTAGAGTGGGCTTGGTAGTGTAGGTTAATGGTTGGACTGGATGATCTTAAAGGTCTTTTCCAACCTAGATGATTCTATGATTCTATGATTCTATTTCTATCGCGGCTAATAATGCCCCTGCAGACACAGCCCAGGATCCAATTTGCCTTTGCTGCTGCAACAGCACACTGCTGACTCATGTTCAGCCTGTTGTCCACGAGGACCCCCAGGTCCCTTTCAGCACCCACACAGATCCTAGCCTGTACTAAGCTACCTGGTTATTTCGTCTCAGGTGCAGGACTTTGCACTTCCCTTTGTTAATCTTCATACTGTTCTTGCTAGCCCACTCTTCCAGCCTGTCCAGGTCTTTCTGTAAGGTGGCTTTCCCTTCTGATGTGTCCACCTCACCACCCAGTTTGGTGTCATTGGCAAACTTACTAATGCTGTTTTCAATCCCATCATCCGGATCATTTATGAAGATGTGGAACATTGATCACCATGACAGGTTAGCCAGTTTCCTACCCATCTTGTAGACAACCCATCCAGTCTGTATCTTGCCAGTTTGTCTAGGAGCAGTTTTATACTTCTAGGAGAAATATTACAGTTTTATAAATCTCAGCTTTATTGCATACTGGATATTAGGCAGTATATACTGCCAAGGCTAATGGTTGCACTCATAACTAAAGTGAATTTGAAAAACTAATTGCTATTTGAAACTGTCATTGAGATTTGCCCCTATAGCATTCCAAGTGAGGTAGTGCATTTTTTTTTTTTTCTCCCTGGAGAATTTTTTCAAATGCAGGAAAGGCACACACGTATCTTAGTTTGCCATATGCTTTAATGTTCACTAAGATTAGTTTGGAACAAAAACTGGCTAGAAAACACAATTTCTAGTGTGTCTGCAGAGTAATATCCCTGCTTGTAATGAACGAAATCTAATCTTTCCAATCAGTTTACACTCTGTTCCTTGGTATGACACATATGGTAAACTGATGTAGCCTTAAATAAATACCAGTAGTAATAATGGGAAAAAGATCCATAGGAAAAGAGACACATTATAGCATGGTTCTGCCTCACAGTTAATTTGAGATGCTGATACAGCATTAGGCACTAGTGTAAATAAACCATGTGACTAGCCAGTCAGAGAAGGCAGATTTGGGCATAATGGCAACTGAATATTACAGAGATGAAGTGCAAACCAAGTTCACATCCAGAGCCAAAATGAATATAAACTCATAGCAAAGCCTCTTGAGCAGTAATGTTACTGTTAACGAATGCCTTAGAAAAAGTTGTGCTTTCATAGATCTCTTCAGTTCCTAGGTGTGTTAAGCATGATCCATCTGGGATCTTCGTTTCTTCCGTACTGCACTGCAGTTTAGATAAAATTAAACACATGCTATGCAGAGGTAGTTGTGTGATGCCATTAGGACAATTTGGATTCTGATCTCATAAGTGCCCTTATACAACTTGTTATTTTCTTATTCTTAGGTGTTCAATAAACTACATGTTAGACCACTTTAGAAATACAAGGTTATATTTGATGATACACTGCTCAAAATACAACATTTTCGCATGAGAAATTAGTTTATAAATATGCTTTGATGGCACAGCTCTGTGTCAAACACTTGGACTGTGGTTTCTAAATTTGCGCTTGAGAAAAAAAATTGTTGGAGCCTTATTTTCAGATCATTGGTAAGTTTAAAGTGTGTATGAAAATAGGCATGACTTGGAGTATTACCCTGGAGCACTTTTCCCTACACAAGAAGTTAGACATATTAGAAGTATAATTAAAAATGATCCAGAAAACTTGGAAGTAGTTCAAGGTAGTTAATTTAAACATCCATTGTCTGACAAATTAGCCATAAAAACTTTCAAAAGGAGAAATTCACATCTAGAAAATTCATTGCTCTGGTCTTCTGTGAGTAGTAGTATGTGGTATCATCCAGGTTTTATATTTAATTTCTAAATTCCATTGCATGTCCTACATATATAGATGTCCAAAGAGATTTCTAACTGTAGATAAAAAGCACAATGATGTTCCAATTCATGGGAAATCTTGAACACAGGAGGTGTTCTCCAGACTTATAGTAAATTCTTAATTCCATCCCCCCAATCCAATCTTAGCTGTAAAATGCAGCTTAACTTCTCATGACTGTTATTTTGTGCTCAGACTAAGCAGTTAAAACATAAAGGAAAATAGCCACAAGACACCAAATGAAAAACGTATGGGTGCCTGAGTATATTAAGTACACCTAACACTTACTTCAAAATAAAACAATTTCTTTCTATTTTTTTTTTACTGTCAACCTAGAAATTTAAATACAAGATCCCTTGGATCCAGATTAGGTTCTGCAACAAGAAATAATTACGTGATGATAAATTCTAAAGAACACTGATACTGTTGGATAACCACATGTACATGTGGGCTACTGTTAAACTACATATTAAGTTCAATAAACATCTTAATTTAAGCACGCTATTCAAATTTATTGACCTTGTTACAAATTTTAATGGATTGCAAAATTATGTATTGGCAAAGCATAATTGCATGTGGAAGCTGTCCTGAGGTAAACCTGAGAGATTTTCTAGGTTATGAAGCTGAAAATTTTTACCACAAGAAATGGCTATAACTCTTCTTGTTCTTTTTTTTTTTTTTTGAGCAAGCAGGGCTGTTACTTAGCAAAGTTGTTTAGCAGTAACATAGTGTAATATAAACTATTGTTCTGTTTTTGTAAGAATATACTATTGAGTGAAAATGCAGCTGTTCAAACTGCTGCAAAACAACGATTCCAAGCTAACTCTAGACCTTGAAAAACAATTCTACTGAAGTTTCTACTTGTCAATCAATACTTGTCATTTAGATTAAAAAAAAAAAAAAGGAGGTGTTGTATATCTTGTGAGTTGTGGATATTTATATTTTGACCTTTGATTAAACCTCAGACTGACACAAGTTCATGGCAAACAGTCAGTAAAGTGAAGATTTTCTTTCTACATAAACATGCAAAGGATTAAACAGTGAGTAAGACATCTAGAGAAAGTAATTTGAAAACCTTCATTAATAAAATATACAGTATTTTTCATAACCCTTTCTAATTAGTATTTCATCTATGTAAACCAAGAAACTCAGTTCTAGATAAATGATATAATATCTGCTTTGCAACTTTGTCATTCTTTTCATGAAAGATGTGAAAAGTATGTTCTGAAATTCTCTTGAAAAGGAAATAAATTGGCAATTGCTTTTCAAAAGTTCCTTACAGCCAGGCTGTAAAGTCAGCATTGTGACTCCCTGTTTGCAAGTAGTAAGAAAAAAGAAAAGAAAAGGGAAGGGAAAAGGGAAAAGGGAAAAGGGAAAAGGGAAAAGGGAAAGGGAAAGGGAAAGGGAAAGGGAAAGGGAAAGGGAAAGGGAAAGGGAAAGGGAAAGGGAAAGGGAAAGGGGAAGGGAAAGGGGAAGGGAAAGGGGAAGGGAAAGGGGAAGGGAAAGGGGAAGGGAAAGGGGAAGGGGAAGGGGAAGGGGAAGGGAAAGGGGAAGGGGAAGGGGAAGGGGAAGGGGAAGGGAAAGGGGAAGGGAAAGGGGAAGGGAAAGGGAAAGGGGAAGGGAAAGGGGAAGGGAAAGGGAAAGGGAAAGGGGAAGGGAAAGGGGAAGGGAAGGGAAGGGAAGGGAAGGGAAGGGAAGGGAAGGGAAGGGAAGGGAAGGGAAGGGAAGGGAAGGGAAGGGAAGGGAAGGGAAGGGAAGGGAAGGGAAGGGAAGGGAAGGGAAGGGAAGGGAAGGGAAGGGAAGGGAAGGGAAGGGAAGGGAAGGGAAGGGAAGGGAAGGGAAAGGTTAGAAATATTATGGGTGAGATAGGCAAACTGTTACAGGGAGAAATCTTATCTCATGTTATCATAACCACAGAAAAGTTTGATCAAATTTAAACACATAAAAGAAAATCAGATAATTTTAAAAAATTAGATTCCCTGCATATTGTCATATATGTGATGATAGCTCAACCTCTTTCTCAGTCCAACAGATGGTGTTAGTCCAGTCACCTTATTTCACTAGGATACTATTATGAGGAACTGAGACTTCATGTCAGTGATGGACACTATTTTTCCATACATATTTAACTGTTATCCTCTATTCAAAAGGTCAGTTTTCCTGTTTCTATTCTGTTCTTGAAATTTAGGTGTTATTCAAAAGAAGAGTAATGCATGTTAACATATGCTATGAGTGTGGTAATTCTTATCTTTGCTGCCAGAAATGGAAAGCAAATTGATTTTGGAAGCTATGTTTGACATGTGCCTATGTACTTCGATCACTGAACTGAACAGCATAGCAGTCAAAAATACAAAGATTTGTCTAGACAAGGGGGATTACTTTTAAGTGAGAACAATTAGCATTATTCCATTGTATGAATTGTCAGGTATAAACCACTCCTAAAAAGAGAGTGAAGAAATTTCTGTCTCCTGTTTCAGACACCTATTTTACAATACAATGGATCTCCATCTTAAGGAAAATTCCTTTGTCTTGAATGTTGAGTAGAAAGGGACCAGCTGTGACTAGAGAGGTAATTTTTAGATGGCTAGCATCAGAAAGTATAAATCCTACCCAATAATTAATCACTTCCCACAGTAAGACTTCTTCCATATTAAGCATTAAATACTGTGAATAGTATCCCAAACTCATTCATGTTGTTTCCAGGCTTTTATGCTCAATTAAATGAATGATATTATATTTATTGCAAACTGACTAGAAGCCATTATGTTTTACTTCTGGGGACAAATTCTAAAAAACCCATAATTCCTCTTTTCCAGTCCAGTCTTTCTAAAAGTCATAAGACACCATCTGAGATAAGGCCACCATATGTCTAGATTTTCCATGACACTTTGACTTTTCCAGTGGGAAGTTTTACCGTTCAGGATGTTGAATACTTCTATTATTTGGCCAGGAATTCTGGGCATATAGCTGGTCTGTAATAGCTAACTATTTCTTTCTGGAAAATCCTAGTTTGAAATATGGTAGCCTAATTAGGGGAAAACCATCTGTCGTTTCTGTAGTGCTTAGATTTGCGCATAGCTGAATATATTTATCTGGACAGCTGCAACTTTGCAATTGCTGCAGTAATCAATAGGTTTTGGCTGCCATTTTTGCAGCAGCAGCAGTTACATTTACATTTTCTTTCCCAGCTGCAGCTGCACCAACAAGAGAATGAAAACAGAGGAACAGCAAGGAAGCAGAGCATCCGGAGGTGCTGAGTCACAAGGGACTTTCTTTGTGTTTTAGTGTGTGAGGCTCAGGGAAAAAACACCAACCAAGGGCTACAGACTTCAAAATGACAACAGGAATAGCAAACTGCACCGCTGTGCAAGGTTCCTGTGACTTACAGAGCCAGCTCACTGCTGTGAGAATTCATTGCCCATTCACTAGAATGTGACCGTTGCCATACTGAGTCTCCCAACTATAGCTTGACACTGGAACTTGCTACCCAATTTGACAGAGGCAGATCAGCTGTTGATGTTACAGTGGAAATGAATAAACCTATTAAAATGTTCTGTTGCTGCAAATGGTAAAATTCCAAAACTCAAAAATCTAGTGGTGTTTTGGCACATGGGAATGGAGTTATCTAATTGCACTGGCAAAACTGCAGGGACACATATTTCTATCATTTTTCAGTGCAAGGCTTGAGTTTATAACTGGAAAATGTCTTGCTGGAAGAAAACCCTTGCTCATGTATACTGGGAGAGTAAATGGCAATGGTATTTCTTGCACTAATTTGTTTTCCTTTTTGCAGAAAGACTAATTTGCCACTACAGACAACACCGCAGATATTGATGATGAAACAACTTCTACTCTTATTCAGAAAAGTTTGCTAACCTGCCTTCCCTATGGTTTATGAAGTCTGGTAGTGGTTTACAGGATAGAACAAGTGTCTAAATATTTGTAAGATGACAGTCAAATATCTAGTTCTCCTCTGATCTTTTTATTTATACCTGCTATATCTGAGAACCTGTCAAGTTATGGGACCTTCCCTTTAACTATTTCCTTGTTGTAGCCCAGCTGGTCATCCATTTCACCAAAAGGAGGGAGCTGGGAGACGTGGGAGATACTAGAGACTGTAAGAATCCTTTCTTCCCCTCATCTTGTCATAAGTCCATGTGGAGCAATCCCAGCCAACAGCTACTATTTCCTTGTACCTTCAGGGAAGAAGGTGAGCTGTTGTGATCTTCTACTCAATGTCTTCCAGTCCTTCTACATTTATGATCATTTCATCCTTCTCTCCCATTCCACCTCCTTTTTTTTTTTTCCCCCCCATTCACCATCTGCCATAATCATTTGGATATTCATCATTTTTCTGTTGCTCCCAGGAATGGGCTGATGCTTATCTTTAAGGGGAAAATCAACAAGGACACAACTGTAAACAGGAGCATAAAGGACGTGTTAAAAGAAGACACACATATGTAATTGTCTATCCACAGCCCAACACACTCCCAGTGTCCAGCTTTCTTCAGTTCAGAGAACTTTCTGTGATGAATATGCATAAAAATATTTGGTAACTCTTTTACAGGTCAATGCCCAGTCTCCTCATGAGTCTGCATGAATATTTGGCACCCCAAAAACTAATTTTGTCAAGGAATTACATAGGTTTAATACTTTATTTTTGTCTCTTCTGAATCTGGGTACTGCTCACTTCATTTGATGGCCACTATTTCTCGTACTATCAGAAAGGATAATACAGAGATCCCTATCCACACTCTTTATATCACTCATGGTTTTGTAGATTCCTATTACATCCTTCCAAGATGTTAGCATTTTCACATGTGATTTCATGCACTTTGAACTGAAAATAGAGTAATTAAAAATTATTCAAGGTTTATCACCACAGGAAAAATGCATGGGGCACAGGGAGACCCAGGCACAACATATGTATCTCATGTCTATGCTACTTGGCCTCAGGGTCAGAGAACAGTCCCTGATCTTGCTTTCCTTACTCATTTCTTTGATTCATTAACCAGTCTTTAGGTGGCTATTGAGGGATCCTGGAGAAAGGAATATTTTGGCACCATTCTGTGTTTAGTTGTTACAATCAAAAAGTTCAGCCTTGTCATTTTCAGAACCAGGCAAGAAGGAGCTACAAGTGTTCAAGTAAAGAGTTTTCAGTTGGTTACACTCCCTGCAGCCTGTAAACTGGGATTAGTCAGCCTGGGGGCAAATGCAGTGAGGGAGGAAAGAGAAAGAAATAGAAGACAAGAAGTGTTAATTGAATGTGCTTTCCATCTGGGACACATCTCTTCACCACTTCTATCAGCTATTGGCGCCTCTGCTTGTCCACTTGTATAGGAAAGCCTCACTACCATTGTACCCCTTTTCTTGCCTGCTCTTCTTCCTCTAATATCTGAGAAATTGTGAAGGGCTCTCTCTTCTATCTCTTCCTGTGCTCCTTTTGCTTCTCAACAAAAATCTTTCTCTCATGGAACATCTTCCTTCATTCCCAGAGACTTTCTGAAGTTATCCAAATGTTCCTGACTTGTCCCTGTCTGAGAAGACCTATGCCTGTTAAGTAAGAAAATAAACAGGCACTTGTCACTACTGGTTCATTTCCATGGAGGAAAATGGTTAGAACTTTTTTGCAAGTCTGGGATGATATTTTCAGGGCATCTTTCTCTTGTCTTGGGAGACCTGAGTAATACAGTGTCCTTTTCTTTCTTGTCTGCTATGAGATCTGGGCAACAGGCAACTTCCTTAGCACAGAGAGATTAATAACTGGGGAGATGGGTGATAACTGTAAAGGATACATTGAATTGCTGCTGTGCTTTACTCCATTTAACATCCAAAAAACAACATGAGCCTGGAAGACCTGGAGCAAACATTCCTATTAAGAACACCTGTGAAGATACATGGTGGGGGTTGAGGTGAAATGGAAGCTGCAGGCAGAGTTTTTTGACATCTATGCAACACCCTTATCACTAGTGTAAACGTATGGGTCCAAAGTAATTTGTAGCCTGATGAAGATAATAGATAACTTGGGCTAGATACTCAGCTGCTACAAAAGCTAATGGAGCTAGTCTAATTGCACCTTCTGAGCTATATGCTGTTGAGTAGTATATATTTTTTTTATCTTTAGAAGCCAGAAGCCATGTTACTGAAGTATTATGGAGATGTACAAAGAGGGAAGACAATGCTATTTTGCATTAAATAACAAGAGATAGATCTTGCAGAAAAATAACTAAGAAACCAACAGCAGGTTTCTTGCATGAATGGGTACACCATACTGTCTAGAGGTCTAGACACTGTGATATTTAGTTATCATTTCTCCTGGTCAGAATATGTCAGATCAAGTCTCCTACTGTTCCCCAAAATCCAACAAAATATGAATCTGCACATCTACTTCTGTCCCATATGACACAAAACTGAAGGTAATTTGTTGTTGGGTTTTTTTTTTCCCTTTACATGACAAAATACTTTATCTTTCTAGAGGTTATAGATCATATAATATATTCTTAAGTCTTTACAATGTGTTTTGTAGACAGTTAGTCAATAAAAATACCTGACAATTATCAATCATTAGTTGCTCAAAAGCTTCTTTACCTTTAAATCACTGTAGTGATGCTTTCATAAAATATGGCTTGTTTACTATTACTCTTTTATATGTGCTGTAGCTGTCACACCATTACAATTACCTCCTATCTTTACCATCTGGAAACAGGGAGAAGAACTTATCTTCTTTATACTGTGCGGAAAATAATTACCAGTGATATTCTGTATCATAACTGAAGGAGGATTTTTACATCATATCTTGATTGCTGTTTAATTTCATAAGACAAATTTATTTAACAACAAATATTACAAGAAGTTATATATGCTACTATTATGATGTCACTTTAAATTTCAGAAATGAATTCTTCCATCTGGACAATCACGTAATGTTTCTGAAGCCTTAATAAAGCTCTACCAAAAAATAAAGTATTTTTATTGCCCAGATATGGTGCATAGGGACACAGCAACCTGAGGAAACAAAAAGTTGTTTGGCAAAACAGTTCCATCATGTCCTTTTTAACATGATAATAAAAAAAAGTAATTAGCAATAACAATCAAATCCCACTAGATTTGAAACTTTTTTAGCTCAGATTAGCAGCTGAAATTTCAGATATTTATCTGAATTTAGTCAATCTATTAAAATATAATGAGTAATGATAATAAACCCCTCCAGTCTGCAGTTCAGTCAGCTTGGGCAGACTCTTAAAAATGCACAGAATCTCCCTGAGAACAGTGGGGTTCCTCCCAGGATCAAAGGTCTGACCGCATGCATTTTACTGCAGGAAGTGTTTCCTCATGAATTATGCAGGTATCCCTCATAACGAGAAAACCTTGAAAAAAAGTTCTTTTGCACAATTTTGTTCCTTGTCCTTCTAATCTCAGAACTGGAAGAAAAGCAAAATGCAGACATGAGAATGAATAATGGGAGGCAGCAGACACAGCTGAACCTTGCGTACATGCAAGAAGAACCAAGACGTTTCAACTTGAATTGAAAGTGTGAATAATTCCTTGACTCATGACCAGGAAAAAATGGGTTTCAAATGCCTATGTGAAAAAATGTCCCTGAAAGGGTATTTCATATTTGCAATTATAACATAAGGAGAGGAGGATCTACATATAAAACCACAATAAACTACTGGCTGGAAAATTGCAAAAATATCCTTGCCATCCCTCAATCAGAATTTATTGCCATAAAAGGAAACAAGTTCCATATTTCTGCATGATAAGAACAGTGAAAAATATAAATACCTATGTTTGTGTAGAAATTCAAAATTAATCAAATTTTGATGCCTGCAGGGGAAAGAGAATCTATAATGCAGTGCAAACAATGTCAAAGAAATAGGAACAGTCATGGATCAAATTTCTGATAAAAAACATAGCCCCTGGGAAATTTAGATATTTTTTCATGATGGTTTTACATCTTTATACAATGTAAAGACCCACTCTTCATTGGGTATGTGATCTGTGGCAGCAATATAAATATCTTCCCATCCCTGGTCATTATCTGCTACAGAGATTAAAAAAGAACAGCAAAGCAAACATCTGCAAGAAGACTCTCTCATTTAAAAGATTAACTCTAATATAAAATTACTTTATCTTGTCTTGCAACTATTTGGAAACTCATTAAATTTACAACAGTCACTTCATATGGAAATTACTTCTCTCCCCTGAAGAGACTGTTAACTGTAGTCACGTATTTCATGGTCCATGATTATATGAACTTGCCCCGTTTCAGCAAAGAGCTTGAAATCTGTACAACATTAATGAAATGACAAGGCCTAAGTATGGAGCTCAGAGTGTCTTTCTTGCCTTTGCTTCATGTCAGCCTACAGAGAGGCTGACAATGCACGTATTGCCTTGCTAATAGAGCATTATATTAAGTGGACTGGTGTATTTGTTGACTGGATTTTAGCAAATAAGTGGAAGAAGTAATTGCTATCATAAGCACAGCAACAAATCCGCTTTACATTTTAATTTAATGTGTTTGTATGGGATCTTAATCCTTAGAACAGTTACACCCTACTGTAGCTACAAATGTGAGGGATAAAGTATCCTTCTAATAGCGTGTCATCAGCATCTGCATTTTCATCTTGGAGAAAATCGTTTTGGAAAGGTTGATGCATTTGGAAATATTATGGTCAATATTTTGCAAGCTGATCAAATACAGTATTTTCTAGGAAGAAAACTGCGATGCCATTGCTCTTTATAAAAGTTGTTAGACCACAAGGCCAGTAAATTTTAAATAATTGCTGCAATGAAAGGTAGTCATATATTTAGTAAATAAAACTATCCACTTGTAAGCAGCTTTAGGAACCAATATAATCTAATGTTTCTGTTTAGTTTTTGCCTATCAAACCTATTAGAATAAACACAAACAAATCCTTGAACTTGAACATGTTTCTTCAGAGTATTATTACCTTATAAGTACATAATCCTTTCACCAGTGGAATATGATTCTTAACCTACTGGTTAAAAAATGCACCTATTTTTTGAGTCAATCCGTTGTTCCATGTGTCATGACCTGGAGGGCACTGGCAGGGCTGCATGTCCCCAAGCAGCCTGGCTGGGCAGCCCCACCTCTTGGTCAAGGAGCTCAGGGCAGGCTCAGGCTGGGACCCCAGCCCTGCACCCAATCCAGGCCCCACTGAGCCCAATGGAGCTCCCTGGATGGACCCCAGCCCTGCTTCTTGGGGCAACCCCATTTCTGCTGTTCCCTGGCATCACGTTGCACATCTTCGTACCATAACTGCTGTTGGATGCAAAAATTACTTAGATCTTCTTGCACTACAAAAAGCTAAGCTCTGTCAAAGTACCATCTGGCAAGAATTTATGTTCTTCCATAGGATAAATCTCACCTTTAAACATCAAGCTACTATATTCATTTCCATGGAAGTTAACTCATCATATAATGGTCCCCAGCTGCTCTGACACCTGCTGTAAGAAGCACAGATGAAACCAGCAACAATACTGGTTTGCAATATAGAATATGTAGATGTAGATATAGAACTAGAAAAAGAATGAGAAGTGCAAATTCACTTTACATAGTCAATGAAAGTTTTAACAGCAAAGAGTAAGAAGAATTGTACATAGAAGAGATGTGTGAGTCACTGCCAAGCAGACACATATGTTGCTGAAACTGAGTAGACAAAGCTTTAGTATCCACTGGCTTCCTAAGCACCTTCCCAATACAGACTTTCCTTCTTTAGAATTGGACAACCCAGTGCCTGGAAAGTCTTGTGGTACCCAGAGCTCTGTCTCCTGAGGAACACCCACAGCTTCTGCTAATGTGGAACTGAAACAGGAATGCAACAGTCCAAAAGAAAAATGCCAGTCTGGACTCAAACAGATCAAGTATTACACAATTCCCTTATATTGGGTAGAACTGCCACTGCACAATTGCAGACTATGACCCATGAGTATAAGGACTCTCACACCTGATCTTCATGGAGACCTTGGTCAAGTCCTCCCAAAAAGTGAAATCCATAAGATGTCAAAGATAACCTCCTAATGTTAACAATTTTAAGCACGTCTTTCATGAATACCTTCTCTAGGGAGATGTTATCATTATTTTGCTTTTACTTTGCAGGTGGCTGCCCTTCGTTGACATGATGGTTGCAGTTGCCATTTTCATTTTGGCCCAGTTTTCTAGTTCCCACATTACTGTATTGAAATTATGTTCAGAACTGTGACCCTAACTGTCCTAGATAGCTTTTAGCTGCTGAGGGGAAAGGAAGAGTTTTATTGTTGCTGCTGTTTTTAAGATCTACTTAAATGTAATTATGAACACGGCAGAATTTGCAGATTGTGATTCCCGTGCTTCACGCAAGAACAGTGGGTTAGTCACACTATATGGGTAATTTAGGTCTCTGATAGTGTTTCATTCCTTACTACCTAAAATGAAAAGTGCCAACAGAATCATCAAGATGCACGTTAATGGCAATAAATCATTGTATGCAGTCACTCTGCAACACACAAAATGTTGGTAAAACATTTATATGTGGTTTAAAAAACCATGATGTCAAGAACCTTCTCAGACAAGATGTCAAGTTTTTGAATGACATATGTTGCTGATGTAAATCACTATAATTTGCCTCAGTTAGACTTTTAGCTAAGATCAGAATGGTTATTTCTCTTCCAAGCAGAATGCATGAAATCATAATCCTGCATCACTGATTGACTTCTAAAATTTATGATTTATATATTCTAAGCTCATGTGTTTGAGTATCTAATTTTCAATTAGCCTGCCTATGACTAATGAGTGGATAGACATAGTCAGACAAACCTGCTTTTTGTTTATAAATGACCTACCAATAAAATTTATCCCTCTCTTTCATATATGAAACACCCATCCTCAACAATGTTTTTAATTATGATGCACATTTGTGCTGTTCCAATGGTTGAGTGGTACTGCACTAACATGTATCAGCTCAAGATCTAGGACAATATACTTTCTTACCTATTTTAGCTGACTTGTAAACTAACTTAAGATTCTATTTCTTTCCTCAAGAGATGTTCCATACAGTGGAAGGATCACATAGCATCAATGGATTGAGATATGTATATTTCAACAGTACAATTCTGCCTGGCAAAGGCTTGCAGAGCCTGATGCTGACACGTTGCATCAGCAATGTAGCTATCTGGTAAGTAATTAGGAAAAGATAGAAGCATTGATCATTCAATGTAATTAATATCTACTCGTACCTAAATAAGCAGCTGATTTAAGAGGCTACTGTAGATGGAAACAAAATGCTGAGAACGTATAGAGACTGACAGATGCAAATAGAAACAACCAGGAGCTTAAGAGAAATGATTGGTGAGGAGAAGTACATGTCTGTATAGACGGGTTGATATGTATGCACATGAACACAGTTTCATACATATACACAAATATTGCTTTCGTAGGAAAATTCAGAATACGGTAGAGGCCTACTCATTTATGCATCCTGCAACTTTATACTTATGTAACCTGTCTATATTTATATACACTGGAATCAGTGGTCAGAAAAAGATTGAAGGTACAAGCTTACCTTGTCTGTTCTGAACCCTTGAAGATCTTGTACAGAGAAATCTCTTTTGTTGGATGAATACTTAAAGCAGATTGAACCATTGCTCAACCTGCAATCAAACCAGACACTTGTGGACTTAATTATGAGTGACAACCCAAGCTAGAATTTCAGTGCTGGCTCACTTCACTCCTTCATCTGTGTACCCTCAGGGATTACAATTCTAACGCTTCTGTCACTGAGGAAATTGCATGATTAAACTAGTTTTCATAAGGTAATCAATTATTCCTCAAATTTTTAAGTTTATTTTTACATCTCAGAGCCATCTTTGGGGCTTCATATTGAAATTACACGTCTAGAACATTATTTAATATTACTTTCATTTTTAATTTTCTTAGAAAACATGTTTCTACTTTTCTACTCTTGCCCCTCCATAATATCACCAAAACAGGCACCCGGGCATTGTTACTTTACAGTTTAATTCCTCTGATAGGGCTGATGTTATACTTACATTACCAATCTGTCCATATGCAGATAACAATTATTTCTGTTTCAGAAATGTCGTATCCACCTATGTACCCTACCATTCATTTTGCAATTATTCTTTCAGTCATACTATCTTGTATGTGTGTGCACATACGCACGTGTGTGTGTTCAGGTATATACAGGTATATAATAAAACTTAATTTCTTGCCTGGTCAGAATTTCTTATGCAGTTCCAATTTATCCTGTCTAATGAGACAACTTCTAGCAGCAGTCATGTTGACAGTAAAAGTAATAGCTTTACAAAAGCAGTAACCTCTTGCTGTACATTGCTATATTGAAAAATGGATGCTCTGGTTTGGAGCACATCTTTTTATTGAGTGACTACACTCCATGATGGAAGATACTTGTGAGAGAAGAACATTCCTAATTGCCAAATGTTCTGACAAAGAGGACCAATTAATCTTTGTCTGTTAGAAATGAGGATGGGAATTACCTCCTATAAACTACTGTGAAGACAAAGTTCAAATAAAACTTTAAAATATTAAAGTACTTTGCAACTCTCCTTCCATGCTCTGTGCCAATTACTTTGCACCCATGTCAGCCTATGACTTAATAATGCTGAGAAAAGCTGAAAACTATAAATTATTGTGGCGGTGACTATTACCTAAAGCTGACTGACTAGTTGCATTTAGATTAGCTCATCTTTTCTTGTTGTTATCTTTGGGGAATTTACCTTAACACAGCCAGTGTTTCTGTGGGAAAGCCAGCTGTCAAACAGGAAGCTCAGCTGTAGCTCTGCTTGCCCTAGCCACTAGTGCACAAAGGACTCAGGAACACCAAGAGCTTGTAGCCTGATCTGTAGCAGGTCCTAAGTGCAGCCTTTTGTCTGACCACACATGTTCATAAGAAGCTTTTGGTTCATTGACATGATGGTCTTAGTCTTTATGTACTCGATTGTTGCAGGGTGCTTTTCTCTGGCCTTCTTAATGCCACAAAACTCTTGCACTCACTTGCTGTGAGCATACTCACAGTGTTTCACACATCGTGGGTGATGATTAAATGCTGCATATTTCTGAGCTCCAAGTGAAGTCAGTTAATGGGAAATTGAAAACCTCTTGCAATGCTGAGCTTGTTGTCATTCACTTTTACCACTATCTTCAAAGAAAAATCAAAAAAGAACAAGAAATTCACTCTTTCGCAATATGTAGGATAGGCTTTTGAGGGATTCTTTATGTAACAGTATTACTGAAGGATTAAAAAGATAGACCATCAGTCTGAAACATCCATTAAGATCAGATGTGGTACAATCCACAGGTGAAATTCATTTCACTTGCATGAAGTAAGTAATCAAGCTGTATGCAAGAGAAGCCCAGAGGCCTCCAGGTGCTTCATTTTATCCTTCCAACCCACTGCCTAAGCTGCAGGATACAGAGCTCCCCCAGAGCCATAATCTCCTACCTGCAGACCAGAGAGAGTAGCAGCGCGTTACCCAGAGCTCTGGGACAAATGGACTTGCATAAACCTGCCTCGCTCAGCATCCCTGCACAGTCCCTCCATCTGTGCCTCTCCTGGGGATACACAGACAAACACACCCAGAAATCTAATGTGGCCCTGGAGGGTTTATCATTCCCCTTCCTGCCAGCAGACATTTTCAGCTAAGACAATTATTCTCAATTGTGGGGTAATTTAGCCCTTTCTTTATAAGATAACAAATCCTTTAGAGTGGATTCATAATGCAGAAATGTTGAGAGGGTGGAAATCTTACACTGTCTGAAAAATCTTATTTGTACTATAGATTTACAAAGAATACTAGGGACTTTTTTTTAAAGCCTAGGTAGCACGAACAGGGATATTAAAATCGATTAATGCCCACCAACCTTTTGACTTATGAAAAATATTTTTTCTCCAATATATAGCTGAAAATATTTGTCATATTTTAAAAGCATCACCAGTCACCAAAAGAACAAACTGACCATCTTTTTTCTTTTCACTGACATTAGAAAGTATCATTTTTGATGCAATACTACAGTTGCAGCTAAGTTTTGCTTACAAATCACAGCAAAATTCACAGGAGCCTAAAAAGAAAATCCCTGTTATGTGGTAAGCCCTAGTCAATGGTATGTCATCCACTCTGGGTCTCAATTTAGTTTAAAAAGGCTTAACAATTGCCAATTTGAAGAAACAAGTTTGGAATAACAATGACCATCTCATCCTGTTTATTGATTTTAGCTGTTTTATTATGTTTTATCCAGTGTGCTAAAATTCAGAGCCACCTCGGTAGTTTTCAGATATACTTACAGAAAAAATTTAACACAAGGGGATGGATTTAGAATAGATTTTTCCTGGCTAACTAATAACAAAAAAAAATGTCCAACAGCAGTTGGTTCTCCGTATTAGAAGCATTGTCAACTATGAAGCTGTAAAATAAAGATTACAAATAGTAGGTGTTGGGTTTAGAAAGAAGGTTTCTCTTCAGTACAAAACTGGAGGAAGGGGCTGGTTTTGGGGTTGACCTGAGTTTCTGACCTGTTTTTCAGTATCTTTGAACTCTCAATCTAGAAAAATCCATGACTTTCACTTAAATATTGTTATGAATTAGTTTCTCATTTTTCTTTTGACTGTGTGTTTGTATTACTTGTTTTATTCTATTTTTCTTTGTGCCATCAAAGATCTTAATTTTTTGCCTGAGTTCAGTGTACATCTTCACCCACCTATTGACATCTTGTCATTTCCCCAACACCTTATAAAATGAGAGAGTGCAATAGAAATTTCATTATTTCTTTTTCCACAAAGACTGAACTGTTCTGCACAGTTTGGTTTAACAGCAGAGGAGAAGGTGTGAAGGGATGTCTGTTGGACTGGCAGCTTTGAGAACAAACTGACAAAGTTACAGTGACAGAAGAGAAAGTCCCTGGGAATGAGGAGCCAAACAGCAGGCAAGGCAAAACCGAGCAAACAATAATAAAGATTTCAACAGATTCCCAAACTGGGACTGAAGGTGGGAAAAAAAAGAAAAAAGGAATAATACAAAGATTCATGTCTGCCAAAAGGGGTTAGCCGCCTTCTTTTATAGCATCTATGTGAAATTGACAGTATGATATCAGCTGAATGCAGCAGTTATATGTTTGCCATTTAGGATTTATGTCATATTGTGTCCCATCTATCAGCTTGGGCTTGAGAGCAGCTACTATGACATAAATCACCACCAAATGTTTGCATAAAAAGTAGGAGGCATTTTTTCTTTTTCTTTCTTTTTTGTGGGGGGTGTGAGGGAGGTGTGAGGAAGAGAAAGTGGATGGGATTTTTAAAAAAAATTAAAAGAAGAAAGAAGTCGGTATTTAACATTTTGTATCATTGTCAACCTTCAGATGACAAGCATTTGCAAAGTTTTATGTGCCATCTAGCTTTTTGAAACCAGGAAGCAACAACTGTGCAACTTCTGTTCCGAAACTGCAAACAGCCAGGGAAGAGAATATGCAATTGTTAATGGATCATCTTTTTTGTGGATAGTGTCTATGACATAAGAGTGGATAATATTTGCTGAATACTCCAGAATAGCAGCAGGGAATGAGAGCTGTTGCTGTTACCATTGCTACCTAAATAGCTGACCATATAACAGTTTTTATATGTTCACTCAGGCTCGGACTCCTTCCTTTTGTTGTTGTTGATTTTGTTGTCCTTGGTTCTGTTTTGGTTTCCGTCCTTTTTCTGTTGCTGTTTGTTGCAGAGGAATATGGAGCTCAGAAATGCCTGTGCCCTACATATCTGTTCCATATATCCCACAAACTTCTTATCTGATATAAACTTGGTAAAAAAGCTAGCATTTAGTTTACTGCTATCATTTGTAGCTGTGCTAACTGAGTTAGCAGTACTTTGACAAAACACATGGCCTCAAAGCTAGTTGAAGCTGATCAGAATTTCCATCTGGATTTAATGTACCTTGGGTTTAATTCACCCAGTGCTGCCTGAAAGTCACACAGTGTGAGCCAGTCATTGATCTCCCTAGGTGTTCAATGGACAGAGATAAGCACCTTCCTCCTATTTATCTTTTTCCACTGACTCTAGAGGAGGATTTAATTTCTAGGTGGCTAGGTTACATGAGATGAAGCTCATGCTTTGTAGGTCTATTCATGAAGACCACTGTTTAGACAACTGCCTGTACGAGGTACTGAAAGAGCCTGGAAATAGGCAGAGGCAAAATGTATCAATAATGACATCTTCCATCTCTCTTGCTCTGTACTTGAAGTGTTGGTATATAGTTTGTATTCCTGCTTATATTTATTAGCAAAATAAAACTTTGTTAATAGATTTGTCAGGGTGAAATGATAAAACTGTTAATGCATGATTTTACAAATTGCACTGTTCTATGTGTGTTCCATAAAAACCCAGTAATTATTTGTACTGATATTGACCTATCAACAAACATCAAAACAAAACTATAAATACATCTTCACACAATTTGAAACATAGCTCTTGTACTCAACTGTGAGAAAATTAAACAAGTGCTGGTATTTCATTACAAATAGAGGGGTTTGTGCTGTAGCTAATTTTTTCTCTAGACTCATCTAGACTTTCATCTAGACTCATTTAGACTTTCTTCCTATCCAGCCGTTAAACAGACAGTGAAGCTAAAATAAAGGTTAGCTCTGACCACTATAGTTGTCAGCTTTTGGGAATGAGTGAGAACTGACAGCCACCTTGTCCAACAGTGGGGTACCCTTAGTCCTGTAACATGATGGAAGGTTGCACATAGGTGCTTAATAGAGATTTGCATAGGTGCATTTAAGACAGTTTTGACTAATCTGTTCTAGTACTACATACATGTATTTACATTTGGACAATAGAGTTGTTTTCTTGAAACTACAATACCCCATTCTGGCATCTCATGATGGTGTTTCCCCTTTGTGTATCTTTTCCTTTTTTCCCCTTTCTACACTCTTATACTCCTATTCTTTTGTTTAAACATGGGCATGATTTTAACCCTAAAATGTTCGAGGATTTGGTTAGAGGGAGGAATTACAATAAAAACACAGTTCCTGTTTTCCTCTTCTCTTATTCAATCCTCTTGCTGTTAGTGGGCAGCTGTGACAATGAATAGCACCCAGACTGCTGAGTGCTCTCCTAGGCATGGGCAGCTGATTTCATGGCTTGAGATCTGTAGCTTTTTCTGCAGTCTTGGTGTGAATGGCCCTTCAGACTAGAACCACTCTGACAATAGGACTACATTTAGTTGCAGGAAGATGTTCAGCACTTCAGCCCCTTTATAAGGCTATTACTGAAGATCGTCTCTTAAACTGAGTTGTAATGTTTCTCTTCTTGAAGGGTGCTATAATAAAGAAGCAAATTGCAATAAATGTTCACAAAAATAAATGGTTCTTCTGGGCAGCAATGGCAGGGGGCAGAAGAAATCCTTATGTCAAGTAGAGCTAAGATTGCATTCAGCAGCTGGCTTCATAAAACACATATAAAATATGTGGTAAAAACACAGGAAGACCCACAGGATTCCACAAGTTCCACCACGGGAATCCAGCATTGTTTAGCAGAAGCAGGTTATTTAGACACTGTTTCTACTGCAGGGAGAAGAACAAAGGAAAGGCCAAGACACAGTCTTCATTTCCTGCATTGGGTCTATTAAACATTAAGCATTTGTTTTTCACATGGAGGAGTAGTAGCAGCCAGCAAGAATTCTGTATAGATCTGCTTTTCATCCAGTAAAAGGTTAGTTTTTTCAAGAATTATGTAATATTCTGTATTTACTTTTTGATTAAAAGAATAAATTATAGGCCATTTGAGAGCCAGTGTTAATCTTTCTTATTACTTTGTTCCACTGAAAAAAAAATTAAAATAGCTAGGAATCTTTTCAGCAATATAAATGACCCTTTTTGAGAATTTTATGTCACAGATAAACTGTGAAATTAGCCATTTTTGCCTTAATCATTCCTCCAGTTTGACAACGATGATTAATACAGCACCTTAATTATCCATGTCCCAATAGTTTCATATCAGTTACAGAAGATCCATGGTTTAAAGCAAAAATCTGATGATGAAATAGTCACAATTTAGCTTTATTAATAGAAAGTGAGAGGTTTTTCTCTTTGACATGGGGGGGGAGGGGTGTTGCAAAAGGGTGTTATCTGGATTTGAAAGCTAAAAAAAATGCATTCTAAAACATGAAGGA